>NW_019174393.1:3225271-3230864 GCF_002260705.1 Seriola dumerili | reverse complement strand
GTGTGTGTGTGTGTGTGTGTGTGTGTGTGTGTGTGTGTGTGTGTGTGTGTGTTTAGGCGAACTGCAGCGGTGGAATGTGTGGTTTGAGGGCAGAGGCTGGCTCTTGTGCTGCAGGGTGTGTCCAGCTTTCTGCCCGGGCTCCAAGGTTTAATGGAGCGTTGAGTCCACACGGCTTCAGTCTGTTTTAAAGGACAACTGCCAGAAACACACAGGCTGAGAAAAAAACAAAACAAAACACTTTTCATATGAAGTTTGGAGAGAACACAGAAAATCTTTGTAGGTGTGTTCGTGAGGTGTGTGGATGGGAAATGACTTTTCTCTCTCTGTAAACACACACACGGCCTTAGCTGATTTACAAAGCATCCTCTATGTGTGTGTGTTTGTTTTGTGACTGTCCTTACTTCCTCTGCGTGGGATGTACCTGGAACCATGGCCGGATTCACCTCCTAGTGCGGCCCTGGGGCAATCGGTTCTTGTTGGGCCCATATTGAGCCCCAGTGTACCGGTGCCGGTTTCATTATTTCCCCAGACATCCAGAAAGCAGCCAGGACACTAAAGACTGTTTGAGTCGTTTTTATCTTAAGATCTTAAAAGCACATGAGGACACTCAAGCTCCTCTCTGTAAAACAGGGGCCACAGGACGGAGGACCCAACATCAGTGGTGCAAATTTCTGACAAAATACTGATTAATGCATTTATGTACATGGAACTGACGTGGACTAAACCTGGGGATGGACCCAAGGCTGGTTGGTAACACAACTTATTGCTAACTGCTGCTCTGTGCCACAGGACAAACACTGACCTCCTGTCAGTGACAGTGTGTTTGTCTGTCTGAGATTTAAGTCATGTGATGTCTGCGGCGCACGAGTTCGAACCAAACCTGTCCTGTGTTTAGTTGTTATTGGATCCAAGATCTTGTCGGTGTGTCACAGATAGCGCGTGTGCTTCTCGTCAACAGTATAAGATCCTGAACGTGCCCCTGTCATCACACCTGGCGGCGAACCACTTCAACCAGCAGCAGGCGGAGCAGGAGGAGCGCATGAGGATGAAGAAACTCACCCTGGACATCAATGAGAGACAGGAGCAGGAGGACTACCAGGGTAACGCGCCATGACCGTGGTTACTGATGCATGATGAGAACAGAACCTATACAGTCATGCATTTTTAAATCACTCACCTCTTTTGTGGTGTGTGTGTGTGTGTGTGTGTGTGTGTATGTATGTGTATGTGGTTTACAGAGATGATGCAGTCCCTCGCCCAGCGCCCGGCTCCGGCCAACACCAACCGGGAGCGTCGGCCTCGTTACCAGCACCCGAAAGGTGCTCCCAACGCCGACCTCATCTTCAAGACCGGAGGAAGGTGAGACGCGAGCCCCGATTACTCAACGCTGCCGACACTCAAACCGCACAATGTGTTGGGTCAGGGCTCATCATCTTATTCTGTACTGACCCCCCCCTCCCCTCCCCTCCCTCATCAGTATCTCTTCGAACAGAGTGAAAAAGGCGAGAAATGAAGTGCGTGAGAAGCGAGACAGACAAGAGAGACAAGACAGGAGAGACAAGCAGCAGAGAAACCAGAGATATGTGACGGAGTAGACTAGAGCAGCCGCACACTGTGTGTCCATTATCACCAGAGACGAAGCTTCAGCAAGTTAATTAAAACAAAAAACACACACAGAGGAAAGCTTTTGTTGAGGACTTCCTGTTTATATTTGCACTTTAAACTGATTCTGATTTTCAGGTTCAAGTGAGATTATTTATTTTTCTTTAAAATCTCTGGAAACGTGGGAATAAAGATTACTTGAAGTTGATACTTTAACGTTAACAGCAGCTTGTGAGTCTTTCTTGCTCCTGTAAAGTGGAATGACAACACAACATATGATTAAGTCTGCAGGCATTGGTTAGATACAAATGCATGTGCACAAAAACATGAATTTTTGCTTTGGTGCTATCTTCATATTTTTTCATATTGTGGCAGGTAAACTCATGTTTTGCCACAAATGTGACTCTTATTTTGGTAAGTCATTTTTCAGTCAGTGTCAAGATATAAGATGTTGATTTTAAATTACATTAGTCAACATCTGGTCACATGATCAGGCTGAGGATCTTGTTCCAGTTTCCAGTTCTTGTCAGTTCGATATCCAGAGACAGTATAAACCGTCTCTCTCTTAAAAAGACAGCTGTGTTCAAATACTGAAAACCAATATAATCAATCAATCAAACTTTATTTGTGCAGCGCAGTTTTCATACAATGCTTTACAGATGACTGAATAACAAAAAAGGACAAAAGCCAACAATGAAATACAATAAATGTATTTAAAAAGCTATAAAACATTAACAAACAAAAAATACACACCATATATATAAGAAATGAAATAACAAATAACAGATAATATAGAATAAAATACAATTTACAATAAAGATACAATAAAATTAGTGACTAAAATAAAGTGACTCATGACTAAAAACAGTGTTTGATTTAATGAAACTCTAAATGTGTTCCTGTTGCTCAGCACCTCTACAGTAAATGTCCTGCTCTGTCCTCCAGAGACGCTGATCGGAGTCTGGGCCGGGCTGAGCGAACGAGCGAGCGAGCAAGAGAGCAAAGAACAAGCGAGAGAGAGAGAGAGAGCGAGAGAGAGAGAGAGAAAGAGAAGATCGGAGAGGAAACCGGTCCACAACGGGGAACGAGTCCTCCAGACACCCACTGATGATGCGGGAACCAGACCACACACACACCCCCCGCCTGACCTGAAAACACACATCTTACCCCGCTGAGGGGCCCGAAGCCTGAGGAGGAGAGACAAAACCGGGAGCCTGGAGGGGAGGGGGGGGTTCAGAGGTCAAAGGTCAGACAGATGGCTCTCTTTTCTTTTTTGTCTGTTGCCTGAGATGACAAAAAAAACACACACACAACTGTCCTGGACCATACTAACAATAGATGACTGAACACCGTACCGGCCGACTGATGGCGAACGGACAGGAAGGGCGGGGGGGGATGAACGGATCCCTCCCGCCGTCGCACCACTGGAGGGAAAAAGCGACTCATATTTAGGAGTTAAAAACCTGCGAGTGGGTAAAAAAATTTACACAAGACTAGCAAAAAGATACAGATTTTTTTTTTTCTCATTAGTTTTTTTGTTTTTTTTTATTATTTTGGATCTCGGGAACACGTCTGCTCGGTCTGAAGCAGCGCTGTGACGGAGACAGAAGGACGGGAGTGGCGAGGATTTAACACTGGTGTGTGTTCACAGACTGTTCGCCCAGTGACGCAGAGGAAGACGATGATGTTTTAATACAGGAACAAAATTATGAGGTTGAAAAGGTGAAAAGTGACTGATGGTTTGGTCTCTTGTTCTAGATTCAGGAGTGGTCATCACCACTTATTATTGTCAAGTAATCGATCAATCTGCAGGTTATTTTCTTAATGAAATCGTCAGAAAACACTGAAAAATGGCCGTTAAAATGTCCCTACATCTTAAGCAGCGTGTTTTAAAATGTATTAAACTTCTTATTTGATTCAACCAACTGTCAAAAAAACCCAAAATATTATAAATTAATATAAAATAATAAATTTTACTGACAAATAAAGCAAAGAAAGCATAATTTTCACATTTGAGAAGCTGGAACAGTGCATTGTGGGAGTTTTTGCTTGAAAAATTGCTAAAAAGATTAATCAGTTATCAAAACAGCAGCAATTATGTGATTGTTATTTTATCTATAATCAGTCCCAAATTATAAACTTCTATATCTAGGAAAAAGTCATTAATTTTCTGTCAGTCAACTAATTGATTAATCAACTAATCATTGCACCTCATTGCGCCTGTCACTGCCTTTATGACACTTGTAAACTGTAAATGTTCTACTGTCATAAACACCTCACCAGCACTTAACGATGTGGTAACACTATATTTAATTGGTCTGTTATTATCTGTTCTACTGTTTAATTTGTCACTAATTAGAGAGAAAATAAAACTGATCTGACGGCAGTTAGTTAAGTTTAGATGTTAATCAGAGCTGAATCGATTGACAGATAAATACTCAGATAATAGATTAATCATTTGTCTTTTTTTTTGGGAGGGTTTGGATTATTTTTAATTATCAAATTAATCTGCAGTTTATTTCCTCAGTTAAATCGATGAATTGTTTTGGGGTAAATAAAACACCAGAACTGCAGAGATAAAAGTCGGAGCTCGAGTGCTGAAACTAAAAACACATTTTGTTCTGGAAAAGTTTCTGTTTCCAGTCTTTGTGCTAAGCTAAGCTAAGCTAACTGGCTGCTGGTCTTAGCTTCACATTTACCTGAGCAACATGATAGTGGTGTCGGTTTCTCACTCACTTAGCTACAAATGGAGCAGGGAAACATGAGCGAAAAAAAAAAAACTGTTTACTGCTTTAAAAACAAAAAAAACAAAAAAAAAAACTCTGAAAATCTGAATCAACCAGACCAGAGTCTGACTCCATCAGACGCTTTCCCCATTCTCGGCCTCGTTCACACTCCTTGAAGATCTGAACCTCGGCGTCATGTGACCTGCTCACACTGATGGACCACCTGAGTGTACAATAATCGTTCCACTTTTTCCAACTTCTGTCTCATTAGGATGTTTTTTTTTTTTTTTCTTGTTGTTTTTTTTTTCTCCAGAATCAGGAGCATCTAAGAGTTAGTTTTGACAATATTCAGCCTTGCTTTGAATTTGGATTTGTGTAGTGTAACGTGTTTTTTTTTTTTGGACAAATGGATAACCGTGTGCCTGAGAGTCTTCGCTTAGTGACGACAGTGACTATATTTTAGATTCATTTTATATCTGTGGAGCCTGTAGATGGATAAATGTGTTCTGTATTCTGCTGCAATGGGCCTTTTTCTGGCACCACTCTGTGCTTTCTTAGTAAAAGCGTCCGACAGTTGCTCTAATCTAGTTTGTCTGTGTCTAGATTAAAAAAAAAAAAAAAAAACTTATTCGTGTTTTTCCTGCAAGCAAAAGAAAACAGTAGCAGCTTCCAGCTTTTTGTTGTTTCGGCTCATGGGACAGAAATTTATCACAATAAAATATTATGAAGACGATGTCTGTGAATCACGGTCAGTCGTGTGTCGATGGCGTGTGCTGTTTGAGAGGGTGCGGCCTGTTTTGTCAAGGTCTAATTAAAGGCAGCAAAACATAAGTATTTCCTCAGTTCTGCTCCCTGCCTCTGAACGCTGCATATGAGGACACTGCTAAACATCATTAACATCGTACGGGGGCCCAGAGGGGTCAAATTAGTTTGTTTCTTTTTGACCCCCGTTACGAAACCAATGAGCACTGAAGAGAAAGAAAAATTAATTTTGATAACTGATAATGATTGTTATTTAATCAAATGTGAATATTAACTAAAATTCCAGTTTTCTATAATAATAAACTCAAAATTGTTTTGTTTTTTCACTTTTTTGTCAAAAAAAAATTAATTTGAATATATCTACTTGAGCTTCAGGGAAATAAGGATTACATATTTCACTGTTTTTCTAACATTTTATCACCGAACAATCAGTTATCAAAGACAATAACTGTCAGATGACAATAATAATAAATCATCTTCTATGATGAATGTTTACTATAAGT
>NW_019174393.1:3172517-3225246 GCF_002260705.1 Seriola dumerili | reverse complement strand
TCAGTTCTTGTCAGTTTGATATCCAGAGACAGTATAAACCGTCAGACCGCTGCAGGTAATGCTGCAAGTCACTGAGCAGTTATATGGCAATGTTGGATTTTTGCTTTAATGTGTTAAAGTGGCAGATTGTGTCGGTCGGAGGCAGAAATTTATCGAAAGACAAAAATCTCGCTTTTGCTTTGGTGCTGTCGTTTGATACTAATATTCCATATGTTTTTATAACGGTGAACGTTTTTGGAGGGAAAAAGATTTTTATCTTTTTGTTTTTTTTTTAATACAGTAAAATATAAAAAGATAATAAAAGCAGAGCAGAGGCAGGAAAAGAAATTTGTCAGGGATTGAATTTACTGGATTATACATATGTAGTTATTTTATGCATAGGCAGATTTTTAATTGATCTTCGTCACTCCGATAATGGAGAAACGTTAAAGCTATAATCCTTAAAGCAGCTGCAATCAATATTTTTATAACAATGTATGAAGTCACAACGAACCTACAGAGATTGTCTGATTATAAATTCACCATATCAACTTAAAAGGTGATGACATGTCGGTGATGTGTTCACTGACCCTTTCTGGCGGATGTAAAACTCATTCACTGACAAAAAAAAAATCTCGTAAAAAGACAGCTGTGTTCAAATACTGTTCAGCTACTGTCGGAGAGTGAACAGGAAACAGATTAAATGATGGATTAATGCAGGGAATACCGAACTCCACCACCAGCAGTGAAAACCAATATAATCAATCAATCAAACTTTATTTGTGCAGCAGTTTTCATACAAGTGCTTTACAGATGACTGAATAACAAAAAAGGACAAAGCCAACAATGAAATACAATAAATGTATTTAAAAAGCTATAATAACATTAACAAACAAAAAATACACACATATATATAAGAAATGAATAACAAAATAACAGATAATATAGAATAAAATACAATTTACAATAAAGATACAATAAAATTAGTGACTAAAATAAAGTGACTCATGACTAAAAACAGTGTTTGATTTAATGAAACTCTAAATGTGTTCCTGTTGCTCAGCACCTCTACAGTAAATGTCCTGCTCTGTCCTCCAGGAGACGCTGATCGGAGTCTGGGCCCGGGCTGAGCGAACGAGCGAGCAAGAGAGCAAATGAACAAGCGAGAGAGAGAGAGAGAGCGAGAGAGAGAGAGAAAGAGAAGATCGGAGAGGAAACCGGTCCACAACGGGGAACGAGTCCTCCAGACACCCACTGATGATGCCGGGACCAGACCACACACACACCCCCCCCTGACCTGAAAACACACTCTTACCCCGCTGAGGGGCCCGAAGCCTGAGGAGGAGAGACAACAACCGGGAGCCTGGAGGGGAGGGGGGGGGTTCAGAGGTCAAAGGTCAGACAGATGGCTCTCTTTTCTTTTTTGTCTGTTGCCTGAGATGACAAAAAAAACACACACACAACTGTCTGGACCAACTACAAAGATGACTGAACACCTGACCGGCCGACTGATGGCGAAACGGACAGGAAGGGCGGGGGGGGATGAACGGATCACCTCCCGCCGTCGCACCAGCTGGAGGAAAAAGCGACTCATATTTAGGAGTTAAAAACCTGCGAGTGGGTAAAAAAATTTACACAAGACTAGCAAAAGATACAGATTTTTTTTTTTTCTCATTAGTTTTTTGTTTTTTTTTTATTTTGGACTCGGGAACACGTCTGCTCGGTCTGAAGCAGCGCTGTGACGGAGACGAAGGACGGGAGTGCGAGGATTTAACACTGGTCGTGTGTTCACAGACTGTTCGCCCAGTGACGCAGAGGAAGACGATGATGTTTTATACACGGACAAATTATGAGGTTGAAAAGGTGGAAAAGTGACTGATGGTTTGGTCCTCTTGTTCTAGATTCAGAGTGGTGCATCACCACTTATTATTGTCAATATCGATCAATCTGCAGGTTATTTTCTTAATGAATCGTCAGAAAACACTGAAAAATGGCCGTTATAATGTCCCCACATCTTAAGCAGATGTTTTAAAATGTATTAAAACTTCTTATTTGATTCAACCAACTGTCAAAAAAACCCAAAATATTATAATAATATAAAATAATAATATTTTACTGACAAATAAAGCAAAGAAAGCAAATTTTCACATTTGAGAAGCTGGAAGCAGTGCATTGTGGGAGTTTTTGCTTGAAAAATTGCTAAAAAGATTAATCAGTTATCAAAACAGCAGCAGATTATGTGATTGTCTATTTTATCTATAATCAGTCCCAAATTATAAACTTCTATCTAGGAAAAGTAATTAATTTTCTGTCAGTCAACTAATTGATTAATCAACTAATCATTGCACCTCATTGCGCCTGTCACTGCCTTTATGACACTTGTAAACTGTAAATGTTCTACTGTCATAAACACCTCACCAGCACTTAACGATGTGGTAACACTATATTTAATTGGTCTGTTATTATCTGTTTCTACTGTTTAATTTGTCACTAATTAGAGAGAAAATAAACTGATCTGAGGCAGTTAGTTAAGTTTAGATGTTAATCAGAGCTGAATCGATTGACAGATAAATACTCAGATAATAGATTAATCATTTGTCTTTTTTTTTTGGGAGGGTTGCGATTATTTTAATTATCAATTAATCTGCAGTTTATTTCCTCAGTTAATCGATGAATTGTTTGGGGTATAAAACACCAGACTGCAGAGATAAAAGTCGGAGCTCGAGGTGCTGAAACTAAAACAACATTTGTTCTGGAAAAGTTTCTGTTTCCAGTCTTTGTGCTAAGCTAAGCTAAGCTAACTGGCTGCTGGTCTTAGCTTCACATTTACCTGCAGACATGATAGTGGTGTCGGTCTTCTCATCACTTAGCTACAAATGGAGCAGGGAAACATGAGCGAAAAAAAAAAAACTGTTTACTACTTTAAAACAAAAAAAACAAAAAAAAAAACTCTGAATCTGAATCAACCAGAACCAGAGTCTGACTCCATCAGACGCTTTCCCATCTCGGCCTCGTTCACACTCCTTGAAGATCTGGAAACCTGACGGCGTCATGTGACCTGCTCACACTGATGGACACCTGAGTGTACATAATCGTCACTTTTTCCAACTTCTGTCTCATTAGATGTTTTTTTTTTTTTTTCTTGTTTGTTTTTTTTTTCTCCAGAATCAGGAGCATCTAAGAGTTAGTTTTGACAATATTCAGCTTGCTTTGATTTGGATTTGTGTAGTGTAACGTGTTTTTTTTTTTGGACAAATGGATAACCGTGTGCCTGAGAGTCTTCCTTAGTGACGACAGTGACTATATTTTAGATTCATTTTATCTGTGGAGCCTGTAGATGGATAAATGTGCTCTGTATTCTGCTGCATGGGCCTTTTTCTGCACCAGCTCTGTGTCTTCTGTAGTAAAAGCGTCCGACAGTGGCTCTAATCTAGTTTGTCTGTGTCTAGATTAAAAAAAAAAAAACTATCGTTGTTTTTCCTGCAAGCAAAAGAAAACAGTAGCAGCTTCCAGCTTTTGTGTTTTCGGCTCATGGCGGACAGAAATTATCACAATAAAATATATGAAGACGATGTCTGTGAATCAGGTCAGTCGTGTGTCGATGGCGTGTGCGTGTTTGAGAGGGTGCGGCCTGTTTGTCAAGGTCTAATTACAAGGCAGCAAACATAAGTATTTCCTCAGTTCCTGCTCCCGCCTCTGAACGCTGCATATGTAGGACACTGCTAAACATCATTAACATCGTACGGGGGCCCAGAGGGGTCAAATTAGTTGTTTCTTTTTGACCCCCCGTTACGAAACCAATGAGCACTGAAGAGAAAGAAAAATTAATTTTGATAACTGATAATGATTGTTATTATCAAATGTGAATATTAACTAAAATTCCAGTTTTCTATAATAATAAACTCAAAATTGTTTTGTTTTTTCACTTTTTGTCAGAAAAAAATTAATTTGAATATATCTACTTGAGCTTCAGGAAATAAGGATTTACATATTTCACTGTTTTCTAACATTTTATCCACCGAACAATCAGTTATCAAAGACAATAACTGTCAGATGACAATAATAATAATCATCTTCTATGATGAAATGATTGTTACTATGAAGTAAAGTTACTTTCAGGGCTACAGCTAGCAATTATTTTCATTATTTATTAATCTGCTAATGATTTTCTCAATTAATCAATTTGTTTTTTGATCTAAAAAATATCAAAAAATTGTAAAAAAAAAAAGAAAAAAAAAAAGCTCAGATTACTTCACACAGAAAAATATGAAGCAAATTTAATAAAACACAATTTTCAAAACAAGTGAGGAAAAATATAAACTAAAACAACAGACCTTTGTTAATTTTTCTAACCTACATTTTTATGCACAAGCCCAAAAGTAAAGTCTCCTCTGAAAGAACTCTTTAAATTTTACAACCAAAATGTCAGAATGAGGAGAAGAGAGAGAACCAACGTCGGAGAGACACAAACATGGTGGAAATGTTTGTTTGTTTGACATGAAAAGGGAGTAACGAGTGTGTAGTAAGATTCTTTGTGTGGTAAACACTTTAATTTACTTTTTCCTGTGTCGACAGCTGCAGTGATGTGAGGATCCTGAAAAGCTTTACACAGACAGAACCAAGAGACTCTAAAGCTTTTAAAACAATGTAGAAAGTGTTGAGGTGTGTGTGAAGACCGAGTCCAGCGCAGACCAGAAGTAGGACTACCAAGAACCGACGTGTCCCACAGGTGAGACAGTTTATTTTATGAAACACGAGTCAGGAACATTTGCGATGTAAACCAGAATAGAGAATGTGGTCTGACCAGACTTTGACACGTCTCCCCGTTAAAGACGGACCAGAGATATATGTTCACTCATTATAAGAGACACGACAGTCACCCTGAGACACACCCACAGATGATCCAGATGCCCTCCTGCTCTAGGAAACACACACACACACACACACACACACACACTCCCTGAGCGCAGCAGCTCTCCTCAGTAAAGAACCCTCTGTGTTGAAGTGTTACGTAACAGTCTACAGTGCAGACAGTTTGCCTCTGTGCTGCTGATGTTCAACACACAACGAGTCCAATGTGAAACACGGGGGAAGGTAAAAAGAAAAAACAAACTTCATTAAAAACATGTTACGATAAAAAGAAAGAAAAAACGACCCCAACGATTCTATTTCCCCAAATTTCCCTTTACTTTAAAATTTGAAGTCACATTGGAGGTAAAAAAGAAAACAGCTTGATAATGAGACTTTAGTTTCACACTGACGAGTGCAGACGATGAAGATGCTCAGACAGTGATTGTAAATCAAATTAATGTTAGAAGAGTTGTGCTTCAAATACTGAAGATACTCTACTGTTAATTACACTGCTTCAGCAAATGTGTAATTATTATTATTATTATTATCATTATCAACCGTGTTATCGACATTTTTAAGTCAACAGAAGTTTGATAAACAGTTTTTATTTTTCTGAAGTTTGTGAGTTGCAGTAAAAATCTAAGTTTTTAACTTTTATCTTTCACTCAAGTCCAAGATTTCACTGGCAGCAGTGATAGATACAGGTCCAGATGTTCTTTACTGCCCCTTTTAAGTGCCTCATCACCTTCAAACGTCCTCTGAGTCTCCACTCAGGTGAAATATTCCCCAGCTGTGGCCAATCATTGAACAGCACCTGTTCACTCTTCACGTTCCAGAGTTAATGAAAGAAAAACAAGCGGAGAGAAGTTTTGATTATTCTGTTTTTAATGACTGACAAAAATTCAACATTACACACATTATGTAGAGTATATACAATATATAATGTGGACATTTCAAAAGTCAGAAAGTCGACCAGGCTGTTGTCCCATAGCAGCGACGTCCACACGGACACTGATCGTCCCGCTTCCCCACACATGGATGCACTTTTCTTTTCTTTCTTTTTTTTTATATCCCAGTCTGTGCAGATCTGTCCACTCTGCAGACACAGTGGGGTGTGTTATACAACCTGTAGTCGCACACTGTGTGTATGCACCATTAGATACTTCAAAAATGACTGTAGCTGAAACTACAGAGAACCGGAGTCTGTAAACAAATTCACAAAAATAAAAAAAAATTCACACAGGAGTTCGTCCCTGTGTGAAACCAAATGTACTTCAAAAGTTACTGTAGCCGAACTACAGAGGCCGGAGTCCGGATTTAACACACACACACACACACACACACACACACACACACACACACACACACACACACACACAGACAGAGACAGTTAAATAACACACTTGCAAATGTCAGAAACGGCAAAGATATCGACAACAGCTTGACAGGAATGAAAACACATAAGTGACCCAGGATGTATTTCTAGACTCTGTGGTTTTAGTGCTTGTGTTTTGTACAATGCCATGTGCCCGCCCATCCCTAAAGAGCAGTTTTAAACATCTCCCTCCGCGTAGTAAAGAAAAAATAAAAGTCCTGCCCGCAAACCCATTCCACAGTCTGTGGTTTGGCGTGGGAGGTTTTGTCCACGGAGTAAAAATATCCTCCAGCTCAACTCGGCTTTACGCCCCCCCTCCCCTCCCCGCTCCTTCTTCACTTCGACTCCTGCACCATCATTAGTCCGGGACGCCAACACAAGCCTCTTTATAACTGTCACAATATGTCAGACGTAATAAAATTCCTCTTGAGAAAAGTGCTTTCAACTTTGTTCTCGCCCCAGAAAGCAGAAAAAAAAAAGACCCACACTCCCTGCTGACTAAAAATGCCCAAAAACCAGTGAAAACAGAGAAGAAGGTTCCCATGTAACAGAGGTGATAAACACTTCACAGCCTGGGTATGAAAAATAATTTCACTTATGAGAGGGGAGGTGACACCGTAAAACAAAAGATATACTTAAACAATAGTCAGGAGGTGTTTTCTGAGTATGTGGTGAGGGTTTGTTGTTTTCAATTTTCTTTTTTTTTCTTTTCTAATTTTTAACGACGTAAAATACAATTTGCAGCCTGAATAACCTGCTAACCCTGCAGCTAAACTGAGCTCTGTGCCTCCCTGGTTTCCCTCATCATATATATATATGCCATACATTCCCCAGAGCCCCCCATTAACAATCCTATTCTGGACTACAAACATGCCCCAAGTTTGCAGGGTGTCAGTTAGTTTCTGTGACTTTCATTAAGAACAAATTCAATTAAAATCTGATGTAATAATGGTATTAAAACTAGATTTTGAAACAACATAAAGCCTCAAAAAAAAAACAAATGCCAGCTTTGCCCAACTGAGGATCCAGCCTTATTGTTGACATAAAAATATTATATAAAACTTATATTATGGGCCCCTTTCCAAAGAGCATCTTAAGGCAAAGTCCCATAACAAATGCACTATTTCCTCCAGTCAGAGTGACGTTTTTTTAAAAACTACAGTCCCCAGTTCTTTAAGGAAATGAATAAGGAATTTTTTGAGTTGTTTTTTTCTTTTGTAGGATTTACATCCTCAGTATAATTGGTTCATTCGTGGCTTGGAGCTGAGTGCCTCACACTAACACGTTGTCGGTTTCAGGTCTTTTCGTTGGGTCTGTTGACAATAAGATGTTTTTCAGAAGTGGGGCCCAGTTTTAAAATAAATCTAGCTGTTCACAATCAGCCTCTTTTGTGATGTTTCTCTTTACAGCATCAGATTGTCCCAAAAGAGGTATATGATGTCTTGGGTCAGAGGCAAAATCTGTTAAGACTTTTGTCGTCAAAACAGTGTTGAGTGTGCAGCAGCTGCACAGTGCCATACTTGTTTGTCAGTTTTTCTTTATGGAGGAATTGAGAACTGGCTGTGCAGGTCTATCACAGGATCCGGCCTCATTCCTCTGTAAAAGTATGCCTCTCTCCAACCACGCCTCGAGCTCAGCTACACATGGAGAAACTTCCAGCATACCACCCACACCAGCAGGTACGCACCAGAGATTCAGGTTCGACAAAGTTTTTCAAGAGTCTTTCAGCAGCCCCAGTTTCTTCAGCGCCTCCCTGCGTGATTCGTTCGTCGCCCCTCGTCCAGAAAACTGCACGGTGATGCCCTGGGGACGAAACATGGAGGCAGACTTCCGCTTATGATCAGGGGACAAGGCTCGTTGTGCTGCTTTCGGGGGAGTAATGGCGCCATGGTAGGAGTGACGAGGAGGTCTTGGGGCCGGGGTTGGCACCGGAGCTTTGAAACTCTTTGCTGAGCTTTCTGAAGGGCGATTTAACCCGACGGAAGGGTTGATGGTCCGGCTCTTTCCTCCATAACTGTTAAGTTCAATGGGCAGCGGCTCTGATTTGGCGGGCAAGGTTTGACTCTTGTCAATATGGGAGCTGAGGATGTCAGGAAGGTCGTTCCTGGTCACGGTTACGGAAACAGGGGTCATAACTTTGGTCTTTCCCCCGTAGGTGTTGAACTCGCTGGGGTTAGCCAGTGCAGGTGGGAGGATTTTGGATTCATGGCTGGTTGGATGGGTTTCAGGTTCGCTCCTGGAGGAAAGAGAGCGGTTGACCACGATGGATTTCCCTCCGTAGCTGTTAAATTCCAGCAAGGTGAGCTCAGGTGGAGGGGGGACAGATGCCTTGTTTTCCAAAGGAGGCGGGTGGTAACTGCTTTGTGTCACTGCTGGAGGTGAGGGGCTCGGTTGGGGGTTTCTGTGTTCCTGGCTCCTGAGGGAATTTGTCCGCAGAATCTCTGCTTTTTTGTCGCTGTGACTCTGGCTCAGAGGTGATGTTGTAACATTGGCTTCTGGCAATTTGGTGCTGGTTTCTGTTGTTGGGGGAACACTGGCTTCAAGAGGTTTGGCACTGGTTTCTGCACCCGCAAGAGCATCCAGCATGGTACTGTTAGGAAGGAGCGACGTACACCCAGACATGGCTCGGTTCCTGTTTAGGCCCAACTTAGACAAGGCCTCCATCCTGGATTTGTCGGGTGTTGGGTCCCTGAAGGAAATGCTGCGAGTGGGAATATTTCGAGCCTTCTGCTCCACAGCCTGCTGAGGATCTTCCTGCAGCAGAGGGTGGGTTGTCCCTGTGAGGTTTGCCAGCATTTGTGCCCGTCTCTCGTGGATGTTCACATTAGCCAGAGACTGGTTCTGATGCTCCTTGCTGCTGAGTATCATGCTGATGTTAGCAGGGAAGCGGGGCGGCTTAGCAGAGGTAGGAGGACCCTGTTTCACGGGAGGATCTGCGCTGTAGCTCGGTGGGTTTTCATAGTCGAGGCTGCGGCGGTGGAGGAGTGAGGAGGGAAGCAAAGTGGAGGTTCCACCTGCCTGGTTCTCAGCTATCTTCTGGGCAATCAGAACCGGAGTGGGAATACAGCCTGGAGGGTGGTAGGAGGAGTGGCTGTCTGTCGGCCCATAGCTGCCACTTGGTAAGGGAGGGTTGTACTCTGAAGGCAAGCTGTCCATCGAATCACGCCACGGCTTTATCTCGAAGTGGCTTTCAGGGGTCGGCAACATACTCTGAAAATCTGGGAGGAACAAATTGCAAGGTGAAAATCTGATAACGACTTGAGTTTTGGCTCTTTTTGGGGGGTTTTTAGCAACCTCCAAACGTACCATGGTAACGATTTCACAGGCTGATTCCAGTATTTTTAGACTTAATATATTGAAGTGACTGTAGGCCAATAAATAAATGAAGTATTCTTTATTGTGTTTGGTACCTTGATTCATACAAGAACCAACTGCAGTACTCTACCTGGAGTGGTGGGATTAAAGATTGGCTCTTTCGTCATCACCAAGTCCGGTTCTGGGCGGACCAGGTCTATAATATCCTGGTCTTTGGGACTGAGAGGTCTGGCCACGAGGGAAGACACAGTGACTGCAGGTTTGGGGCTCGAGGTTAGGCATCTGTCCATCTCTTCGACAGGACCGCTGCTGCTTGCGGCAGGCTTCATCTGCCCGGACCTCTGGTCGTCCTCGCTCAGACCCTCCTCCAAAGAGTCGATGGTGTCCTCGAAGAACTGGATGCACTCCTGCTCCTCTTGGCTCAGAAACTGCAGAGCATTGTCTTCCTGTCACGGCCAAAGCACAGAAACTATTATTTATATGGTGTAATGTCATTTTTTTCTAACGTTGACAATGCACACAGAGCGAGATGCAAACCAGTGCAGGCTACATACACCACGCTCACTATCCTGCCTTCGTCTGGGTGGTTTCCAGCCCCTTGATATTCAGGAATCCAATCAGTCATGGTACTTAGATATGAGCCAGTAGTGGAAAGTAAATAAGTACATTTACTCAAGTATAATTTTGTTGTACTTGTCATATAAAAGAAGAATATCCTGCACACTGCTCTTGATCAGCAGTCTGACGAAGGTCTGGAGAGACTGAAACATTTGCATCTCTAGACCTTTGGCTTCTCTAGACTTCCGACGAAATGTTTGGATGATCAATAAATGGTGAAGCTGAGAAAGAGCAGTGTGCGGGATATTCTTCTTTTCAAGACTCAAGTGACACTTTCCAAGGCACCCGCGCCTAAAACATTTAGATGTAAGAATATCTTCATCGAGTAAATTGTTGTATGTCATAAAAAGTTGAATCTGGTATTAACCAGTTAAAACTTGTGACTCCACTTCTTCAGTATCATTATTTCAAGCTGCTCTTCTACTTTCCGATTTTAATGTTTAGTAAAGAAGCACCAGACTCGTCTTCAACCTTTCTTGTCACCACGGTGCAAATCATCCACTATGACTTTCTCATACAGTAGCCGTGTGTACAGAGTGAACACAGGCCTGTTTGTTCCTGCATCCCAACCCTCCAAACCTCTTTCCCACCCTATATTTAGCTCAAATGCCCCTCTCTTCTGTTGCCCCTCCCTCCTTGCCTCTCCCCATCTGTGCTTCACCTCCACAGCTACCTGTCCTGCTTCACACAGTGCTGCCACTGAGAAACAACACAATGGGTTATCCAGTAACAACACACTGTGACTACTGATTTTGCTGCTTCACTTTGTGGTCTTTTTTTCAGTCCTGATAAAGATCAAGTCCACCTATTTAAACTAAACCACATGGCTGTAGGGAATAGGTAACCCCCTGTAACAATGTGTCGTGGACCTAAAAATAAGCCGCTGTGAAAGAAGGACTGGAACCTTTTCAAAGAAAACCTACTACATAACGAGTAAAGTATGTGCAGTAAAATCTGTTTTCATGCTCCTTTTACAACATTACAACAAAACTGGTAATTGTACGAAACCTTGTAGACGTAAATGGTGTCAAAATCTAGTTTTAATACCTTTGATATTTCACTTTTAGTGATGCTTAAATGGTAAACAAACAAATTAATTTAGCTGTTGGCATACTCATTCCCTGCAGGCATGAGCACATAGGTAGAACTCTACAGAAACCTTTCTCTCCTCTACTTTTTATCAATGCATTCCCTTTAGAAAATTAAAAAATAACATTTGTTTAATATGTACACAAACAGAAATGTGAAAACACTGTTTGTGGTTTTAGGAGGAGTTATGCGCTGGAACTATTTCTTGGCAAAGAATCTGGGCACAGTGACTGTCCCAAAGTCTTCTTGTTGCTGTGAGGTTGCCACGTTTGGAGCCATCGCGCACAAAGACCAAAACCAAAACTGTTTCCTACCTACCTATTTGCAGTTGATAGAAGTCTTAACTTCTCATAAAACCACAAAATGTAGTTTTGCCATCCCTGTTTGCGAACAGATTAAACAGACAATATACAGCCGGTTAATCACTGAGCTCCAGAGGTGCTGATGGGTGATTTTTCTTTTTTACTTAGGACAGAGTGAGGCTAGCTGTTTCCCTATGCTTCCAGTCTTAATGCTAAGCTAAGCTAACCACATCCTGACTCCAGCTTCTTGCTTTGGTTTTTGTAAAGAGATATAATGTGTTAATTAAAAACACATAGCTGTTAGGTGGATTTTGTTACATTTGGGCAGAACCAAGCTTCATGTTTCCCTCTGTTTCCAGTGTTTATGCTAAGCTAAGCTAACCAGCTGCTGCTACAGATATGACTATCATCTTATCTAACTCTCACAAAGAAAGCAAATAAGAGCATTCCCAAATCTGTTCCTTATAACTTAATAAGTTCACTAGTGACCAGTCTGAACCAACTATTCAGAACTAGGGAGGAAATTTACAAACATAAGGCGAAAGTGGAATTACTGTTTTTCCTTGAAGTGTATAAACAGAACTTGTACAACGATGAATAGAACATCTCACAGGTTGTTTTGATCCCATGCCATGTTTTACTACAATTACACAACCACCAGCCTGAAGGAAGCTGCTTATTTGAGCTGTTTTCAAGGTGATGACCTTCAGCTCGTGGTTGACAGGGCAAACAGAGTTTGTTGCTGACATCGGTGTTGGCGCCACAACAAGGTTACCGAGAGCCTTGTTTTGCTTTACACATACAGACAGACACACAAAAGACACCTGCAGCAACACCCAACTGAAACCACAGGAGATAAACATGTTCCGGTTTCAGCTGGACTGAATGGTGCACATTGTCGTGAAGCAGCTCAGGACCTAGAAAACTGCAGCTCGACCGGTTTGGCCGTGTTATGCGTTGATAATAAATGTCATCCCCGAGGCATGCGAAGGGATTAAGCAGGTGTAATTTCTCAGCGTCTGTGGTGACTGGGTGCATTGTGTAAACACAGCGCAGAGATTTGTGTAATCAGTTGTTCATCTGATATGCTGAGTGTGTTTACTGTGTTTAAGATGACTCTATACAAACCTGTGTCCCCTATACAGCAGCAATTGTCCTGGCAACAGCCAATAAATCTACTCTATTGTAGATGATAATTATTTAGGTGGGACTTATAGGAATAGTATAGACGGGCTAATTGCTTTGCTTCCTTGCCAAGAGTTAGATGAAAGGATTGATAACGCTCTCAAATCTGGCAGCTCTGTCGAAAGTATGTGTTGTGTGTAAATACACAAAGTGTAGAAGAAACACATTGTGGTTTTACGCCAGATTATGTGTCAGAAAGTGTCCAAGAAACAACCCTGCGTTCCGTCTTTATGCTAAGCTAGGCTAATGCCACGTTCACGTCATATCAAAGTTATCGTAATTATCAGTTTCCCCACCTGTAAATATCATAAATGTCAACATCCAAGACTTCATCCAAGTTTTCTGCAAACTCTGATAAAAGTAGAGAAGTGATGGCAAAGTCTGTTGTTAAACGCTGAAATGTTATGAATTTAACTTTATCTGTAACTTTATTTGTAACATTCACATTCACATATTAAGAGTGTTTTTTTGCAAACAAATGGCTTGGTAGGTTGAATCCCATATGACGTGGATGCAACATATATAGCTGCACGCTGTAGTTCATTGGTGAATATCCTCTGAATGACGTCTAGTCTCAGACCGAAAACTTGTTCCTTTCTTTCCCATCTTGTTAATTACCATGATTCTTACCTCTAGACTAAAATATAAAACATGATGATGATTATTATTATTTATTATGTAACTGCCTTTTAATATCTACGTAAACTGAAGATGTTTTACCCTGCAAAGCAGATCTCAAGTGTGTTCACTCTCAATCTGGTCCTGATTAACCTCGATTTTGTTTTCAGATACTTACACCAAGCCTGGGGTTTCGGCCGGCCCCCCCGTTGACTGTGTAGTGGAGCTGAGGGTTGGCCTGCAGACGGACGTCCATGGTACGAGGGTCAGAGGTCAGCTGCACATCTCAGGATGGGTCCAGTGCTCGCGGATCTCATCTGGTCTCGCTCCGAAGAATCATCGAATCTTCTGTAGAGTCTGGAGACGCAGAGGAGGGACCAGGCGTCAAACAGGTGACATTCAACTGACCTCAGGGAGAGGTTACTCAAGGTCAAAGGAAACTGATACAAGAATGTAAAAATACTCCTGTACAAGTAGAAGTCCTGCTTTAAAAATCCTACTTCAGTTAAAAATTATTATCATTTAAATGTATTTAAAGTATCAGAACTGAATTGAAATGATTAATAGGAACAAAAATATTATCAAACAATAATTTAATTGGAACTATGTGAAAAGTTTTCATGGGGAAATGTCTCCTTAGTGGAAATCCAAGCCAAAAATATCAGGAACACTGGTTTAATATTTAACAATTTACTGTATTTTATTCGTTTATTAGTGTTTTTATGCACAATCTATAACTGTGTCTGTCAGATAAGAGCAATGGAGTAAAAAGTAAATTGTTTCCTTCAGAAATCTAGAGGAATACAAGTATAAAGTAGCATAAAAGTAGGTAAAAACACCTCAGAGTGACTAAATGTACTCAGTTACTTAAGTTTACAACCCAGCATCACATCACAGAGACACCTGATGGACCAGTTAACCTTGAACAGGTAGAGCTGCACAACAGGCTCCAGGAGCCGAAACCATTGAACACATTCCTGTGTAATGTTGCTCTGATAAAGACTTCAGAAAACAAAAAGGCGCCAGAAAGAAAACTGAGACGCCAAGAACAACACTGAATATATGAATAATACCATTCATTCAGCTTATGATAACATAATGTCTGCAGCCAAGGCAACTTTGTTCACAAGCTTGGACCAACACATAACATCTTTATAAATCTGCTGGGTCATGAATTAAACCTAAAGGTGAGGATAAAAGATAAAAACCCCATTCTAGTGTTATAAAAGGCAGCAGCAGCAGCAGCAGCAAAGAAAGTTATTCTACCTTAAATTTCTCCCAAATTCATTGTTTTCTGTACGAGACAGTGTACTGTACATACAATGACATTCAAAATAGCAAAAAATACATGTTTTTGCTTTCTTCTTGTAAAATATTGGATAGTTTTACCTCTTCTAGGCTCTAAAAAATATCAAAATGAAACAATATGAGAAGGAAAAAGTGACTTAGATTGACTGAATCTTGTTGATAATCTGGGAAATTAAAATAAAGAAAACTATGAACTGTTCCATTTTTAAATTGTTGATTTATATTGATCAGAGATACATTTTTCTCAATTTTTCGACACAGATATTTTTATTATGATGTAATAAATAACACAGTATATTCGCAGTGTACGCAAGAATACACAACTTATTACTGTTTAATATATTAATATTTAAACGCGACTTACCCAACAACTCCACAGATCGCTCATCGTAACATCAATAGTTTCCTTCACTGAGGAAGCATCAACTTCAATCTGTGATTTAAGGAAGAATCTTTCCAGTCCAGTGGTTTCGCGCTCCTCTCGTGCGCTCCTGCTGAGCTCTGTGTGCGTAATGACAGGCACCTTACGCACCAGTTTTAAGTCACGAAGAGACTCCGCCCACAGCGTCAGGAGGGTGTGTGTGTGTGTGTGTGTGTGTGTGTGTGTGTGTGTGTGTGTGTGTGTGTGTGTGTGTGTGTGTGTGTGTGTGTGTGTGTGTGTGTGTGGTTTCATACAGGTGTGAGGTGATGATAGTGACACACTGGAAAGTTATCTAATGCGCTCACACCACACACCTATCTCGGAGTTTCATTGGGATGGGTTCAGGAACTGTAGGATATTTAACCTTTGCCCTTTTTGCCGTTTGACCCATTTCACCGAGAGATTTGTTTAGCACTGAGCAATCACTTATATTTATGGCTCAACACTTCAATGCGCAGTCCACGATTCACAGAGTCATTACGCTGCATGACTCAGGGACCAATAAAATACTTACTGGTTCTAAATGATACTATAGATACAGTGGAAGAAAACAAGACTATGGAGAACAAGGGAGAAACATTTGGGTATTTTGAAGAAAGGGAAAAAAAGCTATAAGTATAATATTATAAGTATTTGCTGAAAATGGTGTCAACCTTTTTTGACAAAGCTTTATTTACAGATTCATTATTTTCTAATAATTTCTTGAAAATTACCTGGAAAGAACCATGTAGTTTAGTGACTTGAATTAGTCGTATTGGATTTACTATTAACTTCCAGATTGACTTCCTTGAGAGAAATTGCTCTTTATTCTTTAAACTTTATACTTCTTTGTACAGCTTTGAAAAGTTATATCTAAATAAAGCAGGGATCTGTGAGTGCACATAATCAGTTTCCAAAATTAGAGAAACTGATAAATTAATGTGGCAAATGAAAATGCACTTTTACTACAGAGGGCAAAGAATTGAATTAAAAATAAATGAGGAGAGGACTTCACACTCTTGATTTGTTTGTATTCAGTTCCCCCTGCTGGCTGCAGCCTCTAGCTTATTCCTTCTTTCTTTGGTGTGAGGGACTTATATGTGGATACAAGTACATGAGGTGAATCTGACTCAAAAACCACACTCTTTCTCAGAGCCATGACTTATTATTTATGATGTCCATCCATAATAAACATCCATAAAACTGTTCAGAAATAATTGAAAAAGGTGGTTCAAAACTTGCCTGAGAATCATAAACATTTTAAGGTTTCCTCAGTATCAGAGTAAATCAGTGATAGTTGTCTGAGCATCCATATGTATACTGCAAACAGGAGCTGCTAATAGCTAGTTCAGCTGCTTTTTAATGGTGCCAGTTTGCCAAAATGTTAACAAACCTAGGTTAAAAACAGGACTCACCAGAAAACACCACCTGTATCTGATTCTGCAGTCCATTTGATTAACTTATATGGGGTCTTTTTTTTCATTCCAGGCTTTTGTTGGGGCCCTATTGAATTATTTCCCTTCCTACTAAGCCTTTTGTGTGTTCATTTGAGGATTTTTAAATGTATTATTATCATTATTTTCAAATGATAAAAAAAAAAACCCACGTGTATTGACACCTTTTGTATTCTGCACTTTATATTTTTTGACACTGGGGTGCAGTGTTATACATACAACCCAGGTAACCTGCCTCTATATTGCTGGCAGCTATAAAAACAAAGTGGTGGTTTTCTATTTTCCCAGTGATCCATAAACGCATCTCCCGTCATTCTGGAGTAACCTGCCCCGGTCTGCGTCAACAGCCGCTCCGCCGTGTCCGTTTGTTTGTTTGTCGGGTTGGTTCGGCTGCTGGTTCGGCTGCTTTGCACATAAAGGCCCGGTGAGTCCACAACTACCGACTTATTAACGCTACTGTTGTTATTATTATTCTCAGCTAAGTTAATGTAACTTGCTATGGGCGCGCTAGTTAGCTTAGCCGCATGCAAATGCACCATTAAGGTAACAGCGCCCATTATCGGACACAGCACCGTCTGTCGCACTGTTTTTCCCTCTTCCTCGGCACCAAGCAGCCACACACTCAGACCGTCCATGATGAATGATACTGAACCTTATTTGAGACACGTTTGTTTAGGATACACCCCCTGTTGTCGGTTATATCAGTGAAATTAGCTAAATACGACTGGGTTTTGTGCGGTGGCCGATAATGGAAGCAGGGTGTCCGTCCTCATCAGTAATCCCTCAGGATGCGAGTAACGGATATATATTAGCTACTAGTTTCTGAAGGAAAATGACAGATTTGTTATTGTTTTTTTTAGCTGTTTTGTCAGTTTGTTTGTTTATTGCAGTGTTTCTCACATGACTGTCGCAGCTAACAGAAATGCTCAAATATCCTCTGAATGAAGCGGATGGTACTTAGCTACCGTTAGCTCGGCAATGTAATTTTAAATACACGTTAGCTCGATGTGGCAACGAAACCTTAGCCGACACGCAGCGATGAGACGCCGCTTTCATGCATCTTTGATGCGGGCAGTATCACATAACACCCGTTAGCTTTTTAACATCAGCCCCCCCTCCCCTCCCCTCCGCTCCCGTCCACACGCCCCCCGATGCTCAGTAGTTGTTAGCATCTTAGCATCCCACATGCTAGCCGCAGCTAAACCAGTGCTAAGTAAACCTAGCTGTCACCTGAAACAGGTGCCCTTCTCAATTACTGTGCTTAAATACAAATCTGAGGCATTTGTACTTTACCTAAGTGTTTTCATTTCATGTTTCCACTTCTACTTTACTACATTTCAGAGGCAAGGCTGGATGACTGACAGGGTAAACCCACCAGGGGCCCCTGAACCCCAGGTCCCTTCCACATTATTTGGGTCTAAATCATTTGAATAATTACAAATTTGTTTGGCTTTTGCAGCTTTGAAGTACAATATAAACTCTGACAGGTCCTCCATAGTGTAGTCTTATCTCATAAAAATCTACTTTTAGAACCATGATCCTTTATATTTGTTGTAAAGTTGTGTGTTATCAAATTGCTTTTATGAGTAGTAATTAAGGCACAGAAAACCACTGGCCAGGTCATATTATTCATCATCATAGAAGTACTGTAAGGCTGCAGCCAACAATTATCTTTATTACCAATATGTCTGAAAAGTTTTGCTTAAAAAATGACTTAAATGATTAATCAGCAATCAAAATAATTGCTGATTTAATTTTATGATGGTCAGATAATCTATTAATCACCATTGCAGCTCTAATTTTCTTTAATTATTGATAATTTAAGATCAAGATAACATATTCAAATTTATTTGTTTTTGTTCCGAACAACAGTGAAAACACCAAAATTTTAAGTTTATTATAGAAAGCTGATTCAGTCGTAGGACCCAGCTCATGGCATCCATAGCAAAACAACAGCAACAACAACAACAACAAAAACTAAATTAAACTAAGCTAAAAAAAAATCCACATCAAAATAACAAAATAGTTAAAACTAGTTCCTTTAACTGCATTGAGTACTGAATACTTTCAGTACATTTCCCTGATAATTCTTCTGTATTTTTAATTTTTATATGCAGGACTTTGTTTTTACAAAGAGGTATCAGCATATAAGTAATGGCCCTGAATGCTTCCTCCTCCACCACTGTCCGTAATGTTTGAGTCATGTGAGCTCACTTATTAAACTCAGGTTTGACTTCAGCCTGTCAGCACACAGGCGCCAGTGTAAACAGCTTCAGCAGGCTCTAAGTTAATAGTGTTTTAGCTGGAAATCATGTGAATGAACAGAGGAGCTGTTGTCGGTGTAAACTCAGTTAGTGTTTGTTGCGTATGCTGCAGTTCTAGTGCAAAGTCAAGTGTCAGGTTTCACGAAGTTAAACACTTGTCTTTAATACTTGAACTGATGGGACTTGGTGATAACCTGAAATCATCATCACGGTATGAATATTTTGTTCCCAATTAACTCAACACCGTCATCTTTCAAAAGACTAACTAACCATGTAGTACTGTAAAGCTGCAAGCAGTAATTATTGTCATTATCAAGACATCTGACACCTCATTTCTTCAGGGCTGCAACTGACAATTATTTTTATTATCAATAAAACTGCAGATTATTTTCTCGATTAATCGGTTCATTTATAAAATGTCTAAAAAATAATGAGGTGCGTGTCACAGTTTCCAAGAGCCCAAGTGACATCTTCAGATGTTTTGTCCAAACCAGCAGTCAATGACACTAAATTAGGCAAGAAAGAGACAGTCATGCAACAGGTCTGGGACGTCTGGATTTCCAGGGTTTCCATCAGTGTATTCCAAGCCCTGCAGCCTTTCAGTCTTAAGCATATGAGAATTTGGGGAGGCTGGGTTGAAAGCCCAGATACAATGGTTAGAAAGTGACATCTGTAAAAGCTTTGTGAAACATTTAAAACTTTAAATTCGAACTTTGTCATTTATTTATGGAGAGAAAACCTGAATTCTTCATTTCAGTTGTTTTTCCTTCCTGCAGACTGTGTTCAGTCTTATTTTCTGGATGTTCCAAGTGGAATCAACTGACAATTCATGGGAACTGAATCATGGTTAATGGGACACACAGTATCTATTTATTATATTATTGTTAATTCTCATCATTTCCTTTAGGGGCTGCTGCTGACTGAAAGTCTTTCACGTTGTTGTCGGCGTGTCTGATGACGTAATGCCGCATATGACGACAGTAAACACACGGGCTGAGCCTTTACCGGGCAGCAGGGGTAACTGGATCAGTACCCGGCATCCCTCATCAGCGTGTTAGGTTACCACAGGTTCAACAGGACTGGTCTCCATGGAGACGGGCAGAGGGGGCTAGAGGAAGGGTTGGCTAGTGTGAGGCGGGTGGGGTTTCACCTGGGTTTGACTGACAGGTGCGATGCGGTGTGTGGCATTTTTCAACACTTTCTGACATTTTATAGACACAGTAATGTATCAATAAATTGAGAAGATAATTATCAGATTAATTAATAATGGAAATAATCATTAGCTGCAGCCATAAACACGCCTGAAGGTTAATTCTGGTGGATTAATATGCATCATGTTTTAGCTTCGTCTTCATATCTTATTCATGTGCAAGTGAAACTTCATTGAGGAGGGATGAAACCTAAAATAACCTTTTTAATGGACGTGTCTGCAGACACTCATTAAAAGAAGAAGGTGGGACTTCGACATAATCATATAAAAAAACACAATGACCTTGTTCTTTGTCTGACCTGTAAATAAACTGAGGTCGTGACGTGAGGTTTTCTGAGTCACACAGGTTTTATTTGTCCTCACGAACAAGTCGCTGATTCCAACTTTTGTGTATATACTTAGTGTGCGACACACCCACTTAATACACACACACACACACACACACACACACACACACACACACACACACACACCCAGAAACACACCATGCTGAGCAGGTGGGACCGGTGTGCTGCTGAGCTGAGGCAGGCGAAACAAAAGCAAGGTTAACATGAACACAGAGTCACACACAGATTATTTTAAGAACAGATGATGATGATTATGATGATGATGGAGGGATGGATCTCTGGTATGAAAATAAGACTTGATGCTTTGTTCTCTGCTTCAGGCCAAACAGGAGGAGTTTTGGAGTCAGTCACTCCCGAGACTGTGTGTTTGTTACTGGAGTTTGACCCAGGAAGTAAAAGTAAAACCAGAATCCTGGTCTGGCTTCATAAAGTGAATCATAAACCTGCTGGAGGTGGAAAAAGGAGGAGGGAGGTGTGCTGGGTTTGGAGCCTCAATACTCCAGAGTACGGACTGGGGAAATGTTCGTTCTGTATGATTATTGCATTGTAGCTTTGTTGCACTAATCCAGTAAAAACACATTGAGCAGTGGAAGAGTGGTTGTTAAAAGTGTGTGTGAAAACTGTCCAACAACCGAACTAAGACCAGTTGAAAAGGAGGGTCTTGGCCTCACTCCCAAGCCGACTCTGATGCGGTTCATTCGCGGTCTGAAAGCAAACGGACCAACCACACGATTGAATTTGTTTATTTGTTTGTTTTGTTTATTGTATTTATGTGGGACAGAGCACATCATTCAGTACTGGTGGTAACAACCTCCGTGTGAATGTGCCAGACCCAGATGACACAACCAAAACTAACAAGTGATAAAATGTATTTTCTACATAATAAATTGAAATGTCAATAATAATAAGTTTGTTTTATAAGGACTGTATGTGGTGCAGTTCTTTGTTTCCACTGGTAGAGTATCACTGATCACTGCTCTCACAGAAAAGACTGACTGTCTAATTGTGCTGCGTCCGGATGGAGCTACAGTCTCCTCGTCCTGGATGTTCTGTCCATGACTTTAACACGGTGGCTTAGAGGTGGAGGTGGTGTCCTCCACACTCAGGACCATAAACCTTAAAACACTCCATCCTGCAGATATGATGTCTCTGATGTAGATGGTTGACAGGATTTTTAGCATTTCAAAAGATAAACTACTAATAGGAAGTGATCAACAGTTAAACCTGTGGTGTGTTGTTGTGCTTGTATCCCACTGTGTGAACTCTGAGTTCATACACTGATCCTTTACTACTGCTTTGTCATCCTGAATCTACCTGGATACTTAATTTATTATTCTTCTAACACTGCAACTAACAGTTTCCTTATCAGTTACGCTTGATTATGGCAAAAATCATAATCGCGATTATTTTTGATCAATATTGAGATCATGATTATTTAACACGATTACTCATTGAGTTTGGAAACGAATCTAAAATCAATAACAGATTTCAAAACAAAAAGTGTTGTGTCTATGTAGTTTTCTTCCTGTTTGAACAATATAAGTTAAAGGCAAACAGGACATGGTCTCTCCCGACTATATATAATGTCTCTGAACCTGAAAGCTGCTCAAGATGATACAGTCCTATAACATTTGCCGAAACATAACCAGGAAGTGGGTGAGGGGATGGTTTTTGTAGGGGGGATGAAATTTGTTGCAAAACAGAATGTGGCAAATTAATCGTTTTATCTCGATCTCTTGTTTTCATAATCATTGAAAGCCAAAATCGTGATTTAAAAAATGAAATAAATCGCCCAGCCCTGATTTGAGTTATTTTTAGAATAATTGATTAGTCTATAAAATGTCACAGATGTTTTGTTTTGCTGAACCAACTGACCAAAACACAAAGATATTAAATCTAAAGCTATTTAAATCATTGCTATCTGGGAAAAGTTCTTGTTTGTTTGTGTTTAACACAATTAAACTGATGAATGTGAGAACTTTGCAGTTTGTGCACCAGTCATCAAAAACTTAATTATGGTATTGGTAATTACATTAAAACAGTCTGTAATGATGAACATGCCCAGTAGAAAATGAATAAAAACTCATCCTCTCTCTTTCAGGTGTGAGTGTGTTTGCTGAGTCACTGGTTCACCTGTAAACTGTCCCGGTTTTCACTTCCTGTTTGTCTGATGAGCGTCTGACTGACTGCAAAGCCTCCATCCATCCTCCCAGCCTCTACATCTACAGCTGCACTATGGTACACACACACACACACACACACACACACACACACCTTCAGAAGAACACTGAAGTGCTGAACACGTTTAGTTTGAAAGCAGACTCTCAGTGAGAAAAATACTTGTAGCCGATCAGTGCAGATTTGTTGTTGTTTACCACATCCACAAAGAAAGATGTGAAGCCGCTGTTAGTCGCTGACTCACTGTCTTTAGTCTGGACCGACCTCAGACTGCGAGCGGCCTCAGCCTCACGTGACTCACTGTTGTGAACGTTTGTGAAGTGGAATAAACACTGCAGCATCACTAACAGCTGTGTGCGCTCTCTGCAGAGTGTATGATGTCTGAGAGCAGCTGCTATGGCCTGCAGCAGCGGTCAGAGCAATGCCGAAACTCTGGAGGGGTTCCACGAGGTGAACTTGGCCTCGCCCACCACACCTGACCTTCAGGTAGGTCTGATAGCCGGACACTCCCATGTGTTGCCCTGGTAACCGTCAGCGGCTTTATTGGTTTCCCTGTGTTTCCGTTCCTGCAGAACCAAGCGGAGCAGCGCCCCCCTGCCCGTCACAGCACACCGCCCACCTCTCTCTACCGCACCCACTCTCTAGGAGCCCCCCCTCCTGGCCTCCCCACCTCCCTGAGGGCTGACCAGCTCCCCACCCAGCCGGTTTACTCCACACCGCGGCACAGCCACAATGGAAGGTAAAGAAAACGCAACAACTTGACACTTCCTGGTGTTTTTTCAAAATGTTTAATTGCAGTTGTTGGAGGCAGATTATCTGTAAAAACCTGCAGGGAAAAGAGCAGAAAGACAACACAAAGCCTTGAAGATGAGCTGTAACCCATAATTGACCACTGTTGTCTCCATGGTAACGATGCACAGCGTGCCAGGCCTGGAGGCGGAGTCCGCCGAGGGCAACTTCCTGTCCGGAGAGGACGGGGAGGAGTGCAGCGCTCTGAGCGACAGCCTGTCGCGGCTGCGCAGCCCGTCGGTGATGGAGGTCCGAGAGAAAGGATACGAGAGGCTGAAGGAGGAGCTGGCCAAGGCCCAGAGGGTAACACACACACACACACACACACACACACGTTCTTATATTAACTTGAAATGATTGAAATCTAAAATTGAATGCGAGTGTGTGCAGTTGGACTGTGAGTGTGTGTGTGTGTGTGTGAGTGAGACTTCACTACATCTCTCCACAGCTCCTCATGACTTGGATTGACATCATGTAATTTTCCATATTTTATTTAAATGCATATTTTTTTTTGTATTGTTTTATATTTGTTATAATTTAACGTGCAGCCTGAATCACGTCTGAAAAAGCTCCTTGGTCTCTTTAATGTGAAAGTCACAATATAATTCTAACTGCAGTGGATCAGACTCTGTCGGATTAACATGAAAGCTACAAAGGTAAAACATGCAGAGAGAGATTAAATGCTGATCAGTGTAATAATCATATTATCTCAGTCATCATCTCTTCTGCACAAAATCAGTTCAACAAACTCGATTACAGTGACAGAGAAGACTGATCCATCTCAGAGGCAGGGCCTGTTTTCACTGTCATGTTATCAAACTGTGTCAGTAGAGTCACGGTGAAGAGAGGTGGTGGTGGCGTCCGTCCTTCGAGCTCTCGATGGTCATTAAAGCTTCAACAGTGAAAATAAGTTTGAAAACCAAGCAGTGAATAAAATGTGTCATGTCGAAGTTATTATTAAAATTAGAATTATTAAAAGTTATTAAGCTGTCATGTGAGGATGAAGCCACGAGGAACGTTAATGTAAAAGTCAACTCCGTCTGAATCACACAATATTAAAGATACTGTGTCTGAGAACGACTGAAAACAGAAACAAAACAAACATATTTCACTAATTTTTATTTCTTCATCTCTTTGTTTGTTGTTGCCACGCTATGATTTTACTTTTATGTTTTCATTTGCTGGTTGTTTTTCTGTTTTTTTTGTGTGTGTGTGTGTGTGTGTGTGGAAGGAGCTGCTGTTGAAGGATGAGGAGTGTGAGAGGTTGTCTAAAGTCAGAGATCAGCTCGGCCAGGAGCTGGAGGAGCTCACCGCCAGTCTCTTCCAGGTCGGTCCGCCTCTCCTCCGTCTGTCAGTCTCCTCTGCTTCCTGCTTCCTGTTTCCCTTCCTCCTGAGGCAGCGGCCAGACAGACACTGGACAGAAAAGAATCAAACGATCGACATAAGATTTGTTTGGCCGCAGAGATGTGAAAACCTCCACGTTACTACTCACTGTTTTATAGTGAAGTCGAAGCCTCTCGGGTTCTTTTTCTTGATCGTCCATCACGACATTTAAAAAAAAAAAAAAAAGAAACAACTGTGACTCTGGCAATTCAGATTCTGGACGAGTTACATAACGTTTCCACCTGACGTCCCACTCAGAGACGTGTTGCTTGACAAATTTCTTGCCGTTCGATGTTCGGGTTCAGGACTCAGACTGAATCTGTCCGGCCGGCCTTCAGAACATGTCGCTCCTTTTCACATTTCTCCCACTTTTTCTCGACTCACTCTTCCTTTTCCTCGTAGAAGGTGCTGGGACACTGTGTGTGTGTGTATGTGTGTGTGTGTTTTTCCTGTAGCCTGTTCACATGTTTAGCGAAAGCAATGTGTGTGTGTAGTAGACAAACAGTTGCACAGTCTGAGCTTTACTTTATGCTTTTATCCTATTTTTTTTAGAGTGAACTGATCTTTGTGTGTTTGAGTGTGTGTAGATTGAAAACTAAATCCCAACAAATACATCGAGTGAAGAATATCTAAGTGTGTGTGTGTGTGTGTGTGTGTGTGTGTGTGTGTGTGTGTGTGTGTGTGTGTGTGTGTGTGTGTGTTTTCCAGGAAGCTCACAAAATGGTCAGAGAAGCCAACGTCAAACAGGCATATGCTGAGAAACAACTGAAAGAAGCTCTGGGCAAGGTAACACTGAACACACACACACACACACACATACATACACATTCTCTCTGATGTTTTGTCTCAGCTCTTGTTAAATTCATCAGAGCAGGAAATCATCCTCCTCCTCCTCCATCCAAAATTGTCAATGATGCATTTTAATCTTCCTTAACTCTGAAACGTTGTTTAATACACACCCTGAACCATCTCCTCCTCCTCCTCTTCAGATCGACGTGCTGCAGGCGGAGGTCCAGGCCCTGAAGACGCTGGTGCTCTCCTCCCCCACCTCCCCCGTGGGCGAACTCCCCTCTGCAGGAGGAGGCGTGAAGACTCCCTTCAGGAAGGGCCACAGCCGGAACAAGAGCACCTCCTCCGCCATCCTGGGGACGCAGCCCGACCCGTCGGCCACGCAGCCCATCGTACGGGAGTGTAGAGAGGTAGGAGCGTGCACACGTCTGCCCACAGAGCTTTATCTATCAATAATCATTAGATTCAGCCCCAAATTATGTTATTAGAAAGACACCAGGAAGTGAACGTGACATAAATGTAAATGAATACTCCCCTTCATCCCTGCAGGTGGACAGTCAGCTGTTCAGCGAGTTCAGGGCGTGGAAGGAGGAGCCCACGCTCGACCGGAGCTGCTGCTTCCTGGAGAGAGTTTACCGCGAGGACATTTACCCCTGCCTCACCTTCAGCAAGAGCGAGGTACAGAGAGAGAGAGAGAGAGAGAGAGGAAGAAATCAGAAACGTTCAAAAGTATTAAAATGATCATCAACATGTTTGTCAGGCGTCAAGGAGCCAAAGTGTTTTAGTGACAAACTTGAACTCTGCTTCGTTAAAGATGCACCAGCATCAAATTTCAGAGCTTATAACTGACAGTTATGTTTGTTGATATAATAACAAATAATGTTGTTGTTACATGTACAAAGACGACAATAAAGGCTACTTCTAATTTGCCAAGTTTATTTAAACATCAGAGTTTAGAGTTTAGACAACAGGGTTAATTTTAGTTTTAGTCTTTTGACAAAATGTAAATTAGTTTTAGTTCAATTTTATCAAAGACGTTTTAATTTAGTTTTTTGTCAGTGAAATTTTAGTCTCATTTTTATCAATTGCATTTTTAATTTTTGTCTAAAGTATTAATTCTTTCTAAACATAAAGGTGTCCCTCTCATGTACAAACACCTCTATATGACTCTGCTCTTTAGCGTTAGCTCAGCTACCTGTTCACTGCTGATGATTCTCTCTCTCTCTCTCTCAGCTGGGTTCAGCCATCTTGGAAGCCGTGGAGCAGAACACGCTCAGTGTGGAGCCGGTCGGTTTCCAGCCGCTGCCCGTGGTCAAAGCCTCGGCGGTGGAGTGTGGAGGACCAAAGTGAGTCCCCCCCACCCCACACACACACTCATAAACTCGTTCTCCTCTTCATCAAGCTTTCACTCCTTCATCATCATCTCTCCATCTTCCCTCAATTTCCTCCTCTAGTGGACGAAGGGCCGAGCTCGTCACGTAAGTCCGACCCTCTCTCTCTCTCTCTCTCGGTCTCCCATCCGCACTTTTTAAATCTCTCGACCCCGCCTGGCTTCCACCCCTGATAACTCATAATACTCCCTCCTCCCTTCCCTCCTTCTGTTCAGGTTCATCCCTCTCTCCTTGCTTCCTTTGCTCCCTCCTTGCTTCCTCCAGTCTTAGCATTAGTCCTGTATAGTTTTATTTTGGTTGATAGTTTTTTGACAAATTCATTTTTTCTCCTTTTGAAATCATTAAAGACTTTTTTTCCCCACCTTTTATTTTAACTCACTGAGGTAAGGAAAGTCAGATAAATATTAAAAGTATTATATATTAAAATATAAAGGAAGTGAATCTGCAAAAAGAAGAACAGCTGGAAGTGAAATCAGATGAAATGAAGGATTGAAATTGGATTTTTTTTTAAAAAGTGCTGTAGATCGTTCTGCATGATGTTCCAGGTGCACAGTGAGAAAAACTGGGTTTTCCAAGTTCAGTAAAAACCTGCGGATTAGTCCAATAGAAGCCTTCAGTAAAAGACAGCAGATAAGTGATTATAAGGGGGAAAGAAACCAAGAAGCACCTTTTTTATAAATGAATAAAACCCAGGGTCTATCACTCCTTACGGTGAGACAGGTCACAGTGATGTGTTACAATCATCACCAGTTTCTTTCTGTTTCTCTGTGTGTCTGATAGAAAATGTGCCCTCAGCGGTCAGACCAAAACCTGTAAGCACAGAATCAAGTTTGGAGATTCGTCCAACTATTACTATGTGTCTCCCTACTGTAGATACAGAGTGAGTATCAACACACACACACACACACACACACACACACACACACACACACACACACACACACACACACACACACACACACACACACACACACACACACACACACAGAATATAATCTTTCAGTCAGACCACAGTGACCTCTGCAGGACAAAAGCAACATTGCAACAAGAATTTTAATAAATACATTTTACATATTTATGAAAACAGTGTTTCAACATTTTCTTTTTATAGATACAAAGACATGTTATGTCTCATCTTTTGCTGTAAGGTTATATCATAGTATCATAGGAAAAATTGAAAATCATCATATTAAGTTTTCTTCAGTATCACAGTAGTCCAGCGAAAGTTGTCTGTACATCCATGTTTACTCTGGTGCTGCTTATAGATCATTCGTCATATTTTTAATGGCTCCAGTTTGACAAAAATGTAAATAAATATAGGCTTAAAAAAGGCTCCAAAGAGAGAAGCAGTCCCCTCCTGGAGCTGACATCACAACAGTTCATTTGATTGAGATTGATTGAGCTTTATTGTGTCATATTGGTCTCAAAGTAGGCCCCTATGTTGGTGTGAGCAGGTTTCCATGTATCAGATCAGCAAAAACATTTGTGACCTCATGCATTTTCACACGAGTCAAATTTTCACAGAGATCAAGGGGAGGGAAAAAAAAAGTAGGTAGACAAAAACACACTTTAAAATACAAGGACATGACCCACACGTGTTAGAGACCAGAACAGGTAATGTTCAAGTCACCCCACCTCCCCCACAGACATAAATCCAGTCTGAATGGAGCTTAAGTTTGTGGCGTCAGATTCATCATCTTCAGTCAATGTTCAGTTCTGTTCAGTGTTTGTTAAAATACAAACTCGTACATCACGTCCACGAGAATCCCAGATCCAACAAGGATCAGTCTGCTTCCTGTCTGTGTTTATATCGAACACAGATGTCAGTCATGTGATCGGATCTGTTCACAAACAGCTGATTTCAGTTCGTGGTGTCTTCATACAGATTACAGCAGTATTTGTTTGTGTGCCTTGTGTTTTCCCCTCAGATCACAGCAGTGTGTAATTTCTTCACCTACATTCGCTACATCCACCAAGGGCTAGTCAAACAGCAGGACGGTGAGACACACACACACACACACACACACTCCCCTACACCTAATTGCACACCTTCACACACCTTGTTTCTTAGTAACAGTAACCAGAGGACAGAGAGTTGAGTGACTGTAAGGGAGACTATCAGACTGCCATCACTCGGTACTTAAGTGCAATCATTGATAAAATGTACTTAGTTACTTCAGCTGTGATTAAACCACCTGTCGAACCATGTGACCGTCATGTGACCTTGTGGTTTTCTCTGCTGTGTGTTTGCAGCGGAGCAGATGTTCTGGGAGGTGATGCAGCTCCGCAGGGAAATGTCCTTCGCCAAGCTCGGCTACTACAAAGACCAGCTGTGACGGACGTACTGACAGCCTCGCCCTCCAATCAACAGCAGACTCTGTCCTGAAGCGCCGCCCCCTCCTCCCCCACCTGGTTTTGGCTTTCATCCTTTCATCCGGTCATTTCAGGAAACCCCTCCCTCTCTCCTCCTCCTCCTCCTTCTTCCCCTCGTGTGAGTGTGTTTTTGTGCGTGAGAGAAAATAACTGTTGTTTTCAATCATCAAAAAAACAAACAAAAAAACAAACAAAAAAAAAATAGGCTGTGACGTCCGTTGTTGTTACTGATCTGGAGTTTTGGTGAGTTTCTGCTCAGTTTCATTCCAATGTGTTATTTCCTTTTATTGAAACATGTAACACTCCATTATTTAAAGACAAGTGGCATCGAAAGAAGGGTTGAAACTGACATGTTAGTATTTAAACCCGCATGAGGAGCTTGGACTGCTCAAAAATAAAAAACAATCATTAAATCAGATTGTAACAAGTCGCTGAAATTCTTCAATTAAAGATAATTTCCTAGACGCATTAAGGAGAATTAGAGCCAGTGTGTGTGTGGGGGCAGTGGAGGGAGGGAGGAAGTGAAATTAAGTTTTTTTTTCCCAAAGTTTAAGAATGCAAAGATAATCAGAAGAGAAGTACAAACATTCAGACTGGATTTATTTTCTGTAAACGTCCCGTCAACATTGTAAAACTTGTCTCTTTGTGCAGGAAGAAGAAGTTTTTATTGATAATTTCTTTAGAGTTAATGAAGTTATTTTGTTGTTTCGGGTGTTAAAGCTTCAGGAAAGTTGGGTTAAAGGAAAAAAAGAAAAACACTATGTGATGTTTTCTCATCTTTAGATACTGACAAACAATTTTGGGGAGGGGGGGGTTCCTTTACCAGCTCCTGGTGTTTTCCGCCTGCTGTATTTAACCAATCAGGAAATGTGTTGATAGTAAGCAGTGTGTGAGCGTGTGAATGTGTTAGTGTGCCTGGTGTTCTGTAAACTTTCTATATGTTAATTTAAAGCTGACTCCGCTCCTCTGCATCTCTCCCACAGTCAAAGTCAGTGTCACTGTCCCAGTTTGGTTTAGTGCCTTTTCTCTCAGACACTCTGAAATAAAAACAGTAATACCTCTGGAAACCTGCCACTCTCCGTCCACTCTGTTCCCCCACCTCACACGCTGCAATGAGACGAGGTCAAAGTGCAGTACACTGTATGAAACGCTGCAAGAAGTTTTCATCAGTCAATGTTTATTTTCCTCTTCAGCGTTAATGGTTAATGCTTTTTTTTTTTTTTTCTTTTTAATAATGATCAGAGCCTCTCAAGCCCGTCCATCATAATAATACAGGCAGTGTGTGTTGTGTTAGTATGATCAGTGTGCAGATGCTTTTGCCACCAATAATAAGCAACAGACAACTCAACTGGTTTGGAAAATCAGCGGTCAGTCTATCGCGGCCACAGCCCCCACGCCAGCCCGGGCAGAACGAGGGCGATGAGGACGGAGGAGAACAGGTTGACCGCGTTGTTGTCCAAGATGGGTTTCCCACAGATCCGCTGGGTGGTGGCGGACTCGTAACTCACCACCTTCCCGATGCTCGAGTCGAAGCCTGGAGACAGACAGACAGGAAGAGGAAATGACCGGTTGGTAACACTGAAGACTGATCCACAGCTTTACATGTCGAACAGTCAAAAATAATCTCTCTAACCACTTCCTAAGGAATGGCTACATCCCTAAATTCAAGCGTGCTTTTCCTGTCTCGGCCAATAGAGACGCTGATTCACTGTATTTGACAATGTGGAGGCAGTTATTCTACTGTGTGCTATCGTTAAATTTAGCACATTACTAGACTCAGCCAACTATAGTTTGTAAGTAATGAACAAGTGCCAGTAGGTGCCACTGTTAGTCAGCGCTGAAACACAGTCATCCACTGTTACACACTTAAGTTTTAAAGAGAATTTTAATGTGTGATTGATTGATTCACTATGATCCACTTTAGGGGGTCCTCGTTTAATCTTGTCCGGCTGTTGTTGCATATCATATGACTGCAAATGTTTCACAATAAAAGCCCTATTAAGGGTTTCTGTCGAAGGAAAACATAGAGGGACTTTAATTTGAAAGGGTCACAGGAAAACGGAATGTAAGGACTTTTACAGGGCAAACAGGAACGGATCAGAACCAGGACCAATTGTACCTGTCACACAAAGTTCAGACACAAAGACCTGGCGCCAGTTGCACAAATCACTTTAAGTTTCATCCTTAAAGTTTCCCTAAAATGTTCAGCACTGCTTCTGTTCTCATCATCGACTGTTAATACCTGAGTATTGCATGTGAGCTCCCAGGAAAGAGTCCAGCATCGATCCCACCAGGCCAGCCACACCGCCGTAAACTACGATCGGCCACTGGGGGTCCGCCAGGTGCAGGTCGTTGATCAATAGAAGCTGCGTTACAAAGTAAGCGAAGCCCACCAAGAGTCCACCGAGGAAGCTGGCGACCAGTCCGACAGGAGTAACTCCTCCGTTTGTTCCTGGAGGGTAAAAGAGCGTTATGAGAAAGTAAATCCAAAGAAACAAATGAACAGTGTGTAGAATATTTTTAGTCTACAAATCCAATTATACAGTAGATCCAATGTTTCCCAGAAAACATCTAATTTCTAAAGGAATTCCTGAATGTAGTTTCTTCTGCCTTCTGTATCTCCATCAATAATCCTCTTATTGGTATATACAGCTCTTCCTGCAGACTCCACAGTGTGAAAGACGGCTTTATTTAGATTTATGTGTCATAGTTTTAGGTCAATTGATCATGTCACAGCAGGGGAAAACTGATGACCGTTTCACATCAACAACATTTGAAGAAACTCAGACTGAAAGTCATGATAAATCAGTAAACGGATACTGATCGAAGTAGTGTTCGCCGCTAGGTAAAAAAAACTTCCACGTAGGATACACCTGGCTCTGTTTGGCTGCTTACCTGCTGGGACTTCCTTCCAGGTGGTGATGAGTCTAGGCTGTGTTTGGCTGAGCACAGGTCCCACCTCTGACGCCCAGGTGTCCCCAGCGCTGCAGGCGAGCGCGCCCACCAGAGAGAGGCACATCCAGGAAGCAGAGTACTGTTTACCGAAATCGATGGGGATCTCACCTGGACCCACCTGAAACACAACCGACATTTTAAAAGGATTTTAATCATACACTTAAAGTAAACATTTAAATTTGCATATAATAGAAACTATTTTGTTTATTTTGTCATTTTAGAATCGGGTGATTTTCAGATACCTCTATCATATACAGCAGAGCCAGCTCTGTGGGAACTCCTCCATTACAGAAGACCTGAACCCAGTTCCTCTGGCCCCCTAACACAAACGTTAACACATTTAGATTTAGATCAGCCTTTTAAAAAACAAAACAAAACAAAAAAAAACAGTACACCTTCACGTGTCTCACCTTCTTTGTACTCTGCGTCTATTTTCTTCTTCTGTGCTCCTCCCCAGCGGGTGAGTCTGGAGGAGCTGATGAAGAAGGCCAGCAGAGACGAGAAGAAGCTGTAGTTGGCCATCATCAACACAAATCCCACCAGGAGAGCTGAGGAGACACATTTCATATCAGAGAAACGGACTCCACACAGATTTAAAAAAAATCTGCTGTTGTTCTATATCCTTTTTTCTTTTTTTTTTTAGATAAATCAAATCCCATGTGTCGACTCAAACTAACGTGTTAAACTTGGGACTAAAGCTTCAATTGATAAGTTAAAAAAGAAGGTAAAAACAAAAGAGTCCAGAACTACTGTTTCAGTGACTCTTCAAGCAAAAATATTAAATATTTGCTAGTTCCACTTTCTCAAATATGAGAATTCGATGCTTATGTTTGTCACATGTGATAATAAACTGAATACACTGTTTGTTTTTTTTTAAGTTTCAGTTTTTCATTAAACAAACAGGAGGAATTATACAAAGTATTTGCGACAGATTAATCCTTGTGGTTTTCTAGTGAGTATTTGGGGGTTTTTTTTCTGACTCAAATTAAAGTACAGTGTGTGCGTCCATGGTGATGAAGGAAAACGTCAGCCAATGTGGCTGAAAGATGTGTTTGTGTTTTACTTTACGGAATTTTTTTTTTTTACTTTAAAAATAAATTAATTGCTTCTTCAAAGGCGTACACAGCTTCCATTTCCTCGTATTTTTTATAAGTTTCTGCTTAACACAACAGCATCTTTCAGCATCTACATAAATTATTCTTTTGATGTCTGTCCAGTGTCGCATTTCCAACGTCATCAACTAAAAGTCAAGTGGACATAGTGAAAGACAGTTTCATAAGACTGAAAATATTCTTTCAGAATAGTTTTTTTTTTTACATAAGACGTATAAAGATGACGTCTTTCGTCCACTATATTATACAATAATTCTTTTTACAATCATTACTGTTTATAACAGATGATATTCATGTCATTTCCACAACAAGAGCTTTAGAGAGAAAAAGTCACAAAGCTTCAACCGAAACAGTTTTTGTTATTGCAGTTTTCTTTTTTCTTTTTATTTCACTTACGGCAGATTGTTTTTATACAGTTAGTGTTTCCTTCTAATTCAAAAAGCCAAAATGTGCCAAATTCACTGTGAAACTAGTGGCACATTTGGTGACAGGATCTTCCTGTCATCTGTCATCACTCATTTTAAGTGGCAATGCCACAATTTATTGAACATAAAACTGGGATTTAATTGACATATCACACACAGAAAAGTCATAAATGTGCATCAGGAGGAGGTTTAACCAGCTGAGAGTCGGCACTGACTCGGACTGGGACGAGCGAGGAAACAGAAATCGTCCTGGAGACTCGGATGTGTCCTGTAGCGAGGCTTGCGGAGACTACACCACTAAAATGAGCTAATGAAGCGCTCCTCCTAGTATGACTCAGTGTTGCATACAAGAGACAGTATTTTTGTTGGAGCTGTGAAGGGTTGTGATTTTCTCAGAATCTCTGGACAGATTAAGGGAACACACACAGATTTTAAAAAGAACAAATTAGGATTTCACAGTGACGCCCAGGATTCATTTTAGATCAGACCATCACGGGACACAGCTACTTTATTACACTAAATCCAGTCAAATATAAATTTTGTTATCCAGTAACAATCACCACGAAAACCAGAGATTAAACCTGTCGTAAATAAATAACTCAGCTCCCTTCCTGTTCATTTCCTGTCTGAAACCTGTAGATTTAAAAATAAAATAAAAAAACCCCTTTTTGTTCCAAAATCTGTCGCAGTTCAAAGTCGAGTTTCAACTTAGGGATTTTGGGTTGTGTTGATTCATTTTTTTTTCACACAAATCAGAATAAAATAGAAGTAAAATCATTATAGGAAAGTTTGAAAATGTGACACAGAGTCACTGCAAGTCCAAATACGTTTAACTGTGATATTTTATGAAATATTGATATTGTATTAATAGTACACGTGATAATATTGTGATGGCGGATGTTTGGCCACATGGTTCTTCTGCTTATCAGTTAATGTTTTTGCCTTTGCACTGCACATTAAGTGTCGCTGTTCTTTCTGCTTTTGTACAGTTATGTTTACAGACTCTCTCTTTACCCCCCTACACTCGTATTACTTGTAGAACAAAATTAAAGATCAATTAGACTGGTGGCATTATTTTTCTTTTCAAATTTTCCATAAATACTGTGATAATATTGTTATTGTGAATTTCTTTTAATCCATGATAACTGTGTGGTGAAAATCTGACATTGTGACAGCCCTAATTAAATTAGTTGTCTGAGCAGTGAACAAATCATTCTGCTTCTCAGTGTTAATCTGCACTGAGAAAAATAATACAGGTCATATCAGCTGTTAATTAATAATAATAAAGTCTATGTTTATACTCAGCTGAAGATCATTTGTGAGAGAAGATGCTCCACTCTGTAACAAAAACTGACAACCACGAGTGTTTCTGTAGTTCCAACAGCTCCTACAGAGTGAGACATCTTCTCTCCAGAGGATCACATCACTTTCTCCCAGTTAAACTTTAGTATTTGGATCAAGTAGCTCATGAAAAATAAGGTGTGATAGAATTAGTCACTGCAGCTGTTTATTTATTTTATTGTGACGTATATTTAGTCCACACTGCTCATCTTCTGCTGCTATGATGATAACTATTGTTCCTATGAACTCAAGGTTTCTGCGGTATTCACTGAAATAAATGTAAGACTTTTTAAGACCTTTGTAATGCTGTTTAAGACCTTTTCAAGACCTGCCTGGAGTACTGAGCATGTTTGACACAAAACTTTTCTCTCAGGATGTTTTAAGTTCTGCGTTTACTCATTTTCTCTCACAACACTATCAGAGTGAAAACGAAAGACGCTGAGATCCTCGGTAAAGCCGAGAGGAGCTGACGATCCTGTGGGTTCATCACTACAATCGACTGCTTTCACATAACCTTTGTTTCATCTATGCTTACAGTACTGCGGATGCACACTCACCTCCCAGGGCTCCTGTGCGATCCAAACTGCGTCTCTTCAGCGCCCGAATCATCAGCACGAGGGGAACCAGGATGGAGAGCAGCCACCGCCATGGTGACACAGGCTGCAGGGTGCCTGGAAACACACACACAAACCCACACATGCTCTGGTGGTTTTCCACATTTTGTGAATGAGGAAATGAGATGACAGTGGCACAAAACCTCTTCAGTTTTTCCTCCTAAAATTTTGTTCCCTAAAATTTCTCTCACTCAGGGACATGCAGATGTGTGACAAATTAAGGGAAAAATGAGTGGAGAAGCAGAACAGATGCAGATACTTCCAGACAGGTGCACTGCAGGTGGCAGGTATAAACATTATGATTAGGCCCAGTTCATTCTGATTTTGTATCAAGATGAAAAGAGGAAAAGATCTTAGTGACTTTGAAGGAGGGATCATTGTTGGACGATGAATGGCAGCAGCTTCAGTCACAAAGATGCTCCACTGGCGAGTGACTAAAGTGACATCAAGTGGCATCTGGCAATAACCAAAATTTAATATTTTGATGCAGGCCAGCCAAAATATGACGATATACAGTGTAATATTACTGCTGGAGTTGTGGAGGGTTGAGGGGTTAAATATAATTATGTTTCAGTTGTTTTTGTTATTGTATAATTACAAATACAGCCGTTCCTTTCCCTTTAATTTTTCACCATCTGTATATGTCATGAGTTTCTAAAAAAAACCTTGCTTTAGATAAAATACCAGGAAGTCTGCAGCAGTTAAATTGATTTGCTTGATGACAAAACTGCTCTGTTATGTGACCCATGTATGAAACTATATGACAATCTGTTACCCAAACAGTGCCTCGAGGTAATGTACATTATGATGTGGTGGTATATGAATAATTTCAGTGTCATTGGTTTGAGTCTACTCATAACGAAGGATTGTCCAAACGAAGGATTTATACAGGTCACTGACACAGGCAACAGTATGACCACACATACTGTAACTTCAAGCATGAAAAGTGATGTCAAGGATGTTTGTTCAGCTTTTAACCCCTCTGTGTTAAACTTCTGAGCAGAAAGTAAATCAACTGAGCGTGAGACTGGAGAATTTAGGGCAGTATTTAGAGAAGAGCACATGATATCTGGCAGTTTCTTTTTAAGACATTTTTTAAGAATTATCTTAATAGGCTTTATGCCACCGGCCATGTGTCTGAAGAAAGACGTCATTCACAAAAATCCTCAGGGGGTTTTCACTCACCATAGTAGTTGCTGATGGACAGGGAGAGGACCCAGAAGAAGAGGGAGAGTGCCAAAGTGGCACACAGCACAATCATATCAGTCATCATCTTGACATACTCCTTCAGCAGCATGTCCTTCTCAGAGCTCATGGTGACAGACGAATCGAGCTGCAGGCAGAGCAGTTACATTACTGTTAGGATGAAGAGAAACTCTGGCTGTGATTCTCATGTTTCTGGACATTATTTCCCCTTTGAAGCTGGAAAGCTGTGGGAGGCTAATGCTCCTTGTCCTGGTCCACACTAGTCAAATGGAGTCTACATTTCCCTAATCTCTACAGGTAGTCAGTGAAAGTCGTCATGATAGAAATAATAGACATGCATATCGCAGCTCCCTGTTGACCCAAGTTTTCATAATTCCTCCTTTATTCCATGTTAATATTCCCCTGTAACCCTGTTAGTTTTGCGTGACCAGCCTTCCACGTGAGACACAAAAAAGAGAGACGTGGCTCCACTGAAGGCACTGGCAAGTCTAAAGGCTGATGTGTGGTTGCATTTCAGGTTTAAAAACTATGAGTACAGCGAAAAGCTGGACAAGAGCAAAGCCATGTGCAAGAGGAAGGTGATAGGAGACGAAACCATGTGGTACACACTGTAGCTGGTGCGTTAGCAATGCACATTACTTACTTACTTACTTGGTCATGCTAAATAATGAGTTCATTAATGTCACTGCTTTGGGGTCCACTCTTAAAGTAAATATTAATATTTTTTGATAATGCCCCAAGTTAGACAAACAATTTACAGAATCCGTTCCCTGAGAACCTCATCTGTAATGTAACTGAAACATCTGGAACTGAATCCACATCGAATCGAAAATCTGACATCGCATCGAATCAGAACCTTGTGAATCAGCATTGAATCGATTTGGGAAATCAGTGATGATATCCAGCCCTAGTACATCACGTCCACAGCATCAAACAACAGATAGACACAGTCAGCTGGTGAACATAGCAATGGAGCATTTAGCAGCTAAAGAGACAGATATTTCCCCCGGGAGCTGGTGGACACCAAACACCGAGCTAAAAGAGATGAAACACTGGACAGGTTCATCAGGTGGAGACAAGCACCACTCAGGTGCAGGTCAGCTGTTTGAGTAAGTATGACAGAGCTAAGCATAGTTGAGCTTGTGTGTAGTGATACACTAGTCCAAAGGTTGACTACACACCGTCCATAGCAGCACATCACTAGACAAGCACCTCACACAACCCTACGTCAAATAACCCGAAATCACTTTAAGTAAAACTGACTTCATGTGTCCATATGTTTCCTCCAGGGCTCCTTGTACAGAACTGCTGCTTTCATTTAATAGTTTTCTATGTGCCAAAAGTCTGAGTGTCCAGTTCTGAAAAGTAGAGCAGCTGATAAAAACTGCAGAGTATCAGTAGGTGAGCAGTGTCCACAGCTGTGTTACCAACTGGGCAAAGCAGACAACAGCCCAGGGCACACAATACTCCCACATTTACTCCAAATCATTTGGGTCTACATAGTTTGATTAATCGCAGGTTTGTTTAAAAATTGATTGAAATGGTCTTGTAAAGGGACTCTGCTTGAAATTATAGTTTTAACAATTATTTTAGTTTGAACTGTGGAAATTTGAAAATTACTTTCTATCAAATTGATTACATTTTTTTTCTGTATTCTGACTTGTTATTCCCTTGTTCTTACAGCTCCTGTTATTCTCTTTCATCCATCCAATATATTATTTTTCCCTCTTGCCTTTAATCATCTTTAGTTATTATTTTATTTTCATTTCACCTCTTTTCTCCTCTCTCTTCTTCTTAATTAATATAAAATATGAACTATCACTGCAGTTTCACATATTTGTACACAGGTATGTCATTTACTTATTATTAAAACTATAAATCGTTACTGTTTTAATTATTGTAATTCACTAATTTGCTACTATGAGTTAAAGCTGGGCGATAACTCGATTTTATCGATTTATTCGAATTCATGGTTTAGGACGATGTTTTAAAATGTAAATTGAATTTCACTTTAACTTGGGTTAATTATGGCACGGGACTGCCACCGCTTCCCTGAGCTTCCGCAGTTTATAGTAACGCGAGAGTTCTCGTCAGACACAGGTGAAATGTCAACATGGCGACACGCGCTAACAACAATGAGGAGATGGAAGTGGCTCGGTTTTTTTATGCGTCCGATCTCGAGCAAACCATTGTCCGTTGTAAAGTTTTCCGAAAGTCTGTGGCAACTAAAAGCAGCAGCTCGACTAATTTATTTCGGAATTTCAAACTGAGGCACGCAGCTGAGTGGGAGAAGTGTATGGCACGCGCGTTGCACAAGACAGCGGCAGCCCTAACTCACCTGCTAAAAAGCAGGTAACATCAGCGGAACGCAATGGGCTCGTGGAAACTCGGGGAAGACCGTCACGTCTGCATGACTACAGCAGCACGAGCACATCAAAGCTCTGACACTGAATGAGTAGACCAACCTCCAGTGCTTTGGACACAAACTGCACAACGCCATCAGTAAGTGTCTAAATGATTAATTGCATTTTGAACAGTAAAAAATCGATTAAAATCGTAAATCTTGATTGAGATTTTATTTTAGGACATATCGCCCAGCTTCTACCTATGAGTAGTTTTTGTGCTTGAAAGTTTTCTTCCGCTCAACCTGAAATCTCCATCCCCACTTTATCTAACACTGTAAATCTAACTAACAACACTCAATAAGCCCTTTATTAGGAACACCTGTGCACCTGCATATTCGAGCAATTACTCAGTCAGCCAATCATGTGGCAGCAGTGCATAAAGTCCTGCAGGTACACGTCAGAAGCTTAAGTTAATGTTCATGTCAAATATCAGAATGAGGAAAGAAATGCAACAAAAAACAAATTCAGCTCAATAGATGGAGGAAACACCTTGTTGATGAGAGACATCAGAGGAGAATGAAGCTGACAGAGAGGCTACGGTCTCTCAGATAACCACACTTTACTGTGGTGAGCAGAGACGCTTCAGACTGAACAACATGTCCAACCTTGAGGTGGACGGACTACAACAGCAGAAGACCACATCAGGTTCCACTCGTGTCAAGAACAGAAACCTGAGGCTGCAGTGGACACAGGTTCACCAACATTGGACAGTTGAAGACTGGAAAAATGTTGCCTGGTCTGATGGATCAGTATTTCTGCTGAGGCAGCAGATTATAGGGTCAGAATTGGGTGTCAACAGCATGAATCCATGGACCAAACCTGCCTTGCATCAAGAGTCCAGGCTGGTGGTGGTGATGTAAGGATGTGGGGAATGTTTTCTTAATAACAATCAATCATGGTTTCAATGCCATGGCCAATCATGTGCATCCTTTTATGGCCACAGTTTACCATCTACTTCCAGTAAGGTTAATGCTCCATGTGTCAAACTGGTTTCGTCAACATGACAGTGAGTTCAGTGAGTTCAGTGAACTTCAGTGGCCTCCCCAATCACCAGACCTGAATCCAGTAGAACACTTTAGGGATGTGGTAGAACAGGAGTTGGGCAGCATGAATGTAAAGCTGGCAAATCTGCAGAAATTATGTGATGCAATCATGTCAACATGGAGGACAATCTCAAAGGCAATCTTGTGAAATCCATGACATGAAGAACTGAGGATGTTTGAGAGCAGATGGAGGGTGAAAAAAGCAAAGAGAGGCACTGCCCTGCATTGGTATTCAGAAATAACACAAGTTACTATTGGCAAGCGACGGCGGTAAATGTGGCGACAAGTCACGCTTTGAGATATTAGAAAGCATTACAGTGTACTCTTTAAATCTTTAATAAAACCTGTAAGTATATTTAATATTTTAACAGCGGTGACAATAAGTTATCTCGGTCATTAAACTTATCAATTTAGCTATTTATTATGCCCGCTGTTTGAACCAGACAGCCGCGGGGTATTGAGTAATATTTTTTTTTACCGTTTGCCTTTTTAACCAACAAATGGGAAAAGACAAATTATAAATCAGTATGTCATATGTGAACACGTATATGAACACATTTGAACCAATATTTAAAAGCGGGTGGGGTGGTTCATGTTTTATGTAGGCTATTTCAACTCACCGGTTATCTCCGGAGCCATCACGAGTTGACGTCGCTCTCTTTAACCTACTTCGACAGCAAAGTTGGCTAAGTTTAGCCCGAATGTATCTTTGGCTCGTCGACAGTGGGCTAAAGGAGGTTAATGTTGCCGAAAAGCAACTAAAATGTATATATTTATGGTAAATAATAAGTCAATAAAAATGAAATCACTTCTCAGCTGAAGCTCACTGTCAAACACCGGAGGGAAAGGCAGGACGGACGCATTTAGTTGAGGGACCGGCTTCCACAAACAAAAACCGTTGAGAGTTCTTAAAGGGACAGTACCTTTTTTATATTTTTTAAATTCAATTTATTTTTATTTATTTTTTTTGTTGTTTGTTCGTTTGTTTGTTTACAAGTGGTGACACTCATTTCTCAATACTCATTACAGTTGTTCATAGTAACTAAATACATTTAGTCATGGACAGATTATGAGACTGGGCACGGATTTATGAAAGGCCTCCACCCAAGAGCAGGAGTCACGGATTAAAAGAGACATGGCTTTGGTCGTTTTGTGTCTCTGTAGTTTTGCATGCCTTTTGTGGTTCTTTTGTTTCTCTTTAGCTGCTCTCACACATTCACTGCAACCTTGAAATTTTCTAGATACTTTCTAGGATTTGTTGTATGTGGACAATATATATATATATATATATATTTCAAAGAGGCTACACACAGTGTTATATAAGAATTGCTGCAAAGACACATAACCCTCAGGGTTTTAATGCTAACCTTACACGTTCATAATACATTTAGACTGATCACAGATAAATTATCTCACCCTTCCAGGATTCAGGGATCTGTATACCATAAATTTCATTATCTCTTGTATAATTTCTACACTTCATCTGATCGTCACGTAGTCTAAAGCTGTGCACAAGATGCTGCCTGTAATCTGTGATCACATGGGAAACATCCTTTCTCCTGAGAGCAGAGAAAGCAGCACAAACAGAGCTCTGTCTCAAACTGTACACACAGTCGTACTCCTTCACATTGAACACAAGCTGTGTTCTTTCACTCCGAAATCCTTTAGTGAAAGCATCTCATTGCATCATTTGAGTTTTTTTCAACAAATGGCCCTGCATAACTGTGTGCTTTTTAGCATATGGTGCATTAATGGGGAAAAAGGAAAATTCCCATGGTGTTGATTACTTACACTCACTAAACTAATGCCCTGTTACTGTCCAAAATACTAAGGATACAGATGTTACAGAAGAGGTTACAGAAATTTGAAGAAATGATGATAACAGCTGTTCTCTGTAAAAGAGCTCATTACAATATTGAAACTCAAATGATAAACTTATTAGTTTTTTAAGGTTTATTGCATTTGGTTTTTTAAATCCAAGCTACAGACATGCTATATGTCGACAACTATTGGATGGATTACTATGAAATTTGGTACAAGCATTCATGGTGCCTGAAGGATGTATTGTAGTAACTCTGGCCTCTAGTGCCACCCCCAGGTGAAAGTTATCCTTATCCTGTGAATTATCTACTTGACGGCCCAATATTTTGCAGATAGTTGTTCATGGTTTCAAATACTTACTTTTCCTCTAGTCTACTAGATGAAGTGGCACAAAATTGGATAAAGACATTACTAGATTAATATGGTGGTTATTCTTTTGATTGATGGATCAATCATTTAGTCTATGAAATGTCACAAAATAGTGGAAAATGCAAATCGCAAAGCCAAGGTGACATCTTCAGAGTGCCTGTTTTTCCTGTCCAATAGCCCAAAATCCAAATATATTTAATTTGCAATGTAATATTCACTCATAAAAACAAAAAAGCAGCAATCTTTGACATTTCAGAAGCTAGAACAGCTAATGATGGTATTTGGGATGGAATGGTCAATGGGTAACTTTGGTCCACGCTAAAATATCTCAGCAGCTACCATTATCTTTGTACTTTGTACAGATATTCATATGGGTGATTATGGTTAATGGAATGGACTGCACTTAGAAAGCGCTTTTTTAGTCTTACCGACCACTCAAAGCACTTTACAATACTTGCCACAGTCACCCATTCATTCACACATTCATACGCACATTCATACACTGATGGAACAGCCATCAGGGGCAATGTGTGGTTCAGTATCTTGCCCATCCTTCCCCAAGGACATTTCGACATGTGGCCTGGAGGATTCAGGGATCAAACCACCGACCTTCTAATTAGTGGATGACCCGCTCTACCTCCTGGGCCACAGCCGCCCCCATGATCATAATAATGTTGGCGATCCTCTGACTTTTCCTCTAGTATCATCATCTCGTAAAACACTTTCCCATCCCCAAGTCACAATTGCGCTTTGTGTTTGCTGTTTTAGCAAATTACCATGCTAACATTTTCTATACTAAACATCAGCATGTCAGCATGTTGATTTGCTTGAGTAGAGCTTTACAGAGCTTTAAGCATGGTGGCTGTACATTTTATTTATTGATTTACATATTTTCTCAATGAAATGCTTTTTTTTTTTTAATAGGACCTGACTGGTTTAAATGGATTTTCAGGTGAATTTTACAGTCATTTATCAAAAGCTCTTCTATTTCCAGCTGCAAGAAAACACTTTACTACAATAGAGTTTTCTTCTGAATGCTTAAACGCAAACAGTGATTCTAAAGAACAGTCTCTGAAACCAGTGACACCTGTAACTAATAGATTTACCACATTTGCCAAACTGAATGCATACTCTCCACTGTAGCACACTTCTAGAAAAACTGTAAACACTGGTCTCTACACTGCTGCACTATTTTGCCAATTGCCTTTTGCAAACTGTCACATAAAAACACAGAGAGAGTAAGAGCGGTGAGAACAGGAGGAGGAGGAGAAGAAGTAAGAGGAGAATGATGAGGAAGAAGAGGTGAAGTATGATGGAAGAGAAGGAGAGTCAGGAACACAATAACAAAATAAGCGAATGTGGGAACAGGTTTAACCAAACCTGAGCCACTACAGTTGTTGGTATCATCCGGATATTTCTAAATAAGAACCAGTAAGTCATTGTGCTGTTGTCTTCCTGGTACATCAATACGCACTGATCTATCACTAAAATCATTCAGATGTTTTTGCAGAACCGCCAAGAAAACCAGAATCTGGTGGAAGTGATCTATTGTACGCTCCATTTGTTTCTTTTTCCACAAAAATAAAATAAACTTAACAGAGAAAGTTATGTGCAAAAATGTTTAATATTCCGCCTAGTTACAAAGACACATTGTTTACAAATGGAACCCAGAGCCAGATGCAATATATCATATCAGGTTTTAATCTATAGCTTTAAGCCTAAAGAGTGATTAACTAAGCTGCATGAAAAAAAAATGTTTTATTGAGATGAATGATTTAAAGGCCAAACCACCAAAGTGGCTGTACGTCTGTTAAGCCCAGTATGTGATCCAAACCACTATTAAAAATTCATAGCATTAGATATAATGTTGCAAAAAAATATTTCAGAGTTTACATCTTCATTTAAAGCAGGTGTTGTTAAACTTTTCCTCTAAATGTAAATAGATTGAATTTCTATACTTAAAATAAGGATGCCTTGCTTGACGGCACATTAGGGCACCGCGGTTCAACACCAAAAACCAGCAGCCACGGTGGTGATTGAAATACCAGCAGTATGTTCTGGTCAAACAACATTATCTTGTTAAATAAATATCAGTGAAATTGACTCAAATTACAGCAAATCAGGAATGCATATTTACTGAAAGGATAGAGGGAAAAATGATGTCACTTACCAAGCGGGGAGGAGTGGAGGAGGCTGAAAGTAAATTTGGTTTCTGCTCATTTTGAAGCAGTTAACACTTTTTAAAGGAAGCATAGGTCCACCCCCTAGAGAGAGAGAGAGGGAGAGAGAGAGAAAAAAGACTGTTTTGGTAGCATGTACATATCAAAGACACATGGGATGTGAAGTTGTTGAATGCTGCCTAAATAATCATAGTCAAATCTCAATGGCTTTGTAGGGTAATATGGTATTTTGATCTGATGATGGTGCTAGAAGAAAAGTCAGGATTACTGAAGTCATCTCAAACATGAAAGTCTCAACAAAATCGCATCCATCCAATCATTAGGTTATTATACTTCATTTAACATACTGGCAGATGGTATTGCTAGCTTAATTGACTGACAGCTTAACTGACTACCTTATTATCTGTGTTGTTCATGCCAATGTAAGTGACTTAGAGTGATGTAGTTTTGCTGTTGACTGTATGCTGTACAACAGAGGAGTGGGAATGGGAAATTCTGTGTTACTTTTTTAGTGTATAGCTGAAATGTTTATTATTCTCCCCATTGTGACAATATGCTAATATTTAGGCTTATGTGTTAAAGAAAAGTCCTTATCTGAATACATAGCGTATCCCTAATAGCTATTGTATAGCAGAAATAAGCATCACATTTGTTACATTTAAACTTTATGGAAATGAACAAACGCTCCTACAAAAAAGGATTCTCTGACTGGAATCATTTCCATAGAGTACGAAGTTTACCAAGTGTAAAGGTTATACTTCCTCACAGACCATCCAACCGCAACCGCAAATTCTGTCTTATTTATTTTGGATCTCTTGACTCGCCGTAGTATTTACATCCGGTGTAGCCAATATGGCGTCAGGCGGTTAGTCAGTTACCTGGATACAGGCACATTTTTAAAATTATTGTCGTTTTGAGTAAATATATAAGGCAGTCGGTGTCTTCGATATGATGGGCTACGTTTAGAAACGATGTAAGCCTGTTTTAAGTTGATAAATTGTGTGTATTTCGGTTGGAAGAGTGATGGATTCTTTCCTTGACGCTGGACTGACGCTGTGCTAACACGGTTGGCTAGCCGTTAGCACGCTCGGACAGGCAGCTGCTCGGTGTGCGGGAGTATCTTAGACCCATGACGGAGGCGGAGGAACTGCGGCCCGTTCCCCGGGAGCGGGCCATCCTGGAGAGTTTCTTCACGCAGCTCGGCATGTTTTCTTTCGATCGAGCCAAGGACTACGTGGAGAAGGAGAAGGACAACAGCAAGAGCGCCGGGGCCATCTGGGCCGCTCTGCTGGCCGCTCTGGCTCACCTGGCCGCTGCGGAGAAGGCGTACCACAACATGACATTCCTCGGACAGAAAATGGGTAACGTTAATATACTGTTCTTCACATGGAGGCTACAAGTGTTAGTCAGTCTGAAACCGCTTAATCCTGCCGAGCCTACCATCAGCAGCAGCGTGCTTCAGCAGAAATCCAGATTCATGAGACCAGGCTACGTTTTTCCACGTTCTTCACTTGTGCCCACTGCGGCCTCAGGTTTCTGTTCTTGGCTGACAGAAGTCTTCAACTGTTGTAATGTACAGGTGTTCCTAATAAAGTGCGCAGTGAGTGTGTATGAAATTAACAGCTACAGTTTTCCAACAGCAGATGGCGCTGTAGCTCATGAATGCTTAAAAAAAAAAAGCAACCATTATCATCTTTTGGTGATGCACAGTCTACAACCTCTCCCAACCCCCCCTCCCCCCGCCTCTCTCCAGGTGGCCAGTCCTTCTTCAGCCGTAAGGACTCCATCCGCACCATCTACACCTCCCTCTACAACGAGCTCAGGAAAGTAGTGACGATGGGTCGTCACAGCCAACCGGGCTCCACCTCCTACCTGGAGGACCTGCTGTCGCACCTGTCGGAGCAGCTCTGCCACTTCACCCAGGCCCGCATGGAGATGGCCGACCTGTACGAGAAGATGCACTCACTGGGCAGCCAGAAAAGCATCAACTCAGAGGAGCTGGTCACCACGCTGGAGGCCGTGCTGCAGAAGTACAGCTCCAAGTATGTATATGTATCTTATTCCTGACAGTGGTGGAGAGTACATTTACTCAAGTTCTGTACTGTACTGTACATTTTTAATACAAAAATACAGCGATATTATGTATTGCATTATTTGGACTGTACTGTGTCGAGATATTAAATTTAAAAAAAAAAAACACCTGAAACAGAAAATGCAAAAGTATAATTAAATTATTTTTTTAAAAATGGAAAATTAAAATGCAATGTTATGATTATATTATAAACCCCACTCCCCTGCGATAATATTGTATATCACAATATTTGGGTTGGACTGTATTGAGATATTAAAAAAAAAAAACACAAAAAGAACCTGAAACCTGAAATGTAAAATAAAATGTAATTAAATTATAAAAAAAACAATTGAAACATAAATTGCAACAATATTAATTACAAACCCTCACCCCCTGCGATAATACTGTATATCGCCCAAGCTTAGCACAGATGAAGATTTTACAGTCAAAACAAATCATTATTCAGTGCACACAATCTGCTTTTTACTTAATCTTAGTCCTAACCCTCATTTTTTTCTGTTCAAGTTTCTCGTAATTTCTAAAATTAAATTTTTCTAAACTCCAGTGCAACAACCTGTCTCAGTCTTACGTGTTTCGGACAAAACTTCTTTCTAGGAGATTTTTTAACAAGTTGAGTTAAATTCAACAAAATCCTTACTGCAATGAAAGGGGATTCAATCATATAATGAAACTCAAAGATGCAGTTTTTCTACATTATGAGGACTTTTACTGTTAGAATTCATTATATTTTGCTGGTAATACTTAAGTGCATTTAGATTTTGAATGCAGGACTTCCTCTGTGGATACCTGGTTTGGCTTGGATTATAAAGAACACAAAGAAATTAGTGAGATAAAAGTAAGTAAAGTATTTGAGTGATGTATTGGGGTTAGAGGAGGAAAACTTTCTGCCTAATCCAGCAAATGCAGGAACCTTTCCCCCAGAGACAAGTCAGCGAAACCGAGTCCTGCAACTGTAGCAGGAACACAAACTGCACAGCTGAGCTGTTGACTGAGCTGCAGCAGGTCGCACTCTGACACACCACACATCATTGATTTGACCGTGCACTGAGGGGTGAAGGTGATGTTCCCATCAGCAGACCTGGAGAAATAAATTGTCACCAAATGTAGAGAGAGTGTGCGTGTGTAGGCTGAGCTCACACTCTGATTCAGACTGAAATGCAAATGTATTCTCAGCGCAGCAAAGAGACAGCTGCTTTCAGGTCACTACTAATTAGGCCAGCTTCTGTCTTTGCATTTGTTTCTCTGTTTAATGACAAACCTCCTCTTCCTCACTCCTACAGGTTCCACCACCCCATCCTGGGCCGTGTGGAGGAGGGCTTCCAGACAGAGGTGGACGTGGTGACCCAGTTGCTGCGCTGCCAGGCCCAGGTGTCAGAGTGGCATTTCCTGCCCGCTCTGCTCAGCCTGCACGGTGCCAACTCCAAACTCACTGCCTGGGGTCAGCTCTTCCAGCGGCAGAAAGAGACCCGCAAGCATCTGTTCGGAGGTCAGTCCCAGAAGGCCGTGCAGCCTCCGCACCTTTACATGTGGCTGCAGCGCTTCCAGGCGGTGCTCCTCGCCAAGTTCAGCTTTTACTTCCACGAAGCCCTGAGCCGGCAGACGGCCCCGGCTGACATGAGAGCCCTGACTGCCCGCACCACGCCAGACTACCACGGCAAAATCTGCTCCTTTATCCGCAAACACGATGCAAGCAACGTGTCTCTGGTATTTGACAACCGTGGCTCAGAAAGCTTTCAGGGCCACGGCTACCACCACCCGCACTCATACCGGGAGGCACCGAAGGGCGTGGAGCAGTTCCCCGCCGTGGTGTCCCTGCCGTCTGGAGAGCGCCCGCTCACACACTGGCCAAACGTCATCATGATGATGGGAGACCGCGCAGCAGAGCTCAACACTCTGGACAAGGTGGTGCACTTCTACGATGATAAAGTGCAGAGCACCTACTACTTGACACGCCCCGAGCCACACTTCACTCTGGTGGTTATCTTTGATGGCAGGAAGTCAGAGAAGGACCTGCACATCGCTGCTTTCCTGCAAGAGATCTCAGGCTCGCTGCGAAACTCCAAACCCTTCAGCACTCTCAAACCAGGGTCAAAGGGCTGAGTTGATGAGGAACCATTTCTTACACATCACTAAGATGTTCATGTGACATCTTCTTTTGGGAACTTTTCTGCGGTCCAACTACTGATTGATTTAACAGCCTTTATGTTGCTTTGAATCTCATTTTGCCAAAAACGTTCCAGACCAAAGATAATGTTATTTTACCTGCAGATTCTTCAATCTTGACAGTGTGACACAGTATGTTGTTAACCCTTTATTTAAAATGTATCAAGGATTTTAATTATTTTGCATCATTACCTGTTTTAGCAGTTCTTTTTAATAGCTAACATTCACTGTGCTTGATTAATTGAAATAAAGTTTTGAGATGACTGCATATCTGGCCTCATTTCTTTAACCTGATTTATTTATAGTTAATAAACATTAGAATTAATTAGGTTTTGTTTAGACTTTTGGCAGATATCAGCTTATATTGATTGATTTGCTGAAACTGCAGTATGCTGTACATACAGAGTATATGTGTGTGTGTGTATATATATATATATATACACACACACACATACATATATAGTGTGTAAATTGTTATAGCACAGGATCATTTCTTAGTTTTAGTCTTTGATCTGTTACTGTGCATAGTTTTATTTATGTAAATACATCCATACCTACATTTTTATGCCTTACTATAATATGACTTTTTTATGACTTTTTACTCCTTACTATACTATGACAGTCACAGCCTGTCTGTGACTGCAGGAGTTGCCAAGTGTTTTCCTGTGTTTGTATTCCCTGTCTGTCTTCCTTTGTGTCTCCTCCCCCTTGTCTTTGTGTGTATGTGTGTGCTTCTCAGCAGGGGCATGGCACAGTACTGGGTACATGGCTAACCTGTTTTGTCACTACTCATCAAGCTCAGGATAACAACCCCGGCTCTCCACTCACTCGTCGCCAGATTGTTCTGGTCTTTACGTGGTAACGCTCCAGGCTACTTAAACTCTCAAGTGTGAATTCAGATCGACCACTTCTCGTTGTCTTGGATGATTCCTCACTAGTGTCTCTATATACCTCAGTTCATGCCTGCTGCAGTGCTGTTGCCCGCTCCTGCTGAAACTGACTACTGCGCCGCCATTTCCAGCCACGCCACTCATCTGCTGCAAAACATCATAGTATAGTAAAGCATTAAAAATTCATATTCTCTCCGTTGCTCATTGAACAATACCCATTAAAGAACTGTTATTACTAAACTGCTGTTTGTTTCTGTGTCTGAATCTGTACTGTGGTCCAAACAGTATTTTAACCATAATGTAACACTAACCTTTTTATACCTTACTACACTGACATTTTATGACTTTTTACGCCTTACTATACTATGTAGTTTTTAAGACTTTTTATGCCTTGCTATACTATGACGTTTTTATGACTTTTTATGCCTTACTATACTATCACCTGCTCAGCGCCAGCCATATACCTCCACGCTCCTAGTGCAACAACCCAGATCCTTCGCCCCCCAACATTTCCCCAGGACTCACTCCGTTGCTCATTCAACAATACCCATTAAAGAACTATTATTACTAAACTACTGGTTGTTTCTGTGTCTAAATTTGTAACAGTACTTTAACCATAAGGTAACAATAACATTTTTGTGCCTTCCTACACTATGACTTCTTTATGACTTTTCATGCCTTGCTATACAATGACTTTTTTCATGACTTTTTACGCCTTACTATACTATGACGTTTTTATGACTTTCTATGCCTTACTATACTATGACTTTTTATGCTTTAATACTATGACATTTTTATGACTTTTTGTGCCTTACTATACTATGACGTTTTATGTCTTAATATACTATGTCGTTTTTATGACTTTTTATGCCATACTATACTATGACGTTTTTATGACTTTTTATGCCTTACTATACTATGACTTTTTATGCCTTGCTATACTATGACGTTTTTATGACTTTTTATGCCTTGCTATACTATGACGTTTTTATGACTTTTTATGCCTTACTATACTATGACTTTTTATGCCTTAATATAGTATGACGTTTTTATGACATTTTATGCCTTGCTATACTATGACGTTTTTTAATGACTTTTTATGCCTTGTATACTATGACTTTCTATGCTTGCTATTACTATGACTGTTTTTATTGACTTTTATTGTCTTACTATACTAATGATGTTTTTATGACTTTTTTATCCCCTTGCTATACTATGACGTTTTTCTGACTTTTTAATGCCCTATCTATACTATGACGTTTTTTTGACTTTTTATGCTTGCTATAATATGACGTTTTATGAACTTTTTATGCCTTGCTATACTATGACGTTTTATGACTTTTTATGCCTTGCTATACTATGACTTTTATGCCTTACTATACTATGACTTTTTATGCCTTACTGATACTTGCGTTTTTAATGACTTTTTATGCCCTTGCTATACTATGACGTTTTTATGACTTTTTATGCCTTGCTATAACTATGACGTTTTTTATGTCTTTTTTATGCCTTGCTATTCTATTTGATGTTTATGACTTTTTTATGCCTCTATACTATGATGTTTATGACTTTTTATGCCTTGCTATACTACGACGTTTTTATGACTTTTTTCGCTTAAGACTGTTTCATGACTTACTATTTACTCACGCTAGACGTTAGAGAGTCTTTTACTTGGCATATTTATAGAGGTTTTTAATGACTTTTATGCCTTACTATAACTAGACTTATATTCTTGCATTACTGATCACTATGATGATGTTTATACTACATGCTTTATGACTTTTTATGCCTTCTATACTATGACGTTTATGACTTTTTAATGCCTATTGCTATATCATGACTTTTATGCCCTTACTATACTATGAACGTCTTTATAGACACTTTTGACCGAGATAGTACATTTATGTGCAATTGACGTATGTCACTTACCTTGCTATACGAGGACTTTATGCATGTTTTATGACACTTCTCATATATCTATGCATACTAGTTACTAACAGATAGTTCGATGTACGCCTGGCAAGACGTGCTTTTTATGACAGGTAGATGTCATGCGATTAAACTTTTTTTGTTTTTTATGCCTTGCTGTACCATGGTGTTTTTTATGACTTTTTATGCCTCACTGTACTATCACCTGCTCAACGCCAGCCATATATCTCCTACCCGTAGTGCAACAACCCAGTCCTTCGCCCCATTCCCCAGGACTCACTCCGTTGCTCATTCAACAATACCCATTAAAGAACTATTATACTAAACTATCTGGTTTTTTCTGTGTCTGAATTGTAACAGTACTTTAACCATAAGGTAACAATACATTTTTGTGCCTTCCTGCACTATGACTTCTTTATGACTTTTCATGCCTTGCTATACAATGACTTTTTCATGACTTTTACGCCTTACTATACTATGACGTTTTTATGACTTTCTATGCCTTACTATACTATGACTTTTTTATGCTTTAATACTATGACATTTTTATGACTTTTTGTGCCTTACTAATAGCTCATGACGTTTTATGTCTAATATACTATGTCGTTTTTATGACTTTTATGCCTACTATACTATGACGTTTTATGACTTTTTATATCTACTATACTATGACTTTTATGCCTTTTTTATGCCTTGCTATACTATGACGTTTTATGACTTTTTAGCCTTCTATACTATGACTTTTTATGCCTTTTTATGCCTTACTATACTATGACGTTTTTATGACTTTTTATGCCTTGCTATACTATGACGTTTTTATGACTTTTTTATGCCTTACTATACTATGCCATTTTTATGACTTTCTTGTGCCTTACTATACTATGACGTTTTATGTCTTAATATACTATGTCGTTTTTATGACTTTTATGCATACTATACTATGACGTTTTTATGACTTTTTATGCC
>NW_019174393.1:3171967-3172492 GCF_002260705.1 Seriola dumerili | reverse complement strand
ATACTATGACGTTTTTATGACTTTTTATGCCTTACTATAATATTATGTTTTTATGACTTTTTATCCCTTGCTATACTATGACGTTTTTCTGACTTTTTAAGCCCTACTATACTATGACGTTTTTATGACTTTTTATGCCTTGCTATAATATGACGTTTTTATGACTTTTTATGCCTTGCTATACTATGACGTTTTTATGACTTTTTATGCCTTGCTATACTATGACTTTTTATGCCTTACTATACTATGACGTTTTTATGACTTTTTATACCTTACTATACTATGACTTTTTATGCCTTACTATACTATGTCGTTTTTATACCTTACTATACTATGACTTTTTTATGACTTTTTATGCCTTACTATACTATGACGTTTTATGCCTTACTATACTATGACTTCTTTATGACTTTTCATGCCTTGCTATACAATGACTTTTTTCATGACTTTTTACGCCTTACTATACTATGTTGTTTTTAAGACTTTTTATGCCTTGCTGTACCATGGTGTTTTTATGACTTTTTA
>NW_019174393.1:3166817-3171110 GCF_002260705.1 Seriola dumerili | reverse complement strand
ATACTATGACATTTTTATGACTTTTTGTGCCTTACTATACTATGACGTTTTATGTCTTAATATACTATGTCGTTTTTATGACTTTTTATGCCATACTATACTATGACGTTTTTATGACTTTTTATACCTTACTATACTATGACTTTTTATGCCTTTTTATGCCTTGCTATACTATGACGTTTTTATGACTTTTTATGCCTTACTATACTATGACTTTTTATGCCTTACTATACTATGTCGTTTTTATACCTTACTATACTATGACTTTTTTATGACTTTTTATGCCTTACTATACTATGACGTTTTATGCCTTACTATACTATGACTTCTTTATGACTTTTCATGCCTTGCTATACAATGACTTTTTTCATGACTTTTTACGCCTTACTATACTATGTTGTTTTTAAGACTTTTTATGCCTTGCTGTACCATGGTGTTTTTATGACTTTTTATGCCTCACTGTACTATCACCTGCTCAACGCCAGCCATATACCTCCACGCTCCTAGTGCAACAACCCAGATCCTTCGCCCCCCAACATTTCCCCAGGAGTCACTCCCTTGCTCATTCAACAATACCCATTAAAAAACTATTATTACTAAACTACTGGTTGTGTCTGTTTCTGAATTTGTAACAGTACTTTAACCATAAGGTTACAATGACATTTTTGTGCCTTCCTACACTATGACTTCTTTATGACTTTTCATGCCTTACTATACTATGACGTTTTTATGCCTTACTATACTATGACGTTTTTATGCCTTACTATACTATGACGTTTTTATGCCTTACTATACTATGACGTTTTTATGCCTTACTATACTATGACGTTTTTATGCCTTACTATACTATGACGTTTTTATGCCTTACTATACTATGACGTTTTTATGCCTTACTATACTATGACGTTTTTATGCCTTACTATACTATGACGTTTTTATGCCTTACTATACTATGACGTTTTTATGCCTTACTATACTATGACGTTTTTATGCCTTACTATACTATGACGTTTTTATGCCTTACTATACTATGACGTTTTTATGCCTTACTATACTATGACGTTTTTATGCCTTACTATACTATGACGTTTTTATGCCTTACTATACTATGACGTTTTTATGCCTTACTATACTATGACGTTTTTATGCCTTACTATACTATGACGTTTTTATGCCTTACTATACTATGACGTTTTTATGCCTTACTATACTATGACGTTTTTATGCCTTACTATACTATGACGTTTTTATGCCTTACTATACTATGACGTTTTTATGCCTTACTATACTATGACGTTTTTATGCCTTACTATACTATGACGTTTTTATGCCTTACTATACTATGACGTTTTTATGCCTTACTATACTATGACGTTTTTATGCCTTACTATACTATGACGTTTTTATGCCTTACTATACTATGACGTTTTTATGCCTTACTATACTATGACGTTTTTATGCCTTACTATACTATGACGTTTTTATGCCTTACTATACTATGACGTTTTTATGCCTTACTATACTATGACGTTTTTATGCCTTACTATACTATGACGTTTTTATGCCTTACTATACTATGACGTTTTTATGCCTTACTATACTATGACGTTTTTATGCCTTACTATACTATGACGTTTTTATGCCTTACTATACTATGACGTTTTTATGCCTTACTATACTATGACGTTTTTATGCCTTACTATACTATGACGTTTTTATGCCTTACTATACTATGACGTTTTTATGCCTTACTATACTATGACGTTTTTATGCCTTACTATACTATGACGTTTTTATGCCTTACTATACTATGACGTTTTTATGCCTTACTATACTATGACGTTTTTATGCCTTACTATACTATGACGTTTTTATGCCTTACTATACTATGACGTTTTTATGCCTTACTATACTATGACGTTTTTATGCCTTACTATACTATGACGTTTTTATGCCTTACTATACTATGACGTTTTTATGCCTTACTATACTATGACGTTTTTATGCCTTACTATACTATGACGTTTTTATGCCTTACTATACTATGACGTTTTTATGCCTTACTATACTATGACGTTTTTATGCCTTACTATACTATGACGTTTTTATGCCTTACTATACTATGACGTTTTTATGCCTTACTATACTATGACGTTTTTATGCCTTACTATACTATGACGTTTTTATGCCTTACTATACTATGACGTTTTTATGCCTTACTATACTATGACGTTTTTATGCCTTACTATACTATGACGTTTTTATGCCTTACTATACTATGACGTTTTTATGCCTTACTATACTATGACGTTTTTATGCCTTACTATACTATGACGTTTTTATGCCTTACTATACTATGACGTTTTTATGCCTTACTATACTATGACGTTTTTATGCCTTACTATACTATGACGTTTTTATGCCTTACTATACTATGACGTTTTTATGCCTTACTATACTATGACGTTTTTATGCCTTACTATACTATGACGTTTTTATGCCTTACTATACTATGACGTTTTTATGCCTTACTATACTATGACGTTTTTATGCCTTACTATACTATGACGTTTTTATGCCTTACTATACTATGACGTTTTTATGCCTTACTATACTATGACGTTTTTATGCCTTACTATACTATGACGTTTTTATGCCTTACTATACTATGACGTTTTTATGCCTTACTATACTATGACGTTTTTATGCCTTACTATACTATGACGTTTTTATGCCTTACTATACTATGACGTTTTTATGCCTTACTATACTATGACGTTTTTATGCCTTACTATACTATGACGTTTTTATGCCTTACTATACTATGACGTTTTTATGCCTTACTATACTATGACGTTTTTATGCCTTACTATACTATGACGTTTTTATGCCTTACTATACTATGACGTTTTTATGCCTTACTATACTATGACGTTTTTATGCCTTACTATACTATGACGTTTTTATGCCTTACTATACTATGACGTTTTTATGCCTTACTATACTATGACGTTTTTATGCCTTACTATACTATGACGTTTTTATGCCTTACTATACTATGACGTTTTTATGCCTTACTATACTATGACGTTTTTATGCCTTACTATACTATGACGTTTTTATGCCTTACTATACTATGACGTTTTTATGCCTTACTATACTATGACGTTTTTATGCCTTACTATACTATGACGTTTTTATGCCTTACTATACTATGACGTTTTTATGCCTTACTATACTATGACGTTTTTATGCCTTACTATACTATGACGTTTTTATGCCTTACTATACTATGACGTTTTTATGCCTTACTATACTATGACGTTTTTATGCCTTACTATACTATGACGTTTTTATGCCTTACTATACTATGACGTTTTTATGCCTTACTATACTATGACGTTTTTATGCCTTACTATACTATGACGTTTTTATGCCTTACTATACTATGACGTTTTTATGCCTTACTATACTATGACGTTTTTATGCCTTACTATACTATGACGTTTTTATGCCTTACTATACTATGACGTTTTTATGCCTTACTATACTATGACGTTTTTATGCCTTACTATACTATGACGTTTTTATGCCTTACTATACTATGACGTTTTTATGCCTTACTATACTATGACGTTTTTATGCCTTACTATACTATGACGTTTTTATGCCTTACTATACTATGACGTTTTTATGCCTTACTATACTATGACGTTTTTATGCCTTACTATACTATGACGTTTTTATGCCTTACTATACTATGACGTTTTTATGCCTTACTATACTATGACGTTTTTATGCCTTACTATACTATGACGTTTTTATGCCTTACTATACTATGACGTTTTTATGCCTTACTATACTATGACGTTTTTATGCCTTACTATACTATGACGTTTTTATGCCTTACTATACTATGACGTTTTTATGCCTTACTATACTATGACGTTTTTATGCCTTACTATACTATGACGTTTTTATGCCTTACTATACTATGACGTTTTTATGCCTTACTATACTATGACGTTTTTATGCCTTACTATACTATGACTTTTTATGCCTTAATATACTATGACGTTTTTATGATTTTTCGTGCCTTTCTATACTATGAGGTTTTTATGACTTTTTATGCCTTACTATAATATGAAGTTTTATGCCTTACTATCCTGTGACGTTTTTTTTTACTTTTTATGCCTTACTATACTATGACGTTTTTATGACTTTTTATGCCTTACTATACTATGACTTTTATGCCTTACTATACTATGACGTTTTTTTTAACTTTTTATGCCT
>NW_019174393.1:3085030-3162530 GCF_002260705.1 Seriola dumerili | reverse complement strand
CTTAGATTTATATCGTGTCCCTTCAGAGGGGCCTGACCCCTATGTTGGGAACCACTGGATCAACTATATATGACTATATCTGCACCATGAGCAGCAACGACAAGAAGATGCTGCTGAAGCATTTATTGACTGAAAAATCTAATAATGCCAGAAATAAACTTTTAGTTTTGAACATTTTACTGATAATAATGATAATGGTAATTTTTTATTGGCACTTCTTCCACCATTGTTACACACTGCTATCTCCTCCACAGATCAGCTGCTGTCAGATAAATTCAGTTTTTATTGTATTGTATTATCGTACTGTTAGGAAAGACGGTGGATATGAATGTGGAGGGTGTCTGCTGCCTGCTGACGGGGAGCGAGTCACATGAGACACAGCTGTGGTAACAGAATGATGAATTCACAGGTATTTTTAGAGGCGAGAGAACAATCTTTAACATCCACTGCAGCTGAAAGGATCCTCGCTCCTCTCATCATGACGGGAGGTGTCTTACATGACAGACCTGTTATAGGTCTCTGGCGGTCTGATGTCGGTGGGGGAGCTCAGCTCGCTCCTGGACCTCTTGTCGTCGGTGCTGCTGCTCCCTCCGTCGCTGTCCGCCTTCTGACTGAGGGTGTCCGACATGGCGTCGGCCCTGAGGACACAGAGCACAGACTCTGAACCAACACGACACACCAATCATCAATTAACTGATCAATAACATGTGATTAGTGACTCCCTCAGTCCAATGAGTCTGTTAATCAACAGGATGTGCAACAGATCCGCCCACATCCGTGAGTGCAGCTCGTCAGCGGATCAAATGAGCCACTTCTGTTGAATAGAACTGAAGTTCAGCTGTTTTCCTGCTGAATGAACCTTTTCACAGCAGCAAAGACGGAGAAACACGAGTGTGATTAATCACATTAGCTGCTACTGACTGTGTTTCTGGCTTCCTGGTAGGAACAAAGCCATCGTTAATGCTATTAATTAATTACCCCTGTCTGCAGTGGAAAGGTCTATTAAAAGGTCCTTTTTTTTCTGCTGAGCTGTGCCGTCAAAATCTACTTTTTATTAAAATAAAGAACTGCGACGTTTCATCAGCTAAATGGAGAATGACCCGTCTACATGACTGAAGAACTGTCAGCACGGTCGCTCTGACTTCACACACTCAGAGCTGAGCTTCTCCTTTTTTTGTAAGTTTCAATTGATTTTATAGTCTCTTCAGTTATCATCGAATTGTCTGTTTCGTATCGTCTCTGTATTGTCAATGTACAGCTGAATTATTTTTATTTATTACAATTTAATTAATTTATTATTTAATAAATTAAAATTCGTTATAATTTAATAAATTGCAATGTATTATTTTTTTTATTTATAGTTTTCTTTTTTTCTAATTTATTGAATTCTAATTTATTCTAATTTATTAATTTATGATCATCAAGAAAATGCTGACTAGATTAATCTGAAGCTGAAACAATTAGTTGATTAATCACTTGATTAATCAGCAGAATATTAAATGTCAACTATGTAGATAATTGATTCATATTTTAGCAAAAAATACCAAACTTCTCCTGGTTCCATCTTCTATCTGAAATCAAAACTATATTTTTATATATTTTTATAATTATAACAGGCTTTTTCTTCAATTCTTTTTTTTTTTTTACATTTTATAAACTAAACAATTAATTGATAAAATAATCAATAAAATAATAATTTGAAACTTACACTGAAACCAAGTGGAATTAAAGGGACACTCAAAGAGAGATGGAAATCAGAATGAAGGTGTATGTATGTACTAATCATCTCACCTGTCCTTCACCACGATGTACTGATGAGGCACCAGGCCGTGGTTGCCGTTGTGCCGCCCCTCCCACCAGTCATGTGACGCTCGCTGGAAGAGCTGCAGGGACGCTCCCTTCTTGAAGGAGAGCTCGCGGCCTGACCGGCCCACGTAGTCGAACCTCGCCACCGCCTCCACAGCCTCACCCTCTTTGCGGGGGGGGGGGGGGGGGGGAGCGAGAGAGAGAGAGAGGAAAGAGAGGGGGGAGGGGGAGATAAAAGACGTGAAAATGGAGGTGAACCTGAACTTGTCAATCAGCTGTCTCTGAGGCTTTGTTCCTCCCACAGCTCAACCAATCAGAGAAGAGCATTTATAAAGTCGTTTCTGTTCATTCAGATGGAGAGGAGAGAAGAGGAAGGGCGGGTGGGGTTGGCGAAGGCAGTGAGAGAGAGAGAGGGAGGGAGGGAGGGTGGTGGTGGTGGTGGATGTCTCCATGGCTGCTGTTGCCGTAGCAACCTCTCTCTCCACCAGGAGACAGCGGGATGGGAGTGTGGGCGATTGTGTGAAGGTCAGAGGTCATGCGTACCCTCGTCGCTGGTCTGGGTCTCGGTGCCGGCGTCGGGCTCGGCCTCCTCCAACGCTCCCGGCTCGCTGAACGGACTCTCGCTGCAGGAAGGAAGAAGAAGAAGAAGAAGAAGAAGAAGAGGAAGCAGAAGAAGAAGCAGAGAGACGTGCTGTTCATTCATTCAGTGTGGGAACAAAGGGAGGAGGGGGAGGCACGGTGGGAGACGAGGCAGCTAATCAGAGTCCGAGGACGTTTATGCAACAATCCAGCTGCAGCAGAATGTCAAGAGTTCAGCTGATGATGGGAGAAGAGGAACACAGGAGAGAAGGTCTCTGCACTACAGGGATCAGTGTCTTTTACAGACTGGTTTAATACCACAGCCACGGAAAGAAAAAAAACTTGTCTCTGATTGGCTGCCAGGTGTCTGTTGAAATTATATGAAGGAAAGAAAATTGACAGGCCACTGCCATGGATTCAGTGAGATATATCTGTTTACATTTTTGCAAACTTGTATTTTAAATTATGCCGAATTAGCCAGTATCACTTCCTGTTTCGCAGTGAACCAATGGATGCACAGACAGCTGTCACTGGATTCCTGTGATACTGAAGGAAACCTAGAAACAAGATAAATCTCAGGCAGGTTCTGAATCTTTCTTCTGTGACTTCTAAGCAGATTTATGGATGATTATTTGCCAAATACATCACAGATAATGATATCTTTAGAGTGTAAGTCACACTGAGTGAAATCAATATGATAAAACTGTTATGCAGAAAAAGATACTGGATTTATACACTGAACACGACTGAGCTACAAGGGTTCAATGAGGAAATCTTGTTCTCTGGGAATATACTGAGAAATCTTGTGTTTTATGACGATGAAAAAGTTTTATAGTTTCTAAGGTATCTTCATCAACTCTCCATCCACAACACCACCTCCACTGCCTCTTCTTACTCACATTTCAGAGGGAAATAACTGTCTATAAATGAGTCTGAATGGTTTTACATGCTGGTCTCACCAGTACTGATCTCCAGTCATGCACTTCTCGTAAACCGGTCCGGGCAGGTCCTTGGTGTCGGGGAAGATGTTGTCATGGTGCAGGATGACCGTTTTGATGACCTCGTTCACGTGCGCCTGACAGGCCACCTGGTCCAGCGTGTCCGGCGTGGGCAGGAGGGTGGGGCCGAACACGATAGCCAGGTTCCCAGCATCCATCATGTTCTCGTCGCTGTACTGGGACAAGCTGCGGGAAAGGGAAACATTTGGGAAAATGGTAACACTTAACTTCAGGTCCCCATGTTTATTATTCATAATCAGTATATATATATAACAATATAATATATTATATATAATATATAGTTAATGGTTTGTAACATACTATAAGGCCTTATAAGCAGATATAAGCACATTTGAATTTGTGTCAACAATTATTATTGCTTCCTGGGATGTCGCCTGCAGCAGTTAAATGAAAATGAAAATATTTTCACTCTCCTCGACAATGAAGCTCCTGGTTTAATAACACTGAAGCTGAATGCTCTTCATAGCCTTGCTACTAAACGCATCAATACATTCAGCTGGTGCATCACACCTGCAAATCACACTTATCTCCCCTCCTGCTCACACCTCCTGCCTCTCCATCGCTCCCTGCTCTCTCGCGCTATATTTATTTCAGAGGCTGCAGAGATTAAATGAGCTTGAGTTTTGTCATCTCGACTGCACTTCCATGACCCTTCACTACAAAAGAGGTTTATGGCCTCTCCCAACTATCCTCAGCTTTAACACCACATGGGAACTCTGGGGAAATGGAAAGAAATGGGCAATTATCATTAACTGTAAGTGCCTGGTTTTGTGTAAGTGGATACTCACTGGTTGAGGAAGGCGAACAGGTAACGCATCACCACCAGCGTCGCCCTCGGGACGCCCAACAGGATCTTACGGACGCACTGCGCTCTCTCGTAAAGGTTTTCTATTCCTGCAGAAAAAAATTCATAAATCAGAGGGAGACATCGTCAGAGACATCTCGAGGTGTCTGTTAACACCATGACGACGTCAACGACAACTTCAGCCGGCGCCACAGAAAGAGAGGTAGTCGGCTCCGTGTCTCTGCTGAGGAGTTGAGTTTCAGAAAGACAAAGAGACACTAAAGAAAAACAAAGACGGAGAAACTGAGAGGGAAAGCGAGTGTGTGTGTGTGTGTGTGTGTGTGTGTGTGTGGGCTGAAGATAGACAGAGATTCAGTCTGTGTTTCATGGCAGCAGCTCGTGTACAGATGGAGGCAGCACAAATGTTCCAGGTCACATCACAGTGAAACTCGAGTGTTACAGGTCGGTGTTAGAAACTTTTTCATGTTTCTCTGCTGCAAAAATTCTCAGCAGAAAGTAGAAAGTCCATCCATCCATCTTCTTCCCAAGACAGATGAGATATATAATCTCTCCGGTTTGTTCTGGAACTACCCCCCCAGGTGTCCTATCAGCTGGAGGTGCCCCGAAAACCTCCAATGGAAAGCATCAGCGCCTCAACTGACTCCTTTTGACCCAAGATGAAAATCTTGAGGTCTTGTTCAGGAGTTAGATTGAGGGCGATGTACCGGACCGTTGAGATGAAGAGGGAGTTGAGCCTGAAGGCAAAGCTCTAAGGATCTAATCTCAACCCTGACCTAAGATCATGAGCTTTGGGAAGTGACCAAAACAATGACATACAATTTAGATATCCGGAGAAAGATCGGAGTCAAAAGGTGGTACAGGTATCTGATCAGGATTCCTCCTGGGTGACTTCCTTTGTATGTTTTCCGGGCTCATCCAACCTTGACACCACCTTATACGCACATTGTTGCACATCACCAGTAAACAGGCAGTGGTACTCACGGACGCAGGAGATGAGGTCATTAAACCTTTCCTTGGGAAACAGCGGGTTCTCCAAACCCCTGAAGTAGAGCTTCAACACTCCGGCCACAGAGTTGATGTCATGGTTGCTCTCCTCGTCAATCAGCGGGTCATTACCTGGACGAGAGACACAATGAGTCAACATCCTTTAACACCAGAGGCTGGCGATCAGGTGACCTTCCAGTTGACCTCTCACCTCTCTCAAAGGAGTTCTTGATATCATTGACCTCCACCTGTGATCCTGACACCCGGAATATGCCTTGATGCTGAAGACCTGTTGGGAACAATACAGTTTAAGTTATGATTGCAATATCTTTAGCCCCTTCTGCTGCTGTTTCTTATGGTGTTCCCCAAGGCTCCATCTTAGGACCTCTTCTATTTGTGTCATAGAGTAAACTGTGTGGTTCCTCCGCTCTCTGGGTGGTTTCAAGAATACACAGACATATTTAAAAATAGAAGAAAATAAAATAAAAACCAAATAGTAAAAAGATAAAATAAAATGAATAATAACAGAAGAAGGTTTATATCTTTCTCGTACCTGTCCATTAGATATAAGGCTACAGCGAGTTAGCTTATCTTAGCATAAAGAGTGGAAACAGAGAGAAACAGCTAGCCAAAAGTACCAACATCAGCCTAGCAGCACCACTAAAGCTCCATAATTAACATTTTATATCTTATTTGTTTGATCCGTATCAAAAACAATGTGTAAAAACAAAAACTTTACCATTTTACATGCTTCTCTGCACTGTATGGCAATAATTTATAATAATATGATTAATTAAATGAATGTGACTTGTACTCTTATAAATGGCAGTATGTAGATGGACGGATTAATCAATTAAAATCACATACAAAAACATTTCTGAACTCAAAATAATAAATACAAATACATGTAAAAAAAAACAGCCGAGCCAACTGAAGCTGAAAATTAAAAAGTGAAACTCACCATGTAGGTTGATGTAGCGGATGCAGCTCTCCACCAGCAAGGGTATGGCTTTGGTTGAATCCTACAAACACAGTCATCAAGTACACAACTTTAAACTTCACTCATTCTGATTCTGCTCATTGATTGCAGCAACTATTGACTTCCAGGAGTTTGAAAAGTGAGGAGGGACATGTTACAAAGACAAACATCCTGAGGGCTGATAGAAGTGAAACTCTACCTGGTGCTTGCTGTGGGAGTTCTTCCGCCCACGACTGTAATGAGCAGAGAGAGGAGGAAAGAGAGAAGGAGGGGTGTCTCAAACTGAAGTGGTGGGATGGGAAGTAACAGTTATTATTAAGGTGAAGAGAAAACATGCACTGATACCTTACCTCGTAGTTAGCAGTTCAGCTTTATAACCTGTAAGAAAAGAAAAATACAGAGGAAGTTTTAAAGGTCAGAAAAGCTGATTAACATGTGTATTAAAAAAGACAGAAGGTAAGTGAGGGAGAGTTTCTGTATGTTTTACCTTCTGCTAAGGCTTTCTTCAGTATGTCATGTTTGGCCTGGAGCTTGGAAATCAGATTACTCCCCTCCAGATACTCGCGGAATTTCTTAGGATTGAAAAATAAGAACACAGAAGCTCGGTTCAGTGTGTAATCCTCCTGTACTGTCCGGTGTCGGCAGACCAGTATGTGGTATGTAAAAATGAGTATACGATTCTGTTCTCTCACATTGAAGTAGAAGAGCTCCGTCTCCTGCTGGTTGGCCCGTCTCTTGGCCAGACTCGGTTTGTTCAAGTAGCCGTCCGACACGCTGGACTTGACCGACTCGGACGACGGGCTGTGGGTGAAGCTCTGGGAGACGTCGAAGTCGTCCAGCACCGACATGTCCTGCAGGGTGGTGAGAGTTGCACCCCAGGTCTTCTTCACCTGGAGGGTGGGTGGAAAATTTACTCAAAAAAAAAATTCTATATATTTCCATAATTTAAATATTTTTTCAAAAGAATAAAAACTTGTTGATGGGAACAGGAAAAGATGGTTATACTGCCAAAGTAGATTGAGAAGTTTCTATAGATGTTATGATACTGCTTTGCTCTGAGGGTCAGTTAAAACTAATTTGAGGTCATTTTGCATTTATTTTTAATTGTTTTGTGTGACTTTTTTGTCATTTAGCGTGTCATTGTGGTCATTTTGCATCTACTTTTAACTGTTCTGTCGCTTTTTGGTCGTCTTGTATTTCTTTGTGCTCATTCTTTTGTCTAGTCATACTTGTTTTACCTCTTTTTTAGCCGTTCTGCGTAACTTTGTAGCCCCTTGTCCCTGTGCCTCGTAGACCCCTTCAGTAAATCCACCCATGTTTAAACATCACTGTGATCAATAAATATCTCTCCTGCTGCAGAATGTTCTGCCTGAACCGCCTCATCTAGAGCTCTCCCAAATATCAGGAGTCATTTCCCGAGTTAAGGAAGTTAAGAAACCACCAAATCACTCTGAAAGAACTTGAGCTAGTTCGGATTATTTTCCTGCTCTGGGAGGTTTGATGAATCTGGACCCAGAGCTGCATGTGAATCTATTTTTCCACCTTAACACACTGAACTCTTTGCTCTACTGATCCTGTACGGAACGATGACTTCGGAGGCTGAAAATAATTTTCATGACTGCACACGGCTTCATGGATCACGAGTCATGAATTATGAATTTTTAATTGTTTCAGGGTGGAGTTTAATTTTCCTAAATTTTTGATGAAGTGTGTGCGCTCGGGCACAACTGCTCCTGTCTGTGTACACTACATATGCAAAGCACGCTTGTGTTTACAGCAAAGATAATGGGCGTGAAAGTGTTTTTTATTTGTATATGATAATCAGGGTGTGTTTGTGTCGACGTGTGTGTATTTGTAAGCTGCTGAGACGTGCAGATGCAGCTCATTAATCCAGACTCCTTCAGCATTTTTATGCCCTTCAGGGTGAGTTAGCAGCTGCCCTCTGCGCACACAACACCACAGTCTGCGCCACCTCAACACTGACAAGGCCACAGACTGCGGCGCCACGTCGCCTTCTCATGGCACAGGTTTATTTTTGGAGGTTACATCTGTTACATTATCACCCCATTAAAACAGTATAAATTAACATAACTTTGAACTGTCAGAAAAACATTTAAATTTGTTATCAGTCAGGTTTTTGGATTTTGTATCAGGATCTACACTTAAAGCCAGTGTAATATCTGTAATATGATACAGACATTAGTCATTCTCTTTTCATGTGATGTAGAAATCATCAATCAATGATTCTGAAATCACCACATCTCTGATATTATCAGTGATTCAAACATATTTGTTATTGAGGTCAATGGGAGCCGCCTCCTTCATTGGAAAACAACCATGCTAATCAGAGGATTAAGGCCACGTCCACACTGATACGTTTTAGATTTAAAATACATCACTTCTGATACGTTCACTCCTGGCAAATCGGAGACTTTCAGAAATGCTTTTAATTTGAAAACCCCAGAGAGGCGTTTCCGTCTGGACTTTTAGAAACGATGACGCAGACGCCCATGTTTCGCTTCCTGATTGGGTTTTATCAGTCATGACACATCCTTCCCCGATTCATCATGCTACTATCACGTGACCCTTTTCCATGATCGCCGTATACTCTTACTTTTCGCCATTGCTGTTCCTCGTTTGTAGTATTTCCTGCAACTAATCAACTGCTTCCTGTTTACACCTGCACGATGTCAAGTGTACGTGAATGGTCATGTGACATGTGTTTTCAGATGTTTTACCGCGGACATATTATTTTAGATATGGAACTAAAATCCTCTTTTTTGTTCTAAAACGCCGTTTTAAGATGAAAACGTATTAGTGTGGACGTAGCCTAAGAAAAGAGGGACATTTTTATGCCTCAAAAATGGCGACAAAGGAAGATGAAACTGACAAAGCTCTACAGGTTGTTGCTGGATTATCAAGCTAACGCAGCAGCAAACCCAGGTCTAAATTTCCACTCGTGCAACAAAGATCGTTTTCCCTCCATAACAGAGTTTCTCTAATACAACAGACAGAACTGCTCTCTTCAGAAAAGACTGTAAAACAGACATAATATAAAACCCTAGGGTTGATGTGCAGAGGATAAAACACAACACACACACATCTGGATTTTCTTTTTTGAATGAGCAATGAGACTTCAAATCCCATCGTGCCTTTACAATGATCTAATAATAGCAACATCCATGATAATAAACAATAAAGATGATGAAACATTTTTAAAAAATTCAACCAAACCAAAACTATTTTCTGTCTTTGACACTTTGACACTATAAAATATTTTCTCAGCTCAGGAAAAACATCCTGCCTCAGTAATGAGCTGCCAAGGCAAGTCTGTATATTTTCAACACCAAATTAACTTTTTTAATAATTTAAAATTCTACTTCCATTATGTGTCATTACATTATGAAAATAGAGAAAAACAGCTCACTTGTGTTTGTACAGCTGGAAATTTTGAGCCATTATTTTTTTGCTGTGCTGTGTTTGTGTGTCTCACCTCTTCGTTCTCTATCTTCAGCGACGCCAGGCGGGTCTGCAGCTGTGTGAGGCGGAGGTTGAGCTCAGCCTGGACCTGAGGCTGGGAGGCGATCTGGGTCACCTGACAGGACGTGGACCAACAACAACGAGTTTATCAGAGAAAAAAACTCAGATACTGTTTGTCCTCATTAAGACCCTGTACGAATTATATGCGTCAATATTCAGAACAGTTTTCACTACCCCCCACATATACATGTTTAAAATATCTAATGGCTGTTATTACTATTATTATTCATCTTATTCTTCATCAATTAAATCTCTATCAATTAAAACGTTATTCTACAAACACGTCGGTTCTGTGTTCGGTGCGAGATACTGACTGCGTCACCCATGTGGGCCTGGAAGCTGAAGCGCTGCGGCGGGCAGAAGGCGGTGGGGTAGAGGCCCAGCAGACGCTGCCTGTCGCGGGCGGGGTCCAGGCCCTCCACGGCCCCCTCCAGCACCTCCAGACCCGCCCTCCTGGAGGCTTCAAGGCTCAGTTCGGCTGATAGGTAGGTCCTCAGGGCCCGGCTCAGACTGGAGTGGTACCCTAGGTCACAGCACTGAGACAAAGAAGAACTCTGTAAATCTCATTCTCATGTTGTGGCCACCAGCTTTGTTTGTGAGGATTCATGTTATCTCCACCGGTTGAGACAGATGGCCCCAAAAAAATACTACAATACCCATGAGCCTTAGCTGCTGTTGCTACAGAGAAGAGGCCAGTCAGAGGCGTGAGTCATTGTTGAATTTATGAATGAAACGTGGCTGAATTCAACAAAATCTGATCCTCAATTTAAAAGTGAATTAATTTAAGATCATTTCAATTTGTTTTTTTTTGTTTTTTTCTATTTTACCTTGATATTAAAAATATGAAAGTAACATATTCGATTCAAAATCCTTGTTTATGGCTGTTAAACTCGTCTTAGTTGAGCCACTCCCTCGTGTCCTCCCTGAGGGACATATAGGAACTTTATTTTGAAGAGTTTAAGACTTTCTCCACACACCCTGCTTCCACCCTCTCTGGTGACGAATCCATAACGTTTACTCACGTCTATGATGTCGGGCAGGTCGTGGATGTAGTATTTAAAGCAGGAAGCGTTGGTGGCCTCCAGAGTCAGCAGATACTCGTTCCTGGCTTTCAGAGCCTTCAGTTTGTTCTCTGAGTACTTTGCCTTCCTCTAATGAAGAAAGAGAAGACGACAATATCGGTTATCAATCCATGCGTTCCTTCCTGGCTTCCATCGGAACATCGCTCTTATGGTGTTTCAGCAATAAACACGTTTTAATTATCCATCTGTGTCATTTCTATTCAGTCACATGTGACGCTGGAAATTCAAGAAGAAAATATTTTTATGTGAGATGCTCTATAGGAGATTTTAACAGTTCACGTTTGGGTAAATAACCCAATAAAAATACATAGAAATAAGACTAAAGCTCTATTCCAACATGGAATGGGGTTCCCACAATTCCCTACAGTCCTCCTGTCATTTAGATCACGTCCTGCAAAAATGGAGGAAGATCTTTGAGATGGAAACATGCTACAACTCAAGGCCATCAGCCAACGTTGGAAAAATAATAATAATAAAGCCATCACCAACATGAGTAAAATTTAACTAAAAGTAAAATCAAAGTAGCTCAATTATCTGTTACCTGCTCCTGTCTGCAGTGAACTCATGGATGTCCAGACAACTATCACTGGATTAATGTGATACTGAAGAAATCTTAAGACATGATGATTCTCAGGTGAGTTCTGAATGGTCTCTTTCTATGATTTCTAAGCGGATTTATGGAGCTTTATTCATCATGTACATCAGAGGTAATGACACGCTCAGGAAGTGAAAGTATAAATGTGTTTCCTGTCTGTTTATTCAGATTTGAGTTATGACTCTAATTCACCTCACGCAGCATCTTTGCCGCCACTTAACTTCTCCAGCTTCCCCACGGGGAGGCGTTTGACTCTCTCTTTCATCTCTGTCCAGATGAATATTTGTGTCTTTTACAGAGCAGATCCTGTAATTTCCTGATGGTTTAAAAGCCGCTCAGAACGACGAGTTAAGCCACAGAGGAGCACAGTGAATGTTTCATCCCCCACCTCCACCCCCGTGATGCTAATCCCGTCTGAATGGGGTTTAACTCTGGGTCAAAACACCTCATCGTCCTGGGCGTCATTAGTGACCTGATGGTTTAACCCGGGAATTGTGTAGGTGCTTGTGAAACACGGTTGCAGGTAAGTGAACGGATGTGCGTACCTTCTCTCTCATCTTCTCCATCTTGCGGGCGGCGTTGCGTCTCTGGTGACGCTCCTCTATCCGCAGGCCGAACACAGGCTCCACCCCTCCGCCCGTCCCCGACACGCCCTTCACGCGGCCCTCCTGACGCTCCGCCTCCCGCAGCTTGGTTTCCGCGTTGATCGTCTCCGCGTGGTACATGTGATATGTCTTCATCACCTAGGCAACAGCAGCCCGTAGCAACACAGCCTCAGAACCAAATGGACCACAAAAAACTGTAAAACAGCTCCAGCCGGGGTCGGCTGTTTTCTTTTTGTTTTGTTTTTTTATTCCTCAAGGTTATCAGGTCCACGCTAATCAGATGTGGACAAGAAGCTTTTAAGGCTCAAAATAAACGCTGACATTTGATGGACAATAATCAGCAACTTCCTCTTTCAAGGATCGTTGCAGAAATGAAAAATAATGTCAGGAAAAAAGCAAAAAGTTCACAAAACATCTTTGAATTTCAGGCAGCGGTGGCCAGTTTTTCAACTGAAACAGACGCATTTCGATCTTTTAAAATATGACTTTTATGTGACTTTTCTTACAGTTACAGTTTCTGATTCATTCTGCACCCCAGCTGACGAAGTACGACGTCGCAGCCGTGAGCTACAACTCGCTGCTCTCACAACTCACAACATCCACCCTCCTTCTCCACCTTTGTTCCACTTACGGTGTAAAGCTCGTTCAGCAGCTTCATGAGGTCTTCCTGAAGCTGAAAGATGATCTCCTTACTCTGACAGAGGAGACAAAATATCATCATCAGCAGCAGGTAAATACATGTATTCACATAGTGTGTCAGCAGCAGCGGAAAGTAACAACTTACACACCTCAATAATGTAGTTTAGAACAATTTTGAGGTAAAGTTTTTCCTTTTTTTTTTACTCCAGTGTATTTATCTGACAGTTATAGTTGCTTTTCAGAATAAGATTTTTACATAAAAAACAAATAATTATACAAAATAAAACACATTGTTACAGATTAAAGAGACTAGTGTTTTTGGCTTGTAACAGTTGCAACAATTGTCTGAAAAATAAATACAAATACTTATTTAGAGAAGTTTGTTTTTAGATAGAGCTGGTAGTAGCAGCGATGCACACGCAACGCAAGCAGTGTGACCCCTGCGTCAGGTTTATCTTGTGGCCCTTTGGAGGGGCCCGACTCCTAGGTTGAGAAACCCCGGACTCAACAACCTGACTGTAAGTGAAGTAAAATTAAAACTAGCTCCACTTCGAGCAGCTGGAACAGGAAAAAACCTGCTTACACACCGATGCATCAGCGTTAATAATGTCAGATATGAGCAGAAGGACTTTAACTCGTGATACTTTGAGTACATTTTAATAATAATACTTTGTTGTGGTCTGCACAGATAAAAAAACAAGCTGAATGTCAATATAAAGCCGCAGGTTCAGCTGACGATTCTTCTTCACCTCGTCATTTTATTCTTATTAAAAACGTCTCAGTCACAGCAGCTTTAAGAGAAGGATCTGAGTCCTTCCTCCACCGCTGTGTGTCAGTGTAAAGAAATACTCAGGACGGCCGAACAGCAGCGGATAAATAAATGGATCTGACCACACACAAACAAACGAATTCATAAATGAAACAAGCCGTGTCCTGCTGCCTGCACTCAGACTGAATTTCTGCCTCATGCATTAAACAGCCGACCGGTTTGGGGAAGGAGTTATGTGGCGGCGCGGTGCCACATTAATATTGCATTATGCTAAATGACTGTGGAATCCCAGGATGGATGAATCCCGTTCCCATAGCGCCTGCTGAGAAAAGATCAGCTGAGCCTGTCGCCATGGCCACAGGGCTGTCGGCGTTGTCATGGCCACTCGGCCGTCTGTCTCTCTTTCCTCCTTGTCCCTCTTTTCAGAGCAGAGTTCCTTCACAGGACACAGGGAAGTGATGGAGGTCTTGCTGTTTATAGCTGCTGGCAGCCGCTGCACTTTAGTTAGCATGAATAAAAGACGAGCCGGAAGAGAGATTAATAATGAACATGGCGAGCTGAAGTTGGAGGCGGTAAAGTGTGTGCATGTGTGTGTGTTTAATTTGTTAAACTCTGAGGCGGCGCAGAAGAGCTCAGGGGAATACTGACTTTACTTTTCATTAGAATCAACTGTTCTACTTAGAGAAGAAGCGCTGAGGTCTCCACACGAGGAGAGCGCTCAGTACAGTTAGTTACTGTACTGTACTTAAGCACAGTACTATGGTTCTTGTGCGTTCCTTAAACCAGGTTATAATCAATACTTTGATAATAGCTACGTATCAAATGACAATGTGACAAATGGGTCTCTGGTGGTGATGAACCTGCAGGGAATTATCAGCTGACTCTGCAGCTTTACAGAGATTTATACTGAGTTTCAGATCAATGTTTTTCAGTCAGGACACAGCAGAGAGACACAGTCGGAGAGCAGCTTCGAGACTGGTGAGAAAACAGCTCTTAATGCTAATGTTAGCTATGTAGCAATAGCAAAACTTACAAATAGCTCCTTTAAAAGTTGGTGATATGTCAATGCTGTGTTCACGGTTCGTTTCGTGTAGCTGTACAAGTAGAAGAAAGTCATAAAGACTCGTACTGCTCATTGTAGTTTTTAATCAAACAAACAGGAGGAAATGGTGAATCAGTTGGGGACTATTTTCAGCGGTGGATTAATCCCCATTTGGTGCAGCAGGACGGTGTATGTGTGATTGATAATGATTCTAGAGGAACAAGATACATCAGCTCACCCTCTTCAGCAGACGGGCCGAGTCCTCGCTGATGTGTGTGAGGCGGGTGATGACGTTGTTCAGGTAGAGGTCACTGAGGGTGGCGTGGTCCTTACTCTCCCGCCTCACCTGGGAGGGAAAAGAGAGAGAGAGAGAGAGAGAGAGAGAGTGGTAGAGTGAGAGAGGAATATCTCTGATCCCTGTTATAAAAGAGTCTAAAGCAAACACATAAAAACACACACACGACACCAACCTGGTTTAGCAGCAGGTACCAGCAGTTCACCGGAGAAAGCAGGTTCTGATCCTTTCTGGAAGAGAGAGAGAGAGAGAGAGAGAGAGAGAGAGAGAGAGAGAGAGAGAGAGATGTTTGCATACCTGGCAAATTCAAATTCTAACCTGAACCATGAAACTAAATCTTAACCCTCAGACAGCTCTGTGTCCTCATTAAAAACTAAAATTTGTCCACACAAACATAGGAAGACATATAGAGACAAATAATTTAGACACACACACACACACACACACACACACACACAGAGAGAGTCCTACTTGTATTGCTGATGGTCCTTCGTGCTGCGCGTCTTGGCCATGAACCTCTCGGCGAGCTTCTCCAGGTTCCTGGAGTATTCGGTCTCGATCTCGGCCTTCTTCCTGAAGAAGTCCTGCAGGTCCTGAAGCAGCTGGACCCGCATCTCCGTCTGCTGCTCCAGACAGCGCTGCTGCTCCACCAACTGCGCCCGCACATCTACACACACACACACACGCACGCACACACACACAGACAGATGTAAATTAGACGCAAAATTATTGAAGTATTTTTGTGCTTATTGTTCCGTTATCCTTCCATCTCATTATGCATGACATCTATTAATCTTTCATTTTACCTCCACACATCATTGCTTTTGTATAGTTCAGTCACCCTGTTGTTGTCATGTGCTGAAAAACAAGACGGCGGGTTCTGTTTTCACGGTGGCGTAACAATCACCGCGAGCAGCGCTGTGACCTTTTGGTATTTTCATGACCTTGAAATTCACTTAGTCGGAGGTTCATTCATTCAAATGACGCAAAGTGAGTTGTTGGTCTTTTGGTGGAAATTGTGTTTCACACTTCAGAAAATAGACGTTTCTGTCGCAACATCCACTTCGCTGCCAGTCTGGTGATCTAAATGAAAAATGTAAATAAAGCCAGTAGCTTTGTTTAAAGCAGCATCAAAAGAAATACAGTTTAATACGGTTAAAGCAAAGTAAAGCAGTCTGTGTTTATCTTTAAATTAATATGAGTGGCTCTTACAGTATCTGCTGTTCACAGCTGCTTAATACGACATCAGAATCCGCTCCTTCAGTTCATTAAATCCCTGCAGCGTCTGAAGGCAGCAGGACACACACGCTGATAAATTGTGTAGCAACAGAGCGCTGAGCCATTTTACCTACGACTCTCCACCGTGTTTACATTCATTAAATCACATGCAAATGACACCAGACTCCTTCAGGACGGATCACTGTAGACAATACACCACACGTCGGTCTGGTTGCGTGATGACCCAGTGTGTTGTCCATGCAGGTAACGTGGCTCGTCAGCTGTGCGTCATTGACTCCTTTTATTCTTGACATGCATTATGGCGTCATGTCTTACTACATGATGTGAGCCTTTTTTACGACTTGAGATACAGTAGAATTAAAACTGGAATAGCACAATCCGCCTCTGGCTGCAGATTTGAGCTGCTGTGTGTTCACCCTGTTCAGACTGTGCACCATCCAGACGACAAAATCACTTCCTGTAGAAACCTCTTTCCATTTGTTGAGCGGTTTCTGCTATTTTCTGGTATGGTGCTGGTTATTCAATACTGAAGTTCAATACCTACTAGGGCTGCACAATATTTAAAAGAATTATAATCATTGTGATATGAGTCACGATTTCAGTTGGAACAGTCATTTTTGCATTTTCACTTTCACTGAAAAATCTTTTAAAAATGATGATGATGTGTTTTTTGTTGGGTCTTGCACCAAACAACCATGTTCCTTTACGTCTGGAGAATATGATTTGTTTCTGTGAACCAACTAATCAATTAACCAGCCGCTCCTCTTCCTCCCTTCACTCCCTCTCTGTCCCTTCATTCCTTCAGAATCACTGATGAAGACTGTGCATTTTTCTCTGAGGAGTCACCTTGGACAACATCTTCTGACCGCATTGAAAAAAAATCCCCACACACACAAACACACTCTACACAAACACACACACACACACACACACACAGTTCTACAGTCAGCATGGTAATGCCTGGCTGCACTCTTCACTGGTCGTGCTGTTTCAGAGCTGTGGATCTATCTGCAGCAGGAGGGAGAGAGGGGAGAGCGGCTACAGAATACACAATGATAACCCCACCTCTCTCTTTCTCTCTCACTCTCTCTCTCTCTCTCTCCCTATCTCACACACACATACACAAACACACAAAGACAGACACACACCAATCCCTGGGGGACCCTATCCACTCCACTACCTGTTGTCTTGGCAACCACACACTGTGTGTGAACCATGTGATGAGGAAGGTGAAGACAAGAGCTCAGATCTGCCGCATCGACACACACACACACACACACACATATACACACACACACACACACACACACACACACACAGAGTTTGCCGGACATGCTTCATAGATCTCTATAGAAAATTGCCATGGCCTTTGGTCCCCACAAGTCTATGAAACTCTATTTGTGTGTATTGATTCTGGCATCTTTTTGCTGTTGTTATCTTGCTAATTTAAAATGGCTGCCATCACACACTGAGAGTGCGTTGATCTGCAACACTTTCATATAAATTAATGTCTGCTCAGCTGCTCTGAGTCCCTGACGCCTGTAACACATTCTACCCTGGGCGGGGAAAAACCCTCGATCCTGATTGGCCCAACAGGACACCTCAAACACGGGTTGACATGTCCCTATGGTCAGCAGTCATTTTTCTAAATTGGTGTTAAGCCTCTAGTGAGTGGCAAGTAACCATAGCAACGCTACTGATGTTTTATGCAATGTTAAAGGAATAGTTTGACATTTTGGGAGGGATATTTATTCGCTCTTTACTCTGAGGTGAGACTCATCTCGACAGGCTCTGCTCAGTGACTGTCACCTTCACTCCAGTAATAATTACACCTGCAACTGCAGCAACATCATCTTATTTTCTTATTTGTGCTTTTGTAAATTGATTATGTAACTGTAAAGTAAAGTTGAAAATGTTTCTGCTAATCTGACACGTGGAAACACCAAAACGCCAACATACAGGCCGATTTGGGAGCAAAAAAAAAACAAAACAACAATGGACAACTAGAATGATGATTTCTAAATGGGTTTGTGGACGTTTATTCACAACGGACATCGGAGGTAATGATATTCTGAGGCATCAGTATCAGCATGTGTTTGTTTGCTTCGCTGAGAGGCAGCCTCACTTTTAAAGGTGTGCCCCCCCCCCCGATCACATTCACACAGTTACACACATTCACACCCGGAAGCTGCCCAGCGCAGCCACAGTTCAGTTGGCCACAGCTCCACTGGAGCAGTTGGGGTTAAAGGCCTTGGTCAAGGACACCACAGTGGTGTTGATGAGGGTTCTGGTAAGTGCTGCTCTTTCGCTTTTTCCACCCAACTTTAATCCTGCTCATACTGGCATCCTTCCCGTCACAAGCTTGCTCCTCTAACCTTTAGGCCACCGCCGCCCCGCCATGTGCTGAGAAAGAGTGGCATCACTCAAAAATCACTTTTTGTTTTCAGGGTCAAACTCCCACCTACATTCATCTCATTTGTTATTTCGTGGAATACAACAAACCAGTTATTGAATCTCTGTGTAACAGACACTTTTTGCTTCCCTGTGAATCCCATTCATACTGTCCATGGGGATTTCAGACTCCACTTCAAAGGGGGTAAATGCCTGATGTAAAAACGATGTGAGACTTTGCCTCTTTACATAAACATCCATCAGAGGCGGAGCTGCTCCAGAGGCTCAGACAAAATCATTTGTTGAGTCAAAAACCTCACTGGATGAAAACTAATTATTTTTGTACTTGCTATTCGAGCAGCAGTCGGTTGTTCAATTAGCCCGGAAACCGACCAATCAGCGAGCTCTTGTTTATTTGTTGTTTTTATTCGCAGCCCGGGCCAATCACAACCATATTTTCGTTAAAAACCAAGATGGCTGCCGCTAATGTGGGGAAGTCTTCTGAATCCGCTTTAGCGACAGTATTAAAGTGTCTCTTTCCATCAGCCTCAGCTTTGCTTTGTGTTCAGGGATAATTAGCAAATATTAGCATGCTAAAATGCTAATATGGTAATGACGAACATGGTAAACATAACACCTTAACATCAGGATGTTAACATTGCTATGTTAGCATTTAGCCTCACAGTGCTGTTAGCATGGATATAGAATGTTATTTAGGGCTGCAAATAACCATCATTGTCATTATCAATTGAGCTGTAAATGATTTTTTTAATCAATATGCACAAAAATTACTGGTTCCAGTTTCTGCGACGTGAGGAATTGATGTTTTACTTTGACTACCTGAGTTTCCAACTGTTAGTCGGACATGACTGGGGTGATAAAATAAAGTCGTTTGAGGGCGTAATTTGGGCGTTAGTATATTATTATTAAAATTCTCAACTATTTTCTGCCAATTTATAAACCAAACAATAAATTTATTGATCAAGAAAATAATCCGATTAACTGTCTGTGCATTAACTTTAGCCCTAAAGAGGAGTGTGTGTCCGTCTGAGTCGGATGAAGAAGGAGGAGGAGGATTCAAGCGGAGGTGTTGAGATTACATCAATGAAACTCCTCCACTTGGATCACAGTCAATTGAAAGTGAAAGGAGGACATCCGCCGTGCTTTACCTTTTGATGTCGGAAACACTCCTTCTTAGAAACCTCCTCGTGCGTCCTCCTAACACCCCCCCCAAGACTCAGCCTCTTTGATCAGAGGAGCTACAGTCAGCACCGCACAATGTGGCAAAACACTGACACGGGGGAAAAAAAGTATGCAGACAATGTACCGAGCATAAAGAATCTGTCTCGTGAAATCTCCGGACTGATTCCATCTGAAAACTCCCCAGAGCTCGTTTTGCTGCTTTTGCCGGAGGGATGGAGCGTTCAGGTCGCGCACCATCGAAGGTCAAAGCATGAAACCAGCAAAGAGGATGAGGACGACGCACAATCATCAATTTCACGTCATATTTTTTTTGTTTAAAGTGACGCTTTGCAACATTTGCATAGAAATACAACACACGAAAATGACATGAAAGCTGCCCTAAACTCCATCAACGCCGCCTCACATTTGATTCAGTTCACTACAAACTCATTTCTATCACCTCTGTTTCTCCACATTAGAGAGAGTATGTGCACACACTTCTAGAGTGAAGCTGGATCTGATCCCAAAAATCCTGGAACTTGTTCAAATAAAAACAGCAAAACATTTACAGTAGAAAAAAAACCCCCACATATGCACAAATATGATGCCAAAAATCTGAATTAAATCATCACCTGGAGACGACGGACGTCTCGACTTTCCTGTTCGTGAGTCTGATCTCCAGCAGCATCATTACTCGTCTGACTGATGCTGCTCGTTTCTCCACGTTGATGCACACTTCCGATAATCTACGTGTTTCCAATAACAAACAGATGTAATCCAGAGCTAGCTGGTTAGCAGGCTAACTTCAGCAGAAGAGAAGAAGTGATAGAAATAGAAGCAACAGAAGCTTTTCACCACCGGAGGAAGCTCTTGGTGAGTAAAGGAATGAAGTTTGATGCTAAACTCACAACATTTTCTTCTAGACTGCTAAGTAAACAGCTGTTAATGCTAACGTTAGCGTTGTAGCAATAGGAAAACCTACATATAGCTCCTTTAACATGATGTGGATATAATCTACTGCCAGTGATGTCGGTCATTTTAACTGGAGGAAACATCGGTCTTGCATGTTTTCAACTTTGGTTTTTGCCAATAAAAAATAATGAGAGATAAAAAGGTTCGACTAAAACTCATTAGCGATCAGAGTTTAATGAATCCAGATTTTTTTGCCGACCTGGAACCAGATCCAAAATGGAACCAGCTATTTTTTATGACTTTTTTATGACATTTTCGAGATGACTCATCGATAAGGTTGGGAAAGTAACTGTCACTTTAATTGATTCTATCATCTATTGTCAGATGACGGGCCCTCTCCTGGCTGAGGGAGGGTTCGCTTCCAGCTGGTGATGAGGAAAGTGACTGACTCATTAATTATCCTCCGATTCATTATCCATCCAAAACCTCGCCTGTGTTCACTTCCATAATGAGAACAGTGTTTATCTGCATGAATAACGGTTTGATCGGACCGGGACGGTATTCTGTGGTTAACAGCATCAGTTCTCCTCTGTGCACAAAGTTCTTCAGGTACACGGCAAAGGTAGGTTGTTCAGGCATCTTGGAGAACTTCAGGCTGTCTCAGCATCTCGTCATGCGATCCCAGACAGACCACACTTCAAGATGTTGAGATCAGGACTCTGTGGGGGGCCGGACGACATCTGTTGCAGGACTCCTTGTTCTTCTCGTCTCTGATGATACAGTTCTTTATGACTCTGACTTTATGTTTGGACAGTTGATGAACTGCTGCAGGATGAATCTCGGACCGATCGGACGTCTCCCTGAAGGGATCGAGGAGGCCACGATGTCTGACCAACTCCATTTGCAGAAATGTGGCCCTAAACCTGCAAGAAATCTACACCAGGATTCACTGTTGCCTACAGACACTCGTCCTTGTAGCTGACTCATCAGTCCAGAGCACCTGCATTTCCGGGTCATCCGTTTTCATGCATAAGTGAGTCTCTTTGTTTTGGCTCCTCATTAGAGGACTCGCCTTCAAACCTTCCTTAAAGACAACTTCTGACCAGACTTCTCCAGACTGTAGACGCATGTACCAGGGTCCCACTGGTTTCTGGTCCCTGTTGGACGTCTCGCTTTGAAGGGAAGTCAGCTTGATGTCTTTCGTCTGCTAGTTCCTTGTTTCCTTTCTTTTACATTTTTTTTTCACTTCTTCAGCAACCTCACAGTTCATTGTACTCAGTGTTGTTTCACCTACAGAGCATTTTCTGTTTCAGTTGGTTTAACCTACATATTACATTGTAATATAATAATTAATATCTGTTTACTCACTGGGCTTTTTCCTACAAATTCCTGAAGCTTTGTATCAAGAAACTGGAATATTTCACCATTTGCAAAAAGGGATGTTTGGAAATTCAAAATTCATTTAAACTCTATTTTCCATTGACACGCTCACGTAGAAGATATAAAACGAGACAGAAACACACTCATATATGTGCATGTGGGTGTGATGTCACAAGCACAGGAAGCTGACCGTTACCATGACGACCAGGTTCAAGGACACGAGGGCACAGGAGTACTGCTGGATCATGATTAAGAAAGGGACACTAACACGCATACACACCGATCTCGGCCTTTGAGTCGGCCCTCCGGAACGTTTACTCAGTGAAGAGTCGCTTCATTATCTCGCTCCTTCATTCATTCCCCTCTCTCCCTCCCTCCCTCCCTCCCTCCCTCTCTGTCTGTTCGTCCGTCCTGCAGGTATACAGATGTGAGGTCACTAATCACCTGCATGCACACGCAGGCAAAAAAGACACAAGCTCTGCAGCCGGCGGCGCAGCGTGCAGCAGGAAACACTTCATCTCTGCCTCCTCTGCCTCGCGTCTGTCTCTCCTCTCCCCCTGCAGAGCTCTTTTTTTTTTTTCCTTTTTTCATTTGCATTTTCTCATTAAGACGATTCCCCATCTCATTCAGGCAGAGGAGGTGTCACGCCGTAGCCAGTGAGGTGACGGTCCGACATGGGGAGCAGTGCACACTCAGTGCAATTCAAACCAGAGCATTATCAAGCACACAAATATGTATTGTCAGCACTGTGCATAATCCTTCCGCTACCTTTCCCAAAAGGCTCACCTCACCTCAGCGAGTAGACCCCACCTCCTCGTGAGAGAGCGGCGGCCACCTCCTGTGTATACATTACACACCACCTCCTGCATCGGCCAATCAGGAGCCAGAGCAGGGAGGCAGACTTGGAAAGCACATAGTTACAACAGCGGATCTATACGTTTGGCTCTCGGCAGGAGGCGACAGGGACGCAGAGAGGGCCGGGTCGGCCGGGCGGCGGAGGAGGAGTGGGGGCTTTATCCGAGCGGTCATTACAATGCAGGGCATCCCCGAGTGTGTTTTGGCAGGGAGCCAGAGCAAGGGCCACATGCACATGCACACACACACACACACACACTCACAAACACATACACAGACTCACAAACACATACACAAGCAAACACAGACACACTCCTCACTTGGGGGCTGTAATGCTCTCTACTACTCTCCATTAAATTTAATCACTCAAAGTCTGCGTCGATTCATTGTGCGTTCAAGTGTGTGTGTGTGTGTGTGTGTGTGTGTACAGAAAAAAGGTTTGTGGGGGGGTAAAGAGGGATGAAGGAAAGAGAGAAAGAATAGAGTAAACACACGTCTCCTCCTCCTCATACTCAGAGGAGACGGCATGGATTTTAAAAAGCTCCCTTTAGAAGCTGAAAGCGATGGCGCTGGTGATGGTGATGGTGATGGTGTGGGCGTAGGTGACAAGTGAATATGGAAGAAAAGTGTGAAGAGCCATGTGGAGAGAGAGAGAGGAGCGAGCTGAAGGCTGCATGGGAGAGACAGAAGAAGAAGAAGAAGAAGAAGAAGAAGAAATCTTCAGTGACAGATTCAGAGGCTGAACAGGAAACAAAAAAAAAAAAAGGCTGTGTCCCAGCTGTCACAAATGGCATTTGCAGGTGTCCGAATAAGGTGTCGCGCTAGTAAGTAAAGGTCGGACATTTTGAACTGTGCCAGTACGGCAGGTAAAAGGGGCGCACAACAAAAATCTGGCTTCCCCTCCCTCTGGTGCAGAGAATGAGAATGAGGCCGCCTGTTACAGTTGTAGTTTTCATAAAAGGTCATTTAACTTGTCCGTCATCCGGCACAACGAAGCAGGGATGATGGTAACCATGGAGTCAAGAGGAAGAGGAGGAGGAGGAGGAAGAGGAGGGGAAGAGGGGGTTGTCCCACGGTCATGGCAACCACTATTTCAGGACTGAGGTTGTCATCATCATCACCATCACCTAAACATGTGACCAGTTTAGCACCAGGGCCATCAGGTAATCTATGGAAACCACACACACACACACACACACACACACACACACACACACACACATATACTGCTGCAGTCACAGCCTCTGAGGAATACCAATAGAAAGACTCCCAGACGAGGACACACTCGCCTCAGGTCTGAGTGTAAAACCCACTAAAACACAAAACACACACACAGACACACAAGGGCGAAAGAGATCAAGAGGCTCCGCAGAACAGATACAGATACACCTCCCCTTACTCCACACACACACACACACACACACACACACACACACACACACACACACACACACACAGTATATATAAATACAACCCATCCTCCTCCCCTTCCTCCCCCCTCAGGCGCCATGCAGCACTCAGGATGAACCCTGAAATCCTGACGTCTCACGGTGAGGTGTCAGCTCCCATACACACCCTGAGCTGGATTCACTGCATGGGCATGAGTGGTGAACATGCTGGCAGACAGGTGTGTGTGTGTGTGTGTGTATGTGTTTATGGCTAGTGTGTGTGAGCGTGCATAGGTGAGAAAAGGTGGGTGTGACTGCGAGGATTGGCTGCAGAGGTGCAGCAGCTGTTCATAGTAAAAGATAGTGATCTTACCTTTGACTTGGCTCTCGTATTCAGCGAGGATTTCTTTGTCCTTCTTGCTTTTGTTTGAGTTTGACATGTCGCCACAGTGCAGGTGACTGATCGGCAGGTAGGTAGAAAAAAAAAAAAAAGAAGAAGAAGAAGCAGCAAAAAAAAAACAACAAAACCCTGTTTTATTTCCCTCCGTGTGCTCCGCCCGAGGCTTCACCCGCGAACATGCTCGTTAGATCCATCCAGTGCCGCAACAACACAGCCAGTAGTGGCCCCGCACCTCCACGCCGAGGAGCAGGAGCAGCGGGAGGAGCAGGAGGAGGAGGAGGAGGAGGAAGAGGATGAGGGAGGGACGCGCGTGAAAAATCACGCACACTCACAGAGAAATTACCCACCCGTGACCGCTGCCGCCGGTTCCCGCTAAAGCCATCCTGTTGATAGGAAACATGAGAGTTAAATTAATAATAATAATAATAATAATAATAATAATAAAAAAGCAGCTCGTGCAAACATGCAATCACACACCCGCGCGCATGCACGCACATGCACCGGTCTGCAGGGAGGGAGGGATGGAGCACCGGGCACACGCCCACTAGGTAGAAATGCAACGGACCACACACACACACACACACACACACACACACACATACACACATACTAAACAAGGAGAGAGATACACACGCGCTCACCAGTTTGAGACTCGGGTGTTTGATGTTACCGTCACCCCGCCGTAACCTTTCACACAAGCAGACAGACGGAAGGAGGGAGGGGGGCGCGTGGAGATAATACCAATAAACGGTATAAATTAAATGCCGGTGAGGAAATGGGTGTGTCCACGCTGGAGGCGGGAGCAGAGGCGTGATTGACAGCTGCGGTGACCAGTGAGTCAAAGAGCGTCAATGGAAATGAATGAATGTGGGGGAGAGAGAGAGAGAGAGAGAGAGAGAGAGAGAGAGAGAGCTCAGTTTAACAAGAGGAAAAAATAAATGTTTGTGAATAAAGAATTTTATCAATAAATAAAAACATTTACAAACGGATTCACTCATTTTTAATTTCCTGGATTTATTTATTCAACTATTAATGAAAATGTTTATATCTTTACAATACTTTTTCTGTTATGTTGATTTGGTAAAGTTTGCATTATTTATATCATATATCATTAGTTTCAGTTAGTTATTTTTAAGTTATGTTTCAACAACATAACTATTATGTTTAATTAAATGTTTAATGTAGTATTTGCAATATTTTAAGTATGTCCTAGTCCCAGATGTAAATTTTCAAAACTCTCTTAATTGTAAATAGAGGGGGAAACTGCTCTTTAATTTAAATATTTCAATATACTGCAAGTCATTTTTCTTTTTTGATGTATTTAACCCAGTGATTTTGACCCAGTCTTTATCTGTCATAATAATTGTTCACAGACCAGCTACAACTACTATTATTTTCATTATTGATTAATCTCATATTTAATTGTTTGGTAAGAAAATAGTGGGAAAAAAAGAAGTTTCTCCAGTACAGTTTCCTAAAGTTCATGGCTTCACATCAACAGTAAAAAAAAAAAAAAATTATGAACTGAATTATTCAATTCATTAAACATCTGCTGATAAATGTTCTGTCAATCAACTGATTTATCAACATATTTTACACAAGATTTTACATGTGACATGTTTTTATTTTTTACCAAAGATCACAGTTCGTACCTTGACATAAAAATGATATATATATATGTATATATTATATATAAATAAGGAAGCTAAATCCATTCATACTGTAGCATAAAATAAGGAAGTTAATAAAAAATAAATGCTATGTGCAGTGGTGGAAAGTAACTAAGAACATTAATCAAGTACAGCTGTGAGGTACTAGTATTCAAGGTACTTGTATTCGACTTGAGTATTTCCATTTTATCCTAGTTTATGTTTCTATTCAACAACATCTCAGAGGGAAATACGGTACCATTTAATTTACAGCTCTTATTCTATAGGTGACCTCAGGACCAGGAGATGATATTGTTCTTCTCAAATGTCTAAAAAGTTAGAGATTAATCAATAAATTAAACAGACAGAAATGATTAAACATGGGGGTTTGGAGGCCCCTGGGGATCTGGGGCTCCTGGGTGGTTGCACGGCTGCTGTAGTCTGTAGTGGTCTGCACCTTCGTTTAGCTGGTGATGCTCAGAGATCTGCGCACAAAAAGAAGCTTAACTTTACTTTCTGCTTTTTTCCAGGGCCATGCTCAGAGATTTGTCCTCTCCTTCAGACTCACCTGTAGATCTGTGTCCTCACAGGTGCTGGACAGAAGCAGGTGTATGTCATCACTCCTGTTCCTCCAGGATCTTCGTGACAGGTTCAGTGGCTGCGTGGTGATCTGAAGTGGATTCAAATGTAAATACATCAGAGAAGCAGATTAAGTTAGAGACCAGTGGTGCGCAGCAGTTTAATGTAATTGATTTGCTCATGTTTCTCGCTGCAGGTTTTTTTTTTGTCTTAATCTTGTATGTGTGTGTTTATTACCACCAGGTGGCAGCAGAGCACCTCTGATGGCACACCTGTGAACCAGGAACATGCCACCGACCAGGAGAGCAGCTCTGCCTGTTGTGGGCAATGAAACCAGGAAGTGACACATGTTCTCCACGGTGATCAGCGCTAAGACAAACAAGGTGGAGAAGCTCAGACTGAGTAACACACCGTGACTGAGCTCGTCCAACAGGCTGAGGAACACTGACATCAGACTCCCACCGCAGAGTGCAGGGAGAGCCGGATCTCCAAGGGGTCCCAGGATTAATCTGAGGAGTCACTAGATCACGAAAGAAACAAAAAGTAGTACAGAAAATAGTTAATTTCACTTTTCTGTGATTATTTCTTTTTCTTGTAAAACGCTGGACACGTAAACTTCTTCAGATCACTAAAAATCTTATAAAAAAGTCCTTAATTTAGTCTCTTTGTGGTTGTTCTGCATCTTTGTGCCTCTTTTCTGTAAGTTTAGTGTCTATTTTTGATCATTTTGTGTTTCTTCGTAGTTGTTTGAATGACTTTCCAACAAGTAATGTTTACTGTCACTTCATAAGGAAGCTCTGGTCTAAGAAACCCTGAGCCTGTGCCTGATAGGTCCCTTCAGGAATCCATTCATGCCACTGACAGGCCAACTACCTGTCACCTGGGATGGCCAATCTGATCTCGAGGGGCCGGTGCCGCCCCTCCGGCCTCGCACCTGATAAACATATTTCCCCAAAATATCTTTAATGAGTCTGGACCGTTTCCTCGTTTTGTCCGAGCTCCTCCACAAGGACACATGGGAGGACCCCTCTCCACACCCTGAGAACTGCTGCTTTAATGAAGACCGGCCGATTGTATCAGCCGCCTCTCTGTGGTAATAATGTATGGGATGTAATTTGTAAGTCATGCTGCATTGCATACAGTAGTCTATGCATCCCATTAAAGAGCAGAGACGTAATAGTCCTGTTTGTTGTATAGCTTCCTGTTGTTCAGGCTTATCTCTCCTGGGCAGAAAAACACGAGCCAGGGTCTGCAGGCCTGAAATAGAAACATTCAGGGTTTCAAAATGTTTAGTCGGGTCTATGAGGACATGGTAAGTTTCCACTTTTGATGTCCCTTCTTCTCCGTCAGACGTTGTGCTGCTGTAATACAGGAATCAAAAGGGCTCTGTATGTGGTTTTCAGACTCCAACCAAGTAGAAGTTGTGTTTGCATGAATATTAATAATGGATAAAATGCCTTTTTTTTTTTTACCCATCATGAAATTACACAATTTGGTGCGTTATGGACGTGGACATTCAGCAGGACAAAGACGAAAGAGAAAGATAAAAATCTCCCCCAGAGGGGCGCGGGAGAGTTGATGGGGAGGCAAAGATACTACGTGAGGTGACTTTTAATCAGAATTCATCCTCTTTTTCGGAGTCATAACTTAAATACACAAATATATAATTCAGTGTGACTTACACTTCCTTCTGGATATAATTACCACTGAGCCCCATTGTGAATAAACGTCCTTAAATCTGCTGAAAAATCATAGAAAAAGGACGATTCAGAACTTGCCTGAGGATTATCACATTTTTAGTTTCCTTCAGTATCACAGTAATCCAGTGATAGTTGTCTGCACATCCATGGGTACACTGCAAACAGGAAGTGGTAATAACTAATTTGGTTACTAATGGCGCCAGTTTGCCAAAATGTAAACAAATAGAGCTCAAATATGAGCTTACATTACAACGGCACATTTGATGAACTTTTATGTTCTTGCTCTCCCGGTGGCTTTAATATTTTTCTGAGATATTAGTTCCCAAACAAGCCTATCATTTTTTTTTTTAATACTTACTCACTCTGGACTGAATTGAAATCACTGACCCGTGAAGGTAATGTTAAAATCAACACACCTCCCTAGGGAGATGAATTCGGTGCAAACAAGGGTGAAAACCTAAAACAAATGAGCAGACATGCTAATCTGCAGACATATACAGTATTTATAGAAGACAGGGGCCACAGCCTGGGCTGAAGTGGCCTGTAATGGAGCTAGTGTAGGTCTCATTGTGAGATTAGAGTCTCATTCTCACTCGCCACATCTGCTCATTTCCTTTTTCCTCTTCACGAACCTGCTGATGTTTCCCCTCCGCTCCCGCCTCACGTTCCTCGTTATTTCCAGAACCTGCCACTGTAAGCTGCTTAACTCCCCCACAAGTCCCTGTGCATGACCTTTGACCTTGTAACTCAGCCCACACATCGTTCGATCTCTTATCTCGCAGCTTTGTAAACCTTTTACATCCATAACTTCAGATGACCTCTTTAACACCAATTCACTCTCCAGTCAACAGAGAATATATTTTGAATTTGAAACTGGTTGTTTGTTTTTCACCTTGCAGGTCCCACACTTACACCTACACAAGACTCAAAGTCTGAGCTGTGAAAAGAGAAAAGTAAGAAAGAAAGTAGTAAGTAAGAAAGAGAAAATCCTTGGGCAATATCAACATTTTGATGCATGACACAGTGTCAGTGCAGGAGCAAGGACACAGAAAAAGACGACAGCGAGAGTTCAAGTTTGTGTTTTTTTTTTGAGTGAAAACAGATCTGCCCTCATATGCACTTCCACCAACTTTCGTTTTGTTTGCTGAAAAGATATTTAAATGACCTTAAAAAACGATTTCCAAACATAATTATCTTGCGCAGTCAGAGCTCAGAGTCATGATCATTTGTTCAGGTTTTTTTTCTTTCATGAGGAAGAATCATCAGCAAGTTTGTGTTAATGCACATGAATCCCTTCAGACTGTGTGTTTTCTTTACTGAGCAACACTATAAATCATTACTATCACTTACCTGGACAAAGCACAATGTACAGTATATACTGCACCAAATAAAGCTAATTATTCTAGTCCCAGGATGGAGGCCCCCGGTGAAGACTACCAGCAGTTGCAGAGGTGCAGATATAAGGGTGGCATCAATCTTCTTTTTTTCCTTTTTATTTACTTTCATCTTCTACTCAGTTATTTAAAAATAACTAAATAAAAAAAACAAAGCAGTTTTCAAGAATTTTTTCATTATTATTAATCATCTGTTCCTCATGAATCTGCAATTTCATGTTGTTGGAATCATATTTTCATATTTTCTGGTTAGATTTTGCTCAGTATTTTATATAACAAACATCCAAACACCATTAAAATGAAAAATTGTGTTTTTGACATTTCAGGTTTTGTACAGATTAAATAAATCAGATACAAAACATTGTTTTACCAGCTTTAGCGGTGCTGGTGTGACAGGCTAGCTGTTTCACCCCATTTCCAGTCTTTGTGCTAAGCTAAGCTAACTGATTTCTGGCTGTAACTTGATATTTAATGGACAAACACGACTAGGAACAGGGTCCACTAGCATTTTACCAAATTTGAATCCAGTTCTGAATCAGACTCACTGAATCCGAATCCTTTCGAATCTCTTACCGAATGTATCGAATTTGTTTTGTGAGGAATAAAAATATCTGTGAGTTTAAAGGAGCTATTTGTAAGAATTGCTAATGCTACATAGCCACCGTTAGCATTAAAAGCTGTTTACTTATCAGTCTAGAAGAAACATTGTGAGTTCAGCATCAAACTTCATTCCTTTACTCACCAACATCTGTCTCCAGAGGTGGAAAGCAACCCTCTTGTTTTGCTTCTATTTCTATTACTTATTTTCTTCAATCAAAGTTAGCATGCTAACCAGCTAGTCACTTTCCGATACCGAGTCACTGTAGTGTCCAGTCTACACAACAATGGCTGAAGCTCTTGGAAAGACTGGTAAGTAAACAGCTGTTAATGCTAGCGCTCGCTATGTAGCTATGTATGTAGATATAACTTGATATTTAAGAATCTGGCTTCTTCTAATCATGCTAATAACACAATTGGCCATTTTAATTACCAATTATCAAACAAATATCATCATTAATTAACTATCAAGTCTAAACCGTGGACGTTCTGCTGAGCTGAAGAGTTGTAGGACTTTCACCACATGTTTCATCTCTGCTCTGTCACATTCATTCACCCTCTCCTCACTGGGGGGGCGGCTGTGCTGCAGCTGCACAAGTGGAAATAATATTAATACTACTTCATCATTCGGTGAATATCATTAAAATAAATCACTCATGTCGTCAGTCTTTTTTTCTTTTATGCAGGTGCCAGAGAGAACATGAATTAAAGACTCAATAAGGGATTTGTTGGCCGTGATGTTTACTACCAACTTGGAACAGAATCTAAAAATCATCTCCATCACCATAAGACAAGGAGTGATAAAAAAAAAAAAGAAAAAAGGATGAGGGCCAACCAGCTGCTGGTGTTTCTCCTAACAACATAGCAGTAGCTCTCACACGAACTGTACATATCAATTCCACCTGCAGGAAGCTATAAGATTACTATACATTCCTCCAGCTGACCTCAGTGTCAGATTCCTCCATAAATGGAAAACGTGGAAGGCAAAAGGATGACCCGGGGAAAGAGATATAATTCTGACTTATACACAGAAAAATAAAACAGCCGTGATTAATTATTACATCTGAAATACAACTGGGGCGTTGCAGTATTGCACATCTCCGTTAACACATTCCTGCGTCCGTAGGAAACGGCGTCTGGTACAGATTAGGAGAATTAAACAAAAGGCAGGCTTTACAAAAGCTTTTGAGAAGACAGAGCGCTGACGGATATTTACTCTGTGTGTGAATGTATACAGGAGCGCGGCCAGAGGAGGGCCCCCTCTAGAGTCACTTAGTATCAATACCTCTGTATGAAGGGACCGTTGGAAAGCCAATTACAGCGACATAAAACCATCACAAAGAGACGACTGCCAAGAGCTTCACAATGACCACAAAGAGACACAAAATGACTAAAAAAGAGGCAGCAGGACTTGATTAAGTAGTATTAGCTATCAAACCTGTGTAATACTACATGATCTTGGGGGCCCTCCGGTGGCCACGATGGGCCTTAAGCACGTGGACCCTATGTTGTTCAAGGTTTAAAATCTTAAAGACTTCACTTACTTCTCAATTTCTTTCTAGGAAATTATCATGTGTCTGAAAAACAACTTTCACTGCCGACTGTATCTTCTTTCCATCTCTCACTTTGAACTTTCTGTGAGTTCTTTGCAGTGATTATCTCCACGAGCAATTTACAGCTAAAGTGGTGAAATATGCACATGCACACACACACGCACACACACACACACATATTCACAGAACAACACTTGGATCTAGGCCAAAACCTCTGATAGTGATTAGGTGTCTAAAGCCTGCTTTGGAGGAACTGCAGGATTTCGTTGCTGGATCAGCACAAATTCTCATAACCCCTTCACTTACGCTCCCAGATTACCTGATCTGACATGATCTGTGTTTGATCCTCGTTTTATTACAATGGCTCCGTGTCAGCGGGCATATAGCTGCAGCCTCGGGGAAACTTTGTAAACTGTCTCCTGCACGCCAACGAGGCTTTGCCTGGAGGCAGCCTGAGATACACAAGCTGCACTTTACCTGCAGCTGCAGCAGCAGCCACGAGGAGCTAATATAAAACAGTCAACGCAACAGTCAACTAAATGTCATTAAAGGAACAGTTAGATATTTTGGGAAATACACTTTTTGTTTCCTGGCGTGTTGGTTTTGGTTAGGATTGAAACCACTCTCACGCCTGTAGAGGTAAATGCAGCCTGTTAGCTTAGCAGAACAGTTAAACTGAGACAGAGGTGCTTCAATAAAAAGTTCACAACAGTCATTAACTGCCATAACCTGCCGTTCATTAGAAACATAAACTAAGACTCAAACAGAAAGGAAGAGGCCAGACAGTCGCACCACAGCTGGGAAGCTGAGTAAACAAAACAAAACCACTCTTCAAATAAAAACACCACATTAATAAAATGTGTCACCACAAACCATATCACCATCAAAAGTGAATGGACTCCCAGCACAACAACCACAACATATAACTGGAGGCAACAACGAGCCACAGTGCTGGACACAAAGAGGGATAGAATTACATTGAATCAAGGGTAAAATGAACTATACAGAAAACAAAAATCATGGCAGAGCCTCAGTATCATCGTGATTAAAAAGTATGACACCTCCGTGGGAAAATCTAAAATCTAAAAACTGCTTGGTCTAATAGAAGTTTACAGATCAACAGTCAGTCTAGTGAACCTGCTGTCAAGTGAAAATCAGTCCACAACAAAAAGATATTCAATTTAAAATGACACAAAACTTCTACCTTAAGAAGATATCAAGTTCTTTTTTCTTGATGAAACAGTATCAATTAATCAGTTATCAAAGTTGTTGTAAGTAATCGAATAATTGACTAATACTTTCATGTTTAATTATAATGTTTATTGTCTGTTATATAATTTTCTCATTATAATAATTACACTGCGGTCCCAGTGTTCTCATGTCGCGCCGGATTTCTCTCCTTTATTTCTTTATCCCTCCATCAATCACCTCCACCTTATGTAATAAGCTTCATCATGACTCCATTTTAATGGACTAACATACAGAACATGTTCATCCATTAAGATAATGATCTGTTTACGTGCCTCCATTATTGCCTGACATGTGCATTACTGCATCTCTGATGACTCATATCACTTACTGGTTTGAATTCATTTGCGCTGCCTCTCAGCGCAGATCGCAATTTGTGTGTAATGCTGTGACTAATATGAATTTTGAAGACTTTGTCAACAAATCCCATGAAAAGACCAAAACCAACAAATGCCCCACTCACTCACTACTTACTAAAGTCTCTCAGTATTTCCCTCTGAATGTCCGGCTGTTAAAACCCAGATGAGAGATGATCTGAGTTGATAAAAATGTTGATAAACTCATCTCAGTCACCTTCAGTTAATATCAGCTCTCAAAGAAATGAGCACCTGCGATCACGCTTGCAAACTGCTTCCGTCGTGGGTTTCACCTCTCACGTTACATACAAGCACCAAATCTTATAGGTGAAGGTTGTTGGGGCTTTATGCAGCCTGAAGAGAAAACCTGCAGACACTACTCAGGGCTAAAAACTTACTACCAACATTTACATTAAAAATATTTGCAACTACTTAACAACTTTGTTGATAACTTTTAATTTAAGCCATCATCAGGTCAAAATTTAAATTTATTCTCCAGTACTTTGGTTTGTGGCAAGTGTTAGCATGATGGGGAACATTATATATATATACGTTAACATTATTACACTAAACTTTAGCATATTAGCAATGATACAGTATTATGAACATTAGCTCACGTTAGCATTTAGCTAAAAGCTTACAGAGCTCCTAACAAGGCTGTAGACTGTTAGTCTTGATAAAAAATACATAAAAAATACAAGACAATAATGACGTGTTCATGATGACAACTAGAATTGTCATTATAAACACATTAGGAAGCTGGCGTTAGCATTTAGCTCAAAGCTTACAGAGCTGCTAGCATAGCTGTAGACTGTTAGTCTTGTGAAAAAATAAAATAAATAAAAGTCACACTATTTCTTCAAAATAATGTACAATAGCAGAATAAATAAATAAAATAGTAAATAGAGTGATACTGCATATAAATGTAGCTAGCTCTAGCCAAGCCAGTTAGCTTGGCTTAGCATAAAGCCTGGAAGCAGGAGGAGCCGAGCAGCTGGTCCCAGTCAAGAAATAGTTGTGGTTTCTACACTTGTACAAATTAAACAAACAGGATAAACATATTAATTATATCTAATTAAGTGTAGGTGTCAGAGGTGCTAATAGCCAGATTTTGCTGGACAGAGCTAGGCTAATGGTTTCCCCGTTTCCAGTTTTTAAGCTAAGCTAACTGTCTCCTGTTACTTCATATTTACTGTACGGACATGAGAGTGATTTTGAGTTTCTTATCTAAGTGTTTTCCAAACTTTTTCTAAAGAAAAACTTTCAAATTGACAGTTAAATATAAAGGTCTGATAAATGTGGTAGAGTAAGAAATCCAATATTTCCCTTCGACATGTTGTGGAAATAACTTTTTATGTTGGTTAATATTTTCTATTTTGTGTATTGGTGTATCTGAGTTTCAGCACAAACTATTCTCTATTATGCACCATACTCAACTGTACAAACAAACCCGGGCTGGAGGAGATTATTGCAGCTCTGCTCAAACAAACACAAGACTGAATTGGCCCTGCAGCAAGAGCATCCTGAAACAGACAAACACACGCAAACACAGGCAGCACATAGGTTCAAGGCCAGCAATGAGTGTTGTTTTGTGTGCGGCTGGTATATTATCTTATTTGTCTGGAGCCAGTTCGCTGCAGGCTCGATATCCAAATGCTCAATTAGAGTCATTTATCATCAGCACACAACTTAAAAGACAGACAACATATAGCTTGTGTATTTTTTCAGGGATTCACGGCCTTAAAAAAATAAGCTGATGAAAAGCCAACAATTTCAGAACCAGTTGTCTTGAAGAGAAGGGTTTATTCTACTTATAGAAAAATGATCGATGTACGGCGGCCCTGAGGTGCAAAACAAAATGATGCCGTAGAAAAAAACAAAATTATTAAAGACAACACTTCACAAATTAAATAGAAAACAAACTATTCAAATTCTAAATCGGAAAACATGAAGCCAAAAAGAACACACACAAAAAAAAAGTATTTACAATTTTATTTTGTTCCTGTTTTGTTCACTTGCTCTCTGTTTTTTCTGTTTTGTCATGTTGTCTGAGTTGCTGCAGTAATTTGTTTTGTGTAAAATTAATATTTTCCTGGTGTGTTTTGTCCCTCGGGGGCCACCAGATGGGCTCCAGCGTCTGAAGAATGAGGAGACATTTAGTAGAGATAGATGAAAACACAAACAACCAAAAGGCAACTCATAATTTCTCTTTTCAGTTTTTTTTTTTGCTGCTCTTCCTGATCAGTCTTTCAATGCTGACGATCAGCCAAACAAATCCAGTCCAGTATTTGTTTATCTCCTCCTTCCTGTTTAGAGGCTATTTTAATCACAACAGCAGCAAAGATCTCCTTTAAGAAAACAGAATCTGCATCGTAGGTTTTGTTTGATGGTTTCATATAATATTTTGTATAGTGTATTTACTCTAATATCTGTGCAAAGTAAGAGGAAGTGGAAGCTTTGGCCTCCATCTACAGTGTAAACCAAATACTGAAGTACAAGTGCAGTTTCTAGCAAGAAAAAGAACTCCACAGAAACACAAAAGAGCCACAAACAAAAACGAAATGACTAAAAAGAGACTGTTCAATTACAATGAGATAAAAATGAACCGCGAAGAGACGCAAAACACCTACAGATGCTAAATGAAAGTATAAATAAAGAGATGCTAAAGGACTAGAAGGAGAAATAAAACAAGAACAACGAGACGCAGATAAACCACAAGGACAACCAACACAAACAAAATGACTATAAAAAGTCAAATATTAAATCAAAAAGAGACAAAATGTAACTACAAAGAGATGCAAAACAACTACAAAGAGTTGCTAAACGACGATAAGAAGGCAAAACATGACTAAAAACAGACACAAAACAACCAAAAAGTGATGAAAAATGACTACAAAGAGACAAACTTTAACTACAAAGAGACAAATTCTAACAAAGAGACACAAAGCAACTACAAAAAGATACAAAACAACTACAAAGAGACACAAAACAACTACAAAAAGACACAAAACAACTACAAAGAGACACAAAACAACTACAAAGAGATAGAAAACAACTACAAGACGACACAAAATTAATTCAAAGGCATGCAAAACAAGTGCAAAGATACACAGGAACAAATAAAAAGAGACACTGAGAGACACAAAAGTGTGTGATTTTCAGTCTGGGTATCTTGCTCTTGTTAAGAGGGGTCGGGGCCTTTTTTCTGTGGTCATGTGACATGTTGTGTGTTGTGTTCCATTTCCAGGTGAGATGCCCTTCACTGTTGAAAGTTTGACTGTTCATCATCTCTTCATCTTTATTGCAAGAGATTCCTATGAGATTTATATTTCCTGAGGGCTTTACTGTCCTAAAACAGTTTTCACGGGAGGGAGAAAACACGTCTGAGAGAAACAGAAGCTGCTACAAATTGAAAAGGCACTGACGCACCAAGCCGACTTCAGACACCCCAAACCCCAAATCCAAGTATTTTTTCTTTGACATTTTCTTTTATCAACTCAACAATTTGACTTCAATAATATTTTTACAAATCTGAAATATGGAAACATGCTAGCACCAACATATAAGTCTATTTAGGAACCAATATTGACGATAGAGAAAAATTAAAACCATCATGAGAGCAAGATCCTGCAAAAGTTCATCAAAATGTGCAGTTGTAATTTGTTGAGCCCTGTTTTTTCATGTATATTTATTTACATTTTGGCAAATTGGCCAAAATTAAAAGTAGCCGAATTAACAATTAGCAGCTCCTGTTCGCAGCGCACACATGGATGTACAGACAACTTTCACTGGATTACTGTGATACTGAAGAAAACTTTAAAACGTGATGATTTTCAAGCAAATTCTAAAGTGGATTCATAAAGCAGATTAATGGATGTTTATCGTCTTTCTCTTTTGGCTTTGTCTTGCTGAACGTCCTTCTCTGTTATAGACCACATCCTGTAATTTCTCAGTGGTTAAACTGCAGTCTGGAATGAGTTAAATGTGGTGTCAATCCTGTCCCAACGGGGGTTTACACCCTGTTTTGACAAATATAAATGTCCGAAAACGGTTTCATCCTCTTTTGCTCAGTAATCATTTTAGAAACGGTGTCAGTTCCCAGCGATTCTAAACATTTCTCATGAGCCGCAAAGATGGAAAATGCTCTCTCTCGTGTGTGCCCTCGGGGATCAGCACACATTAATAAATCTTTGCAACATACAAAGACAGTGTAACCACCCTGTCCGCCATCTTTAAACTACTTTCATCTCGTACGCGTGTATTCCCCAGTGAGAACAAATCGTCGAGGTGCTGCTGCAAAAATGGGGCTAAAGTTAGTCAGAACGTGACGGCGTTGCACTGAGAGGGTGGGAGAGGACTTTGACATATGAAGAACAGGATGTGACCCCTGAACCCCAACAGCCCCCTGATGCCAGATGTAAACATCCCGTGCCACATGCCTGTTCTATAGCACTGGTTTTTAATATCATAAACACACAGGAAAAGCAGATAACACACATACACACATAGTAAAAACATGTTAGAAACAGGCTGACAGACATTGGACACAATCCAAGACAGCCTGGGAAAATGTATGTTATTCATATTACTGAAAGTGAAAGCTATAGATCAACACAGCGAGGCTGAGCAGAGCACTGTGAAAAGAAGGACCAAGTATTTGAGCGATTGGTCACAGTCTTCAAATTCCTTCAAACCTCATTGATCTCACAGGTTCCCCAAAGCTTAAGAGTTAAAGGTGTAAAATGTTAAATCACATCTTTTTGGCCATGGATGGATTACTGAACAGGCTTTTGAGTCTCTGGCCCTGGGGCCCCTCTCCGGGACTGTCAATATTTCTTGTTTGGAAGTAACAAGATTTCAGAAATGACTACAGAGAGATGAAAAATTACCATAAAGAGACATAAAATGACTATAAAGAAACTCAAAATGATCATAAAGGGACACAAGACGACTACTAAGAGTTGCAAAATTACCATAAAGAGATAAAACAACCACAAAGAGACACAAAGTGATGAAAAACTACCACAAAGGGATGCAAAACGAGCACAAAGACATAGTAAATGTCTGTTGCTGTTTTGTAACTGTGTTTTTCCACATTGATTATAGATATTTTGTGTGCAGCCGTTTTTGTGTAAAAACAGCTGTGAAACACAATTATCTTTGAAAACACAGGGTCTACTCAGGTTTAGCAAAAATAATGGGATTAGGTTTGTTAAGGGGAAGTGATATAACAAGCTGGAGTGGCGGTTAAAGTTCTAGTGGTTGAAAAAGCAGCGTTTCAGATTATTTTTATCCATCCATCCATTTTCTGTGCCCACTTATCCAGTGCAGAGCCGTGCTGTGGGGGTCTGGAGCCTGGCCTTTGGAGTGAAGCATTGTTTTTCTCAACCCTATCACCGTGTTAAAAGTTGAATTAGTTCAGGGTAAGTGACCAAAACTCCTCCTCTCTCACTGCCACACTTGTTGAAAATATAATAAACAGCCCCTTCTCCCACATTCCAGTACTCCCACAGCAGGGATTACATGGGGGCAGTCTGGGCATGCGAGTGTGAAAGCTACTAAAACTGAACCACAGCCCTCTAGTCTCACAGGTTTCCAGGTCAGAAAGAAGATGTTTTGTGAAATCAGGTCACTCCAGGGACAGGAAAAACATTCCCCCGATTTTTATGTTAGGGCTGTGATAATATACATCTGAGAGAGTGATTAAAATTCCTGGACCGAGTGTCAATCAGGAGGTTGACAGTTGTGGTTTTGAGCAGATGGACTACCGTGAAATTTGGTTCAGATTTTCATGTTCTATGACTTTTCCTCCAGCGCCGTCATCAGGTCGACATTTCAAATTATCCAATATTTTGGTTTATGACCAAATACCTGCAAAACTAACCCCCCCCCCCCCCCAGCTGTGCTTTTCTTAGTACTAATTTTAACCATTTGACATTTCATGAGGGTATCACATAATTTCACATGTACGTGGTAAAACTCATCACATTTTCAAGTTTTCTTCTGTATCACAATAATCCAGTGATAGTTGTCTGGACACGCATGAGTACACTGCAAACAGGAAATGCTAATAGCTAATTTCGTTTACTTTTAATGGCCTCTGTTTGTCAAAATTTAATAATATAAAAGGTAAAAACATGAGCTCATAAGAGAATACCAGTAGCTACCTGTAGCTGACATTACACAAGCCCATTAGATGAACTTCTACAGGGCCTCTCTCTCCTGATGGCTTTAATTACTTCGTATTGGTTCCCAAATACACACGTCTGTTGGTGTTAGCATGCATCCATCTCTCCGATTGCCAAAAACATTCTTGACTTCCTCCATTTTTGTACAAAAGTCAAATTAAAAAGTGAGATCAGAGAAAGACTGTAGGTAATTATAATTATCACTGTGGATGTGAGAAATTACCCACATTGAAGCTCTGTACAGGATTGAACTCACTGGTTGGTGCAAGTAACGAACTGAAACATGTTCAAGTATCTGCAACTAATCAGTTCAACTTTTTGCTGGATAGTCAGCGTTCACCATGAAAACCAATCTCAGTCTGAGCAGGAAGAGTCATGGAAAAAACCTGCAGGTCTTATAACATTTTCTGAAATATGAAATCAATGGACAATTAAATTCGACTATAATATATATATCAAATCTCATACTGTCACTAATTTCCTCTCCCCCTTCACACACTCGCCAGTTCAGCAGCGCCACAGACAAACCCAGTGAACCCAGTGAAAGTACAAAATTTTCCCCTTTCTCATCATCTCCTGCTTCCTCAAATCAAATTCTCACTGTGTTGATTAACCCAGGCTCATGAGTAGTCCTCCACACATGGATTAATTTGAATTAAATTACATTTTCCTAGCCTAAATGACTGAGGCTGGGGAAGGAAAAAAAAAACAAGACACATGGACAAACTAGTAAAGACCACACACACACACACACACACACACACACACACACACACACACACACACACACAGACACACAGACAGAGGAGGACATCAGGTTCAAAAAAGCCAAAGTCACCACTTGTACCATGACATCCATGATGTAGACGATGGTCGGTCGTATGACATGATCTGGGAACTAAAATCTGCCATAAAAGCATTAGAAAATGGTGTATTAACTGTTAATAAATGTGTTAATTACAGATTATAAACCCTTTATTAAAGCCTCAATTTAAACTGTCAGGATTTAAAGACCTAAAAGACTTTGACTTTCCAAGTTGCGACTGAAGACCTGTGACTTAGACTTGACATAGATGTAACTCAGAAGACACTACATAATAGTTTTCCTGGCATGTCAGCTTGCATGTATGTAATTGGCAAAATCATTTTCTGTGGCAAAACCTGTGCCAGGCTCAACTTTCTGTCTGTCTTTGTCTCCATGAGGTGAACCCATTAAGTGGATTAGTGCTTGGCAGAGATCAGGGCAGATCAGTTTGGACAGATCTCACCGTGAAACAGCTGATCAGACTAACCTCATATCATCCTCTCATCACGGCCAACTGCACACACAATCTGACGTCCTTTCATGTCGGACAGTCAAACACACCCCAGGCGTACAACCTGAGCTCAAACTGTACATCAACACACACATGGAGCTCACAGGACTGAATGTTCCCTCTCAGACTGTCACATTATAATCCGACAGCTCCTATAGATAGTGACGTAAATTAAACCTGTGTAAATTTATCTCTCTGTGCCTTAGCGAAATAACACACATACCAGCTGTGATTGACTCATTAACCTCGTCTGCTGCTTTTAGGAAAGAGCATCCAAAAATATACAGATGTATAAGTTATACCATCATGATACGAGGGGAGTATTATATAGAAAATATAAACATACACACAATAATACACATTGTTCTGCTGTACTGGGCTCCTCAAACCAGGGGTACTTAATGAAGTAGCTCAGCTAATGTGGAAAATAGACTTAAAAAATTGTGATTAAAAACATCTATAGCTTTTGTATAAGATGTAAATAAGATCACTGTTTTTTTGTTGTTGTTGTTTTCTTTGCTATTAAAAATGTGCCTGAAAACTAGTTAGCAAGTTAGCAAAGACGTCTTACTATTTAGCTAAAAGCAAAAGCTAACCCTAACCAGAAAAAAAACAGGTTAAAATGGCTAGCTAAAAGTAATATAAATCCCAAATAAATCCCTAGAATAGTTCACTAAAAGTAACGGATAAACAGCTTAAATGAACGGCTGAAAAGTTAAAATATTTAGCTAAAATCGAATTAGCTAAAATTGGCGGATTAATTATTGAAATGGCTAATGGATAAACAGTTTAAAATGTTAGCTAATGGTAATGTTAGTAATGGATAAATGGTTAAAATAGACATAAATGGTTACATAAAACTAACCAAAAGTAATGGATAACACCTAACTATAGCTAACTAATGGCTAAATGGTTGAAATAGCTAACTAAGTGATAAAGCTAGCTAAAACTGAAGCATACATGGTTAAAATAGCTAACTAACGGCTAAATGGTTACAAAATGCTAGCTAATGGATAAATGGTTAAAATAGCAAACTAAGAGATTAAGCTAGCTAAAACTGATGGATACATGGTTGACTTTGCTAATTAATAGATAAAGCTATCTAAAACTGATGGTCCAATGGTTAAAATAGCTAGCTTAAAGTAAATGGTTAAAAATGTTAAATTGTAAATGGTTTAAAATAGGTGGCTTAAAGTAGTGGATAATGGATGAAATGCCTAATTGCTTGAAATGTCCACCTTGTGTCGCTCCAAATAGTACAGATGCAAACTATTTATATTTCAATTGATTACAACATGGTACCAATATGTACCTTTACATAGTCAACAGAACAACCCAAACACTGAAACCTGAAAACAACTTGTCCTTCAACTCCAAAAGTCAGAGTTTATTCACAGAATTAAGGCATTTTTTTTTTTTATTCTTGTGCCATCAACTATGGAAACTCGTTCAGAATCACAGTGTTCTTCACCACATTGACTGTTTCGTGACTTTAATTAAAATGCTGTGCTAGAGTCAGATAAAAGTGCCAATAATCAAAGCTAATTTCATTCTCATCAGCTGCCAACTTATCACACCAATTCAGTCCTTTAGTGACGCTCAGAGAGGTCAGTGTAGGAGCAGACTATGTAATAATGCTTCTGTGTGTTTGTCTTTGGACTTACGTAAACACAGCCGATGTGTGTTCTTGTGCTTCTACCTTTGTGAGGACTAAAACATTGAAAGTGAGAACACGTTGTCAGGTCCTTACTTTTTGTTTTAAGGTTTAAACTACTCTTAGAATGAGGTTTTAGTAAAGGTCGAGTTACGTTTTGAGGTTAGACACGTAGCTGAGATGGGTAATGAAAGGATAAACAATACGTCAGAGTCTTCACATATCCTGTATGTGCACTGTTTCATCCTTAACCAAGGCTGAAGTCTGGTGTTTCCAAAATATCACGAGTGCCACATGTGAAACTACCAAAAGTGTCTGAGGTTTTTAGTGTTGCATCAACACACAGAACAGAACAAAATCTGTCAGTAACACTTTATTTTAAGTTAAACTTGGATTCTGTTATAGCAGCAGTGCCAAAATCCTAAAATGTCCTCCCAGTTTCAAAACATCATAATCAATAAGATAATCTCTTGATGCAGTTGGCGACATTTGATTTGGTAAAATACTACACATACTGTATATGAACGAAACAAACTGAGGGTATTAAATTGCCTTGTTGTTGTATTTCTATAAATGTAAATAATCAAGCAAAGCCCTTAAATTGAGACATGTTTGGTTTTTTACATTTGAGGTCGTTGAATTTCCAACAGTCCATCACCAGGCAGCTTCAGACTGAGACTGTCTTTTAATTTAACTCCTGGGTCTATGTTGCCAACCACTGACAAAGTTGGATGCTGCCTGGTTTTCTTATCAAAGACAATTAATAATTTTGTGTTTTCTGTCTTTAAGGAGAGGACGACAAAGATAAATGAGTTTTAAGCCCCAAAGTCACAACTACAAAACTTGTGGAGTGGAAATGCCAGAAATTCACAAAAAATTTTTGAAATATCACAAAAAAGTTTTTAGGAGACTGTAATGTTGTTTGAATAAATACATGAAACAAACAGAGATATTAGATTTAATCATGTTTTCCAATTTTTATTTTCACCGTTTGAGGTTTGACTTGCACACAATTAGCAACAAGAGCTGTCGATGAACAATGTCGGAGTTATAATATTTGCATAAAATCTTATTAATTGGCATTTTTTGTTGCTGATTTTCTCCATATTCTGTTAAATTTTGATTATTGATTTTGGATCCTAGAGGGTAAAATACCCAAATCTATTAAGTTACGTTCTCTTAGGCCTCATCTACTCATTTTTTAAAAACCAAACTTTTCAATAATTACAATCTTTTCCCAACCTTAACCAGGTTTCATGTACAGATACTGCTGAAATGAATCATTTTAAAAAGTCTTGCAGAGTCGTCCAGTATCAGAGTGCAGTCTGACAGTCGGGTAAATACACTCTTGTTGGCAGTTTATTAAGTACAACAAGCCAAAACTAATGCAGTCTAATCCAACAGTCCTTTAGTAAATCCTCTTTTCATGAAGGTTGTAATATTGAAACTGTTTTACAGAGGTGTTGGGACAGCTGTGGGTCAGTTTCTAGTGTTATTTTGTATGATCATACTTCATGACGGTAGAATTTATTGCAGGGTTGTTACAGTAGACGGCATTAGTTTTGGCTGGGTGTATCTAATAAATGCCATCTGAGAGTACATCTTGTTTCTAATTGTCCCTCTCATTAAAACATAACTCAAATCCTGCCAATCAGGCAGCATTTGAACTGCTACTATAGAAGCTGCAGGAGCCAGAATTTAATATTCACAAATTTATTCAACGGTTACCCTTTAACTAAAAATGAATTTATTCCCAAAAAACCCTGAAAGATATTATTCTTATCTGGAGCCAATGTGTGTTTCAAAACAAAATCCTGGTGGCAGAATAATGTGACCTTTAAACTCACAAGCAGCAGTGAAATGCAATCAATGAAATATGTGACAAAAAGAGAAACTGCTGCTGCGAATCCTAATGTGAGGTCTGAGGATCGCAGCTGGGGATCAAACGGTCCTGCAGCAAAACAAGGAGCGGAAAAAAAAAAAAGGAATTATGGCTAAAAGGCAATACATGACTGGTTTCATTAATGACTTATAGTCACAGAACAATACAAGGATTTCTATTTTGACCATACTTGGCAGACATCTGCAGTCAAACCATACCCATCTATAACATTACATCACACCGGGGTCTAGAGTTAAATGATTTATGTATTTATTTAACGATTTCACTTAAAGACACCACAGAGGCACAGAAACATTAGAGCGACATAATAAATAAATCATGTTTGGGGAAAATGCTACAACATGAAATAAATTCCGTATGAATTAAAGCCGCTTTACTACAACTTTAGTTTTCTTTTCGCAGCTCTGGCCACGGGTTATCATGGTATCGGTTATCAGAAAAAAGTGCCGAGATTTCCGACAAGGTTCAACACACATGAGACAAGCTATAAAAACAAAGAGCTTCATTGTTATGAACTGGCTCCAAAGCCAGACATGAGGCTGCAACAAGTTCAGTTAATTATAATAACCTGCATCATCATAAAGATAAGATTTTCACAACAGAAACACGACTTTTCAGACGTGTTGTCGGGCCTTATGACTTCCTAATGTGTCCAGTGTTTCCAGCTTTGAGAAATTTACAGCAGGTTTGAGTTGAGTTTACCAAAGTCGGGTTTCAGAGCGACATCAGACAGAAAATGACCCAAAGAGATCAACGTGAAAAGTTTGTTTTTGTACTTAAAACCTGCATGAATCACTAAAGTATACGCAGCTAGCAAAATAAATCCACCCCATACTTTTCCAGTGAGTGAATGTTATTTCAAAATGAAAGAGAAACCCGTCTCAACTCGAAACCAGAAACTTAATAAACGAAAACACTGATACAAAAATGAGCGTGAAATCCACCTGCACAGTTACTCATGGGGTCATCCGTACTGTGCATGAAGTGTGACATAATCATTAACGTACACTTGTATGGAGATGTATGGAGTGCAGGCAGTGGCCCCTGAATTGGGACACAGCTTGTGTCTGTCTTCTGTGGACAGTGGATTTTTTAACAGCTGTTTTTCTGAAACACAGCGGCCTGCTTGTGTCCGGGCAGATAAACACTATAAAGCTCTGTAAAGCCGCGGCGGGAGGAGGTGGGAGACGCAGATTCAGCTGATAATTCTCTGCAGGTTTGTCTTTTCATACACACACCGATAATAAAATATCAGTTTAAATCAATGTGTGAAACAATTATTAACACTAACAGGCACCAAACTGCAGCAGCAAACCTTGACAAACAGTCCGGTACTAGTTTAACTCTTGTACAGTTTGAGTGGTGGAAGACGTCCATTACCGGCGTCTCATATCCGTTCTCACTCTCACTGCTGTATTTCCTCTCTCCCTCTGCCCTCTCTGGCTCCTCAAATTTTGCCCCAAGGACTGTTGTTGATTTAGTGTTGAATTACTGCAGTATTGAACTGTCCAAACTGGACCCTGGGAGATAATAGAGAAGCCCAGCAGACTGATTGGGATAATTTATAGTTAATAGTAAGAAGTAAACTCAGAGGGGCAATAAGAGGAATTTATTTACAGTCTCACTGCGGCAAATGGCCACATCTGTGAGTCCTCATTGCCCTGTAGATCAATACCAATGATCCACGTGGAACAAAGGCTGATACTTTTGGCTCAGAGAGAACCCACATAATGTATTTTGGAACAAAAACTCCCGACTTAATGATGATTAAAGTCACTCATCACCCGCAAGACATCAATGAACATACACACATGATTCAGCTTCAGCGGAAAGCTGTGAGGTGGTGAAAGTGTGAGCCAGGAAAATGTTGATTTGTTGTAATATTTGAGAAGTCGTCCACATTCTTACTATCACCACCACAACCAAGCTTGTATCTGCCTATATTCCCGTGGGAGAAATATAAAGTATATAATAAAAAATGAGAAGTTGGATTTGTTGGAGGAAGCCTCAGAGAGAACCATGAACATGAACAACAGTCACAGGTTAACACTGAAAGGATGAGAAAAAACCTGAAAGGTCAGGAATCAATGAAAAGACAAGATTACTCCAGAAACCTTGGTGATGTACAGAAGCTCAATGCGTTCACAAAAGAAGTAAAAATCTTATCTCTTAACTGAGGTTAAAGTTGTTATGAATCATCGCTTTTTGAGATACGCAGGCACTACGATAAAATATATACTAATGTCACTAAGAAATGCAGGTAGTATTATTATTATTATTAGGAGAGGGTTTTTTTAATACAAGCTTAAAGCTCCATATTTCCCTCTTCTCCAATGTTTTATTTTGAAATGTTGATCCATAAGAAGATATATTTGTGGTTTTAAGAGTCAAAAACCATCTCAGTGTAGTTTTATATCTCCTCTCTCAGGCTTCTCTCTGGAGCTCTAGTAACAACAGGTCGGTGAGCCAATCAGAAGAGAGGAGGCTCTGAGCCTCTCTTCTTATTGGCTGATTGTTTTCTGAGTGATCAAATAAAAATAAAGCAGATTTCAGCTAAAAACACTTAGAGAAACTAAATCCTGCAAGGTTTGGATGGTGGGTCCAGGTGGGCGGGGCTTGGGCGGGGCTGAGGATGGTGGCTGCTTTGTTGTGACATCACAAAGTTACAGGAAGTCCTGACGGCTGGTTTTAAGGCTCAGTTTCTGAATACAGGCTGTGTGCATTTCTCTGTGGACTGAGGCTTTGATACTTTCACAGTATTAATATAGAAGCTAGACCTGATCTATAATCACACTACACATCTACCTTTAGACTATATGGGATCTTTAAACATCAATATAATTAAGTGCTAAGTCGACATCTACAGTCTTCACTTGTGTAAACGGATGTAAACTTTTTTGGCCTTTTCGTAAAATTAACTTCACATGAAACTTCCTTTTTGATATGTGATGTTGGAAGTACTGATAACTATCACTGGAGTTCTGCGATACTGAAGAAAACTTAAAAATGAGATGTTTCGCAGGCACTTTCTGCAGCTTTCCACTTTTCAAAAAGTTTTGTTTCTGGTTGTCGTGTCCATGTTCGAGTTGTGTTTGTTTTTAAGTGAATGTTTGAATAAGTGTCTTGTTATAAGTGTTGTGTATGATTTGTGACAGAATAAAAACCAAACCAAGTGGGAAAAAAATATGTATTCCTGTAACTTTGGTGACATAACAGAAAACAAAAATGTGTTTGTGATTAAACACCTGTATCTAACATGTGCTTTCCCATGTGTGTGCAGCAGTATCGGAGCTCTTATCAGTGTCCACACCAGCCTGGGTTATGTATCATTATTATGCGAGTGTGACAGGTTTCATAATCACAGCGTAATAAATCTACAGCTCCAGACAGCCCTGACCATTACCCACCATTGTTTAACCACAACATTATGTAATGGTCTGCATCAGCAGCTGGTTCTGCCTCTGCACGACGACTTGACATGAAAAACACAGTCAACCTCAGTGACTTCACAATCCCTCTCTCCACACACGCTCCTTGCATATAGATTGAACATTAAGATACTAAGTCGTGGCCTTGTAAGGCAGCGAGTTCCAGAAATTATGGCGTGCTTCACTCCGGTGTCAGAGGATGAAACTATAACGCAGAGGAGGAGGATACAAGGTCTCATAGAAAATGTGTGCAGGAGGTTTTTAAAAACAACTTATAAAAGTATTACTAATTGTTATAGTGTCCTGTTTTTATCATCAGTGGACAAGAAATTAAAACAGCAGATGAATTTTACTGTTTTATTCTAAAAGAAAAAAGCAATTGGCAAAATTTTTGCAAAATAACTGTTGTGTCCAATTCTCTATTAGCAGTTCCTGCTTGCCATTTGCAATTAGATGTACAGAAAACTATCAATTAATTACTTTGATACTAAATCCGACTTAAAAACTTGATGATTCTCAGGCAAGTTCAGGAGTTATAAAGAGCATCTTTTCTCTGTGGTTCCTAAGTGGAATTGTGGATGTTTATCTGATAGTGAATAAGATTATTTCCCAAAATGTGGAAGTTTTGCTTGGAAAGTTTGTGTAGAGAGAAACTAAAACAATTTTCTTAAGTAAAAAAAAAAAGAGGAGGCTACTTAAACCCTATTCAGACAGAATTAACATCAGAGAGGGAGGTGAGAAATTAAATATTCATAGCGCTCCCCGATAATTTAACTCATCGTTCTGAGCGACATTTTAACCATGAGGAAATTACAGGATATGATGTGTAATAGACGTGGACATTCAGCTGGACAAAGATAAAACAGAAAGGACAAAAGAGGTGAAGGAGAGGCGAAGATGCTGCATGAGGTGAATTTGAATCAAAAATCACTCTCCTTCTCAGAGTCACAACTCGAACCTGAACACACACACACACACACACACACATATTGATGCCATTCAGTGTGAGTTACACTTTCTGAGGATATCATTGCCTCTGATGTCTGGTTGAAATAAGATGCTTAAAAGACAATTCAGAACTTGCCCGAGAATCGTCACATTTTTAAGTTTTCTTCAGTATCACATTCATCCAGTGATAGTTGTCTGTGAATCCATGCGTCCACTGCAAACAGGCGCTGCTAATAGCTAATTCGGCTACTTTCAATGGCGCCAATTTGGTAAAAAGACACTAAAGAAGTACCACGACCTGCATGCACCTGAGACTACAGCTGCGCATTAGTTGATATTTTAAAGGGTCTTCCTCTCCTGATGGCTTTAATTTTTCCTGTCAGACCAAATAGACCTATATGTTGGTGTTATTAGGAGAAACGTTTTTAAAATCATCTAATTTCACACTGAGCAGATAAAAAAGAGAAGTAGTCATTAAAATACAAGGCTGCCGCTCTGGACGAGATTTCAAATAGAGGAGGAAAAGCGAGTTCACAGAAAAACGGTGGCTGCAATTATTCCTGGAGCGGAGGTTAAATATTACCTACATACGTGCTCCTGACAGGATTAAAATCACTGACCACTGCAGGTAATAAAATCACCCCACCTCCCCTATAGGAACATAAGTCCAGTCTGAATGGAGCTTTAGTCTCGGCCCCTGTTGACAGTGACAGAACTGTGAAGTTTTTGTGACTCTGTTGGAGCTAAACTCTTTAATTTAGACTCAAGTCACACAAACACAACAAGAGAAGACGACAGATTTAAAGTCCCCATTATTCATGTAAAATTAAGTCACAGATTTGTTGTGAGGTTTGTTTGGACTTTAAGGAATTCACTGAGGCGAAGGACAAAAGATAAGACTGTTTGAAGAATGTGGGGAGGAGAGAACTTCAGCAGGTTGTTGTTGTTGTTGTTGTTGTTGTGAAACCTGTGTGTGTGGAGTTTTGAAGAGAAGCTGTAACTTTGAGACTTCGTGTATCTGCCCGCAGGAAGTTTTCCACTCATGTCCGAGCGAGGCAGCAGTCAATGCTGAGAAAACAAGCGCTGTGTCTGAGGTTATCGGGTTATCGCCACATAAACACATTAATGCTGCACAGACTCACTCAAGCCCCTCCTACACACACACACACACACACACACACACACACACACACACACACACACACACACACACACACACACACACACACACACACACACACACACAGAGAGATGGCGTCATGGTCAGAATAAATGGAAGGTTAAATCAATATTCACGTGAGGGGAGGGCGGGTGTTAATTGGATGCTAATTAGAAGTATTCTGGGAAATGTTCCACAGGAAATTATTATTTGATCAATCAATCAGCTGACAGAGAAATAATCCCATCAGCCTGTTAAATGTGAGGATTTGTAAGTTTAATATCTTTTGTTTTTGGATTCTCGGACAAAACATTTAAAACACATCAGCTTAAGATTTCTGACATTTAAACGAATGATCTTTTTATGAGGAAAGATGCAGTTCAAACAAATGGCAGCGAGGGAAAGGGGTGGGTTGTGGGTAATTTTTCATATATTCAGCCGGCTCTTTTCAGCTTCTTCCTCTGCAGCAGTGTGACCTGCGACCTGGACAGAGTCTGGACAGGATGTGAGAGCGTTCATAAATGCTGCTGGTGCCACATGCACTGTTATCTTATCTATTAATAATGAGTACGAATCTGCGTGTAATGCAGATTCAACATGTTCTTTATCTGGAACAACTTGTACAAACTTTCTTTACATAAAGATTCAAATGCTATTTCCTGGGAAATTGGTCTAAGTGTTGAAAATACCTTTTAGATAAAGTGATAAAAAATGACCCCTGGATCCGTCCCTTTAGCCGGATCTGTACCAAAATGTAATGGATTCTTCCTTGGTCCATCCCCCATATCGCCACCAAGTTTGGTCCAAATCAGTTCAGCACTTTTTGCGTAATCCTGCGTAACCCGTATATTATATCTCTAATATTTGCACCTAAATTTCATAGTGATCCATCCAGTTGTTGTCGAGATCAGTCCTTCTGTCATTTTGGTTGATAGAAACTTTTTCTGGTCTGATTTGATGGAGGAGATAAGCTGGATTTTCAAAGTAAATTAACCTAAAAAGTGACGCCGACTAGAGCTGAAATGATTAGTGAGTTAATTAATAGACAGAAAATTAATTTTAGCAAGAATGCATTAATTATCTGTTAACCGTTTTTCAGGCAAAATCACAAAAAGATTCTGATGTCAGTTTCTCTAATCTGAGAGTTTCCTGGTTTTCTCTTGTTTGTTTTGGTAAAATTAATACCTTTAAGGTTTTGGACTGTTGCTTGAACAAAACAAGACATTTGAACACGTCACCTTGGAAACTGGGATGAATTTAAAATCCTGAAATGGAAAATAAAGAAGCTTAAATGCAAAAGCTTGAGGCTTAAGCAGAAATGAAAACATTAATTCTCCTCCCTCCTTTGTGCATCCACTCTTTTCTTTTCCATTTGCCTTCTAACAATTTCCATTCTAATTTCAATTCTGGGTAAAATCATCCTCCATAATTTTCCATGAAAAAACAAAAACTAAACATTTTTTTTTCTAGCCACATATTCAGCAGACTACACTTCATCTTGTTGTTTAGAGGGTGGGAGGGAAGAGAAAGTGTGTGTGTTGGGTTGGGGTGAATGTATGTGTGTGTTGAGAGTGTGCTGGGGGGGGGTGAGGGGGGGGCTGGTGTCTGGTGTCTGGTCTGGCCACTGGGGCAGGAGCCTTTAAAAGAGGCTGGATCTGCAGCAGTGCAGCTCGGATCCACACCAGGAGTTGTTGTGTGTCACGGTGGAAAAACTCTTTTGGACATTTTGTTAGTTTTTTTTTTATTTCGGACCAGTTCACTCTCCACCCGGTGATCGTCTCGCGCACGCTGGAGTAAACGGGGAGTTTGACAGCCACGGTCTCAGCTGGTGACGGTTACGCACAGGCGGGCAGCCACCTCTGTGCGCCCGGAGGAGAGGCGGCCACCATGCTCTTCCCCTCGGAGAGCTCCTGCAACATCACGGGCAGAAACTGCACGGAGGGGTTCAACTTGACGCAGCAGCTGGAGGCCGGTGCCGCCGGTGCCGCCGGTGCCGCCGCCGCTGCCGCCGCTGGGAACATCAGCGGGAGGAGAAACGCCACCGACCCGTTTGGACGGAACGAGGAGGTGGCCAAGATCGAGATCACCGTCCTGAGCCTCGCGTTTCTCGCGGCCGTGGTGGGGAACGTGAGCGTACTGCTGGCCATGTACAAAACCCGGAGGAAACCGTCGCGCATGCACCTGTTCATGAAGCACCTGAGCCTCGCGGACCTGGTGGTGGCTTTCTTCCAGGTGCTGCCGCAGCTCTGCTGGGAGATCACCTTCCGCTTCTACGGGCCGGACTTTCTGTGCCGCATCGTGAAGCACCTGCAGGTGCTGGGCATGTTCGCCTCCACCTACATGATGGTGATGATGACCCTGGACCGCTACATCGCCATCTGCCACCCGCTGCAGACTCTCCAGCAGCCCACGCAGCGCGCGTACATCATGATCGGCTCCACCTGGGCGTGCAGCCTGGTCCTCAGCACCCCGCAGTACTTCATCTTCTCCCTGAGCGAGGTGCACCCCGGCTCGGCCGTCTACGACTGCTGGGGACACTTCATGGAGCCGTGGGGGCTGCGCGCGTACATCACCTGGTTCACGGCCGGGATCTTCCTCGTGCCAGTGGTCGTGCTCGTGCTGTGCTACGGATTCATCTGCCGCACGATCTGGAGGAACCTCAAACACAAGACCCGGAGGAAGAGCGTGGGCGCGGTGGCAGAGGCCACCAAGAACGGGATCCTGGGCAGGAACTCGGTCAGCAGCGTCAGCACCATCTCCCGCGCCAAATTACGCACGGTGAAGATGACTTTCGTGATCGTGGTGGCGTATGTGGTGTGCTGGGCGCCGTTCTTCACCGTGCAGATGTGGTCAGTGTGGGACGAGACCTTCTCTTGGGACGGTGAGTTTTCCCGCCCTGTGTCCGTTTACACCTCACAGAACCCATTCATGTAGTAGCTCCAGTGTTTCTGGTGCCATGCGCGTCCTCCTCCCGCCCCTCCTCACGCAGTAGTCTTTATCAGGGGAAACACACACAGACTTTCACATAAAGCACGGTAAGGTCTGAGCTGTCATCAATTTAACTAAAGAGTGTTTCAAGTTGATTCATTTCAGTTGATTCTAAAGTCCCGGGGGGGGGGAATAATCATCCAGTATTTCACAAGAAAAATCTAAAAATGTTTTCCGGGAAAAAGGATGATTTTGTTTTTACTTCATCCACAGGTGTGGTGATAACAGACACAGACACCTGAGTTCACTCCAATCAGGAGGAAAAGATGTGGGTCCACCACTTTGATCCAGGCTGAAATGTTGCGTCAACAAATCTCCATGAATGTTCACACAGGGTGTCATCTACAGGTCTTCAAAAGTCTTAAAAGGGAAAAAAAATTCAAAATAAAAGGCCTTAGAAGTTATTTAAAAGTCTTAAATCTCAGTTATGGTCAGTTACTAAAGATATAATGTTTATTGTTCAATACCCCCAGCTTTAGGTTACGTTTATACATGATTTTTTTAATCTTTATTCGTTTTCTGCTGCTCTTGCAGGTCCAGTTTGTGTTTAATGATTAGGCTACTCAGTGACATTATTAACTGTTATTGTAATAAACAGCTGGGAAGTACTGACAGAAATTTAAATAAATTCATGCACATTTTCAGAGCGGTATGACCATGAAACAGGGATTAAACCGCTCTCTATTCCATAGTAAAAAGTGTTAAAGGTTTAACTTTGTGAACCCTGCAGCTAACATTCACTAATTAGCACCAATTTAAACAGAAAGTGCAGCTGAGGCTGATGGGATATCGTTAGTTCTGAAGGTACAAAATGCAGTTTCCATCTCAACTTTCCAAACTATTAAAAGACCCCCTCTGATGAAAATCAGTGTTCATAAAAACAGATTCAGACAGCCAGGGTTTCATACATCACAAACCTAAGGAACCAATCCCGTCAGTTTGTGGGGACGTGGGGCGGGGCTAAATAAACCCCAAACCTAGTCAGTACAGATAGTGAGAGTTTGCATCAGCACAGCTGCTAACACCGAGTCAGACACCGCCAGTTACAAGCTAACTAACAACCTGAACAAATAAAAGACGCTAACTGTGCTAACTGTTCTGATCCGTGCGCTAGTCTCTGATTCTGGTCTCAACGGACTCCTCATCTGAGTCTGGGTCTGACTGAGGCTCAAACATGTGGCTGAGTCTATCTGATGTTTCCGCTAATGCTAACTATCTTGATACGCACTGCTCTTTCACCGGGAGTTTGCATTAGCACAGCCGCTAACACTCTGTCAGCCACTGCCAGTTACAAACTAACACACAACATGAACAAATAAAAGACGCTAACTACGCTAACTGTTCTGATTCATTGATCTGATCTTTCCTCCTCTCGCCATTTTGATACCAACTGCTCTTTCACCTTTGAACCTAGCGTATGCAGCGTGGTAAAAGGAAGAGTAGATGAGCTTCCAGACCCAGTTTGTTTTATGTTTTGTTTTTTTACTTTTTATGTGGGAAAACCGTGTTAAACAAAATATTAATCATAGCATTTAGTATTTTGACATAAACTGGAGAGAAACTTTAATTAAAAAGCAGGTGAATAGGTGTGGACAATCAATCTGCAAAAGTGCATCACCTTAGTTGGACAATATTTGAATGTGTCATAACACTTACTGGCCAAGTTTGAGTTTTAATTAAAAGACAAATATCTTACTAATTTATCTCTGGAATAATTTCCTCGTGTTTCAAGGTGACTCTGAAAAGTGGAAATACTTTAAACTGTCCACAGAATAAACATTTTACATTTCATTAAACCCCAGGCGTGTGCAGTCAGTGTAGTGTGATTTCCATATGATGGAGGTGAGGATATAAATTTTACTTTCCAGCCTCAGAGTCTGTTGAAAACTTGCCGTGGTCAGACTGAGGCAGCTGCTCACCCGCCTGAAGAATTTCATTTCAAAGGGAGTTTTGCTGATCCCTGATAGGCTACGTGCTGCTTTCACAATTTTTTATTTTTTTCCCCGAACCTGACGGGAATACTTTTTCAGAGGAACATCGAATTCTCGTCCTTGTTTGGCATAAAGACAGTCAAAATGCAGCAGCAGCAACAGCAGCTTTGATCCAAAAAATTGAAAAGTAATGGTCCACAGCATTCCTCTCTCTGTTTGCAGTTTCCCAGGGCGGAGCTCTGATCTTTAACCCACACAACCGTGACAATTCAAAAATTACAGCTGCTATCAGGATGTTGAATTTAGTCAACATCAGTTTAAAGTATGCAGTTTTAAACCTTTGAGATGCTGAAGTTTAGATGTAAAGTCGAAAAGGTTTTGCTTTGGTGGCTAGGAGAAGAATCTGCAGTGTTGTTCAAAACTTTCTAAATCCAGGGGCGTCTCAGATAAAGAAAAGCTGAAAATAGTAAGTTAACAAAGTCAAAAAAAGTAACAGGGGAATCAAACTGCAGCCCGCTCGGTCAGTGGTTCTCAAAGTGGCGTTCATGGAGCGTCCTTGAGGGGGGCTCCTGGGGGTTTTCACTATAATTCCATGCATAAGTAACACAGTGACAGAATATATATATATATATATATGTATATATGTTTTGGTAATGGGTTTCAAACACTTCCTGTAATAAAAAATAAAAAGGAAAAATCTTATTGGACGGAGGACTCTGGGACAAAATCAAATCAAATCAGATCGGGGTCCTTGATGTGGAAAAGGTTGAGAACCACTAATCCACCACGACAATCTGCTCTGATGGGGACTTTGCCCGTCTTCATACTACCTTCTGCCGCAGAGCCTTTCAGGCAGACGGTAGTGTAGACAGAGAGCTCTCTGGCAGGAAGCCATGTGCGACAGCAGCCTGTTGTCTGCTGACGTGTATGGGCTGGGCCTGAATCGTGGTTTTGAAGTCACTGTGAACTTTTCTGTATTAAATCACAATCTTTCCTTAAACCTAACCCAGTGTTTTTGTTGCCTAAACCACAGACAGGAACTCAGGATGTGGTCTCAGGTCTCTGGTGTGACAGTCGCCCAACATCCAAACACAAAAACCTCCTGGTGTCTCTGCTGCTGTTCATGAATGTCGCCTCATTCATTCAAAAAGTTCACTGAATCTGCATGTTGAAAGGATCCTTACAAGGCATCTGTGGGCAACAAGATAGGAGCAAGAATGTATTGTGCTCAGTGACAGATGTTTCCACAGCTGGAGAACCAATCCGAGCCAATCAGAGCTTTGTAGGCAGGATTAATACAGTGACACTGGCTCATCCATGTGAAACAGGTGGAGGCCTGAAGCTTGGACACAGTGACTTCTCGAGGGGCTGGATGGTGAGCTAAAGATAAAAATGAAATGCTTGTTGTGACGAACGATTTAAAATTCATAGTTTCAGCGTCAAGACTTAATAGACTTGTGCAGCGTGTGAAATACTTCCTGATAATCAGGAGGTCCTGTGCAGCGGACGATGAAAAAGAAAAGAAAGGTCCTATAAGCCTATAATCTAGTTCCGTTTGCAGCAGAAAAATAAGAAAAATGTAATTAAAACGTAGCATGATTGCAAAATGACAAAATGCCCGGACACGTTTACAGTTTTGCAAACCCGCCGCGCATCTGTAAAGCTCAACATCAGCATCAGCCTTTTACCTGCAATTATCCTTAAATCAATCCTGGACCGGAACCACCAGGCCCCACGCAGCACGACAACACTCCTGACCCGACCGAGTAGGACAATCAAACCTGCTCCGAGCTGCTGCTGCTGCTGCTGCTGGACAGAACTGGTGAAAGCTGTGTGGGCGCACGACAAGGAACTAAATGAATAGTAATAAAAAAAATAGATAAATAAATAAAAAGCAGAGAGAAGGCAGAAACACTTTACGCAATTTCAGATTATTTCCACCTGTGTTTCAGACACACACACACACACACACACACAGAAACACACACCTCTCCACAACCTTGGATATCTGCATTAATCATCCTCTTGACACGACTCTGGGATTTAACCGTTAACCGACCTTGTGAGCTCGTCACTGGGGAAAACTCAGTTCATACAGTGAGTTCATTTGTACAACAGTTGCACATGAATTCACATTATTGCGTTTGGAGGTTTAAGGACTATTTGGATAAAGAAATATATAATTGGGATTTTCATACGAGGAGCCACAGAGTTCAGGATATATGATTCCAGCTGCTTGTTCACGGTGGGATTCTCCGTGATGTGTTTCAATATTTAAACGTGAAAATACATTTTACAAAAGTTTAGATAAAACGAAAATAATACACTTTCAAGACGACCTGAAACCCAGCAGCTCGTCAATGCTCAGTAGCAGGTGTGACGGCTGCAGCCCTACAGTGAACACCAAGGTAAATTTTTACCAGCAGAAGGGACACAATCTCAAGTTCGCAAGAGGGGATCAAAAACTGATAAATAACCATTAATATTTCTAATGCTAGAGTGTAAGTGTAATTAAAATTTTATATCCTGTCATCGTTTTTTTTTACGTAGATGTACGTGTGCAGCTCTGTGACCTGACTTTATCTGCCGTCAGCGAAGCCTGTAACGCGACTGATCGGGACCGATGCGCAGGGTATTTTTTCTGCTGCTTTCATGCGTTTTGTGCGACTGTGTGTAATTATTGTGCGGTCAGATCAGCCGTTCTCAACGACTGCACCTCCTGACAGCACATCCAGTTCAGCAGCGATTTTTCAGGCCTAAAATTCTTACTACATATTAGTGTTAGCAGTAGTTTTCTTTTTCCTTGTAAGATTTGGTATAAGAGGCAGGGGTAGCTTGATAAGTCGACCCCGCCAGCAGCTGCAGTGTCCGTCTGTCTGCAGCTTTTTTCTGAGTAAAATCCAAGATGTGAATCCACTGATTCCACCAGAGGCTCAAACACATGTAGCAGGCTGCAGCACCGGAGAAAATAAACCCCCTCAGATCAGCTGCTAACACCTCAGAGTCACTGCCTCTCTCTCTCTGTTTCCCCTGCAGACTCTGAGAGCACCACCGTGACGCTCTCCGCCCTGCTGGCCAGCCTCAACAGCTGCTGCAACCCCTGGATCTACATGATCTTCAGCGGCCACCTCCTCTCGGACTTCGCCGGCAGCCTGCCGTGCTGCCGCCGGCTGAGGAACAAGTTCGGCCAACCCCAGGACTCGGACAGCAGCTTCCGCCGGACCACGCTGCTGTCCCGCCTGCAGGGGCCGCGCCTTTCCGATCCGTTCAGAGACCTGAACCACATCCCTAAAAACTGTCCGCAGGTCCCGTCTGCATCCTGACCGCCGGGAACACCGCCTTTATGTGTGTGCATCTGCTTGGCTAAGACGACACGGGAAACATGAACTGGTTTAATCTGCTGGTTTCTAGCAGTGGAGGAAGGTGTGATCTCACCTGAGGGTGCGTTCACACCCACAGTTTCTCCTCTTTGGTCCGATCCAGAGTGGAAAAGTTTACTGCGTGGTTGTTTTTGATGTTGGGTCTGTTAAGGTTCACACTGCTGTTAGAAACAGAGTTTTAACAACTCTTCAGTCTGTCAGGTTAAACTTCAGCTGTTAGCATGGTGGTCTTGTCTGTGCTCTTTGCTGTAATTAAATGTCAAAACATATGAAAAATGGCTGATTATGAGCATCTGCTGACTCTCATATGTCAACATACATACATGTCTTTAAGGGGGTTGTTTCCTGTATATATTAAGATTACAGTCTGACTCCTAGAAGAGGAAACAGACCATCAGCTGTTCGAGTGGAGGCGCTCTACAAACCGGGGCTACAGGAGTGAATAAAAACTTTACAGTGAGAATAAACTCTCCCATATCTGGTCTGAATGCACCAAAATGTGATGTTGTGTACGAACTACAGTAAGCATGCCTGTGGAAAAACATTTAATGAACAATTCTGTGTATGTGCTTGGAGATGTGTTATGATTTTTAATGTGTGAGGCAAGTTTACAAAGTTAACGTTTAAGAGATTTAAAGGATGATTCCCGTGTTACTTTACTGTAATCTCATTCATCTGCAAACCCCATGTGTTGTTCATCCTGCCACTGCTTCCTACTGAAAACATAACGCTAAAAAAAAAAAGACTTCACAAATATGTAGTTTCACTTTTCAAAAAAAAAAAAAAAAAAGGCTCAGTAAAGCTGGTCGCTGTAGTTTTTAACAAACAGTAGGAAACAGAGGTAGAAATAGAGTTGGGGACTATTTTCTGTGGCGGATTAATCCACATTTGGTGCTCTCGTGAGTATTTGTGGCATCAAAACGGGGTGTGTGTGTGTGTGTGTGTGTGTGTCGACTGAGTCAGAATAAACTACAGTGTGTGTGTTCGTGTTAATGAAGGAACACGTCACTGAGCTCTATGGCTCCGAGGAATAAGACACTTCAGGCTTTGGCTACTTCAATCAATGTGTGTTTTCACAGTAAGATAAATGTAGAATATCATCAGCTAAACAGTAAAGTTATTTTCTTGAAATAATCCCTTGTATTTTTTGACATAAGGTGATGAGTTATTCACTGTTGGAGCCATCGACACGAGTCCTCTAACTCCTGCTCTGGTCGTTTTAGCAGCACTTCAGTGTGATTCAGCAGGTGAAACACGCCTCAAATGAGCTGCTGTAGGATGTAAATCTGCGCCTGAGTGACCTCCCTTCATTATCTCTAAAGATGCCGTGAACGTGTGAGCAAACAGCCGGTTATTTCCACATCCAGCTGCTACAGAGTGATGCGATCGCTCGTGTGTGGAGTGGCGTTTGTGTCACCTGATGAATCTAAACCCAGTATTTCCTCTCTTTTTTAGCTCTGTGTTTGGTCTCCACCAGCTCCTGAGGGAAATATCTGGCTCGTTATGAGAGCGGTGAGAGTGATTTAATTAATGTTTAACATAAAAACAATCCTCCCAAGATTGCAGCTCATTTACTGTTGTTCATGTCGGTCGACCGGACCGGACCGGACCGGACCGGACCGGGTCTCTTCTTTACAGGACCGACGGTCACTAACTGATATTGTCTTATGTCAAACTATCCAAACACATTTCTTTACATTTGCAGCATCACACACACATACACATACACGTCACTCCACGTGTGAAAGGTACTAAAGGTACTCGGGTTATATAGGAGTTATTTTTAATATCAGTTACTCTGCCAGTTCATTTTTCTCAATTGTTATTGATCAATTGTTTCATCTTAAAAAGTAAAAGTAAATCAATCCAACACGTTCATTTTCAGTCCAAACGCCACAGAAATATTCAGTTTACTGTCAGAGAGGCAGTGGTGGAAAGTAACTGACAGTGTTGTACTACTCCATGCCACTACTACTACAACCTCATTCTACTTCACATTTCAGAGGGAAATATTTTACTTTTTACTGCACTACATTTATTTTTACAAACACAACAATGATCAGATCATAAAATATGATGCATTATAACAGATTACACTGCAAAAAGTATGTTTTTAGGAACACTTTGATCATATTAAATGTAAGTTTATAAATATATTATAAATATAACACTGTGTACTTTTACTTTTGATACTTAAAGTATGTTTTGCTGCTAATTCTTCTGTACCTTTGAGTAATTTTTTTGATGTGGGACTTGTGTAATTGAGTATTTCTATAATGCAGTACTGTTAATTTTACTTCTTCCAACATAGAGACAAAAGAAAAAACTGGAACCTCAGAAATTTGGGTCATTTAAAAAAAAAAAACACACAACTTTAACAATTAAAGTGTTATCAGAATTGTTGCAGATTAATTTCCTGTCCATCCACCAGATTAATCACCTCTGAAAGGTGCACGACTTCCTCAATATACCATGTTAGATTTGAAATGAAGTAACTGAAGTAATTTGAAACTTAATTATTTTTACAGCCACACTAAAGTCATGTGAGCTTACTCAGTCTCTTCCACTGTTAAATGGATGAGAGTGATAAAGATAACAAATGTAATGTACGTTAATGATAATTAAAACTGCACTGCGTTTTAATTTAGACTATATTAACCCAGTGAAGATGCATCTATTGGTTTATAATGTTCACACACACACACACACACACACACACACACTCTTGTACTGCTCTGCATTGGGGTCTGTGATAGATGTTGTTGTTGTTGTTGGTGTAAAGACGTTTTATTAATGTAATGTATTCTGTCATCTGTATATTGTTGGATTATATATATTGCACATGTTGTAAAGAAAGATAAATGTTAATTCCTTGTATCCTCATATGACGTCTGACTATTTTCTTCTTCTCTCTGACCGCACAGAAACACGTCACACAGGTAACAGGAGGTTTACAGGTGACGTGACACAGCTGCTCTGACTTTTCCTCTAGCGCCAAATAATCAGTTTGTCCTATATTTTGCTTTATGACTAAATACATGAAAAACTAATGACTCTCTAGGGCTGCAACTAAAGATTAGTTTCATTAACTACTAATCTGATTAATTAATCAATCGTTTAGTTTATAAAATGTAAAATAAAAGAACATGCTTTGATTTGCTTGTTTTGTTTGACCAACACGATCCAAAGATGTTTAATTAACTGTCATATATGATAAAGAAAATTAGAAAATTCTGATTCATTTTTTTGTGCGTTTATTAAGACACATATGAGACATGTTGTGGCAAGACAGGGAAACAATATAAAGGGCAAAGAGCAACAGTGCTGAACAACATGGTTGCAGTTTATCTGTTGCTAAAGTAGTTAGCTACAAAGCTAACTAATGCCATGGCTTGTCAGTGGAAGACAGCTGATGCCATTATCGCATATCGTTCAGCTCATTCTCCCTAAATGACGTAATGTTAAATATATCCACGACTCGCTTCTCAGTTTAGTTATAGTTGGAGCGTCGGAAAGACATGTTGTTTTTACTGATTATATTTTACTGGTAGTTTGTCTTTAAGGTTTAAAACTATTTTCAGAATTAACGCTAACCCCGTTTAGCTAACGTCTGACCACCACGTTTCAAAGCAGCTGCTAGAACTGCTAATATTAGAGGCATCATTAGTCCAGTGGAAAAACACTAGAAATAAACGTGTGCATGTTTCAGTCACTATCAGTCTACTGCATCATTAAAGGGCTTTCAAAGACTGACGTGTACAGTGGTTGGAAAATGCTTTCCTGCTTGCATCATATAGATTAAAATAAACGAGTTTTGGTAAATGGATAAACTCGACCAATTAAGACATTAAAATTAATCACTGTGACAGAATAAAACATTAATTTAACCCAAAAACGATCTTCTAATTAGCTTTTGTCTATAAAGAGGAACCTTTTCAATTATAATGAACGACAACAGTAACAACTTATCATTTTATATCACACAACTGTAATATATTTGTGTTATCGTTCAAGTTTACTTTTTACTTTTTCAGCACATCTCTCAATCAGAACACATCAATAGTCAAATGTTAAGCATGCTCATCGAAAAACCTTGTTTATATTTTGTGTTTTGGTCGATACATCATGAGATTTTTTAAACCCCCCCCCATAATACTGTTTAAATGACCTTTCACCACTACTCCTACACTTCCACAGGATTTCCCCCTTTTTACTTACTCTGGAAAACATGAGTCGTAGAGAAGAAACGTGTTTTTCCATCCGGATGCAAAACAGCAGCGAAAGGTGCAGGATGAGCCGCGGGTCTATGATTACTCTTTCTCATCTCTGATTGAGGAGCTGTCGACTTCTGACTGTCTGGCCTTGATTGATCTGAATTGAAGAGGGAAATAAGAAACGGTCAGAGCTGCAATCACAAACTAATGTGCAGGAAAGAGCAGGGACACGAATTTCAATGTTATTGATGTTGTAAAAGCCGCTGTGATCGTCGGTTGGGGCCGTTATGCAACACATTTCATCGTGTGATTTTTGATTGAGTTCTTTACAGGAAAACTGAAACCCTGGAGGCTGAATTGAACCCAATGCTGAACCTGAGGGGCACTGAAAAAAGCAGCTATAATTTCCTCTTTGAGCTAACTTGATTAGTTTTAAAGTGCCTCCCAGCCACAAATCTGAAGTTCAGCGGGTTCTCCGTGGCCTTGTTTGACCCTCTCACTGCAGGAGCACGTCACAACAAATATTCATTGATGTTTTAAGCCTGGTTTGGTCCAGTATTTACTGGTGTTTTGAACCTGGTTTGGTCCAGTATTAAATATCTGGTTTGGGAGAATATTTACTGGTATTTTTGGGCCTAGTCTGGTCCAGTATTAACATTTGTTAGCCCTGGTTTAACCTATTATATAGTGGTGTCTGAGCTCTTGTTTTATGTGTAATGCAGAAAAGACAGCAACCTCTGGACATGTATTTAGTCTCTTTGGAGTGAGTGCAAACAGAAAAACACAGCTCACGTTGACATACAGCAGATCGTGCAGGATGAGGACGTCAGAGGAAATCCCGGCAGGAAATCAGGTAACTCAGGAGTTGACGTGAAACAGCTAAGGGGGCAGAGAAACACAAAAAATGTTTATCTTTACCAACATAATTCAACCCAGAGACCCCTGCTGTCCTTGACCTTTCCTCCAAACATGAATCAGCTCAGAAGGTAGAGCCTTCTAGAGTCACCAGATTCTCAGTGGTGGAAAGTAGTCCAAGTCCATTCACTCAAATACTGAACTCAAGGACAAATGTAAGGTACTTTAGTATTTCCATTTGATACTTGATACTTCTACCCCTCTACATGTAAAATTTTAATTTTAACATTTAATGTAAAATTCCATGATAGGGAGGATCAAATTACAGTAAGAATGGTGTAATTATTATATTTATCTCGTCACTGTGGTTTGTAGGATTGAATTTGACAATTCCTGAGGGTTTTTCAATATGGCCAAAAACTGGTCATGTGCCAAAATCATATACAATAATCATATATATAGTTATGTAAAATAAATCTTGTAGCTTAAAACACATACATAATTCAAATGATCTCTATCTCAACCATTTATAACAGGTCAATTCAACACATTATACACATGAAATGATGATATATTAAAGTTTATCACTCACAGGGGTCATTTTCCAGTGATATACGTTGTTATTTTAAGTACATTCATCAGTCAATACTTCAAATGCAGGACTTTTACTTGCAATAGAGTATTTTTACTCTGTGACATTACTACTTTTACTGAAGTAAAGGATCTGAATATTCTTCCAACACTGCAAATATTTCACAAGAATTATCTCTGTCATTAAATTCCCAGGTTTCAAAGTGAAAATAATCAGAAGCAGCAATGCCAAACTTAATAAAAGAATATTTTACAGCCTCATTAGCAGCTCTGTAAAGTTTTAATAGTCACTGTAAAGACAAATCAAACGGCTTCACTTTCTTACCGAGGATAGACGAGAAAGTTAATACCACTCATAGTGAATGTGAAGCTATAGCTAACTTAGCTTAGCATAAACACTTGAAACAGGGGGAAACAGCTAACCTGGTCTGTCCAAAAGGTAACAAAATCCACCTGTTAGCTCCTCTAAAGCTCACCTATTAACACATATTTCCTCTAAACATGACAAATCGCTGTATCGTCGAGTGGGGCGTCATGGGCCCCGAGTATTACCTGGGTGGGACCAGTTAATTCCTGGAGTTGCCGCCAAATAAATAGGCCTGAATAATCATATCTTCAACAACGTTAAGCTTTAACTTGGAAGGTATTTGTTCAAAACTCCTCCTGGTAACACGGATATCGTGAAAAACGTCGTTTTTTGTTTTGCTTTTCTTAAGAAAAAAGAAATCCGCTTAGAAATCAGAGGAAAAAAGACGCTTCAGAAGTTGCCTGAGAATCATCATGTTTTCAAGTTTTCTACAGTATCACAGTAATTAAGTGATAGCTGTCCCTACATGCATTAGCACACTGCAAACACGAACTGATAATAGATAATTCGGCATGATTTTTAATTGTGCCAATTCGCCAAACTGTAAACAAATACGGGATTAAAACATGAGCTCAAGAGAGGACAGCAGTACCGACCTGTTGCTGACATTACACCAGCACTGATGAGCTCTTACAGGGCCCCGCTCACCTGGTGGCTTTACTTGTTTCGGTATATTGGTTCCCAAATTAGACCCATATGTTGGTGTTAGTATGTTTCCATCTACCAGGTTAGCAAAAACATTTAGGGCTTTTATTTTTATTAATTTTATCTATTTATTTATTTATCTTTAGGCTACTTGATTTTACAGGAAATGCTGGAAGAAGTACTCAGATCTTTTACTTGAGTAGCAATACCTCAATAGAAACACTGTTAAAGTAAAAGTACTGTTTAGGAAAATATAGCCTACTTAAAGTAGCAAAAATAAAAATACTCATTATGCAGAATTTCCCATTTCAGAATATGTATTAGGCTATATTATTTGATTATAGTATGTACATCACTGTAATGTTGCAGCTAAATTTTGAGCTAATTTAAACTGCCTTCTACTGCTAATTAACTTAATCAGAGGTAATATATCATAATTTATTATCTGAGGGAATTGCACCTCAGGAAAATAAATCTTACTGAGAATTAGTACCAAATACCAATAATAATAAGGTCAGACTTTAATAACAATAAGTCACACCGACTGTTTCAGTGAGTGGATAGAGACATGATTGAAAAATAAAGTGATTTTTACTTAAATAATTAGAAATAATAAGTAAAAAAAAAAAAAAGGAAAGTGGACAATGCTAGACAATCTATGCAAAACACTAAACTTAGTCAGAACAGCAGCAGGTGGAAAATTATGAAGAAACATTATTAGTATTTCCTCCGTCACTAAAAACACAGAAAATCAATATAAAAATTGTCCTGGTTTAGTATCAGCAAAGCCATTAATGTATCATGTGTAGGAATTGGTCTAAAACCTGTGAACCCACTGATGTAATTTAAACCCCAACTACTGTGACTGAATGAAGCTGCCAGAGTTTTCCACAACCTGCGGTCTGCTTCACTATAGAATCAATCACTTTGTCCACAGGGACTCGTTTTATCAGAGAGCTGAATGCAGGAAATCAGGAAAAAGGAAGTGCATTGTTAAAGACAGGAAGCGCAGATGAATGTGGCAAAAGCAAAGCCAGTGTCTTTAAATCGAGGCAGCTTTCATCATGAACGACCTCGGGCGGAGTCCCATCCTGTGCCAAGGGCTTAAGTGGTCTCTATCTCTCTCCATATATCACTCCGTCTCCCTTTCCCTCATTTGCATCCACTCAGTCTGTCCATCTCCGTAAAACCCTTTCATTATACCTCTCTGGCCTTTTTTTTAAAACCTGTACATTTTCTTCTTCTTCCTCTAATTGAGAACCAAAGTGAAACAGGAATTTCCAGGTTCAGTTGTAAGAAAACATCATTCAAAAAATCCCACTGATGTTTATTAGCGTAGTCCATAAAATATAAAAAAAAATAAAGATAAATGCTCGTTACAAGTATCAAACTAAAATAATATATGAGCCAAATATGTAAATTAACATTTCCTCATCGGATTTTGACAAAAGCTGCTTTCCACTCTAATATTTTTCTTTTTTGCTTCTGTCTTTCTTTTCTATTTTGAAGATGAACTTTTTTTGTTCCTGCAGGATTGGTCCAGGGCTTGAATATAGAAACTAGAACTGTTTATTCAGGCAGAAGTACTAATTTACTTTAAATGCTTCAGGTTTTCTGTGGGCCCTCCTCATGTCGGGGCCCTGGGTACTTGTACTGTACCTGGTACAGACCGATAAAATAAAGTGCAAAAACAGTGTTAAAAATTCCTTTAAAGCTGCTCCTGGATCTGAACCAAAACCTAACCACCTGTTCCCTGGATCACAGTTTTCATCTTTCCAACAAATGACACTGAAATCTGTTTTTCTCTGACAACAGCTCCCTTAACCCTACAGGCACAAATCCTTCAGGCAAACACCCTCCAAATGTCACGTATGTGCAAATCGAGCACTTCCACTGTTTATGTGTCAGGAGTTTAGTGGTTTCCCCTCAGGCCCAGGGGACAAAACAGGTCGACAACGTTCAGTGTAGATCTGTGAATCTAAAACCACTGTCAGATAAATGTAAAAAAAAATGACAGCATCTCTCTTTAAAGGAGGAGTAGGACATTGTGGTGGTGAATGAATTTACTTTACTTATAAAAGTGTGAGGTGTGCATGTACTTAACTTGCATATTTCCATTTTGTGATACTTTATTTTTTGACTTATAATGAAAATATTGAAGTTTTTACTTTACTACATGTTTTAAAGACAAAATACATTATAAACTCATAAAATATGATGCATTTTACACCTTAATTCACTAATAATAATAGTAATAATAATGATAGATATCCAATAAATATATTACCCCACTTACTTAAATACTTTTCACTGATGATACTTTTGCTGATAATTGAGTTGGGTTATCTCTGTCCATGTGTAGTGTGATTATAGATCAGGTCTAGCTTCTATATTAATAATGTGAAAGTATCAAAGCCTCAGTCCACAGAGAAATGCACACAGCCTGTATTCAGAAACTGAGTCTTAAAACCAGCCGTCAGGACTTCCTGTGACTTTGTGATGTCACAACAAAGCAATCACCACCCTCAGCCACGCCCCAAGCCCCGCCCACCTGGACCCACCATCCAAACCTCGCAGGATTTGGTTTCTCTGAGTGTTTTTAGCTGAAATCTGCTATATTTTTATTGGATCACTCAGAAAACAGTCAGCCAATCAGGGGAGAGGCTCAGAGCCTCCTCTCTTCTGATTGGCTCATCGACCTGTTTTTACTAGAGCTCCAGAGAGAAGCCTGAGAGAGGAGATGGTTTTTGGTTCGTAAAACCACAAATATATCTTCTTATGGATCAACACTTCAAATAAAACACAGGAAAATATGAAACCTCAAAAAAAAAAATAGGAAAAATTTAAATGGAAATACTATGGAAATGGAAATGATAAAAACACTGACTTTCATTCTCTGCCATCTCTGCGCCCTCAACAATGCCTGTATCCTCGTCCCTTTAAAAAGCAATTTTGTGCACATCAGTCATAATCACAAGTCAGATGTTCATCTGAAAACATGCCCCAGGGACGTGTACAGTTACATAAAGTGAGATATATGAGAAGGTATACACTTAAAGTTTAATGCTGGAGAAATTAAAAATGCCAAGAAGAATTAAAGAAGGCGCAGATAAGAGGGAGACTGTTGTCTGTTTGACTGATGTTGAGTACGACCCTGACATCTGGAGACATTCTGATGAGTGTGTTTTGAGGCGTCTTGCGTGTCACTGTGAGTTTACATGACGAGGGTCTTGTAAAGCATGACTGGCAGGAGGATAATCAGAACCAGCGTCAGGAGGGCAGGAGTCCTGTTACATCACAGAGACGAACACTGAACCTTAACATAAGAGATTTAACTTTTAGCATTTGACTGAAAAAGCTGGTTGATGCCGTCACTGGATACTTCTGTGCCTCCGTTAAGTTTCTCCACAAGCTTCATCTGAAAACATTCCAGGATATTAAAAGGCACTCGAGTGTTTCCATTAAAGTGTTTTCTTTGCCCGGGTGGTGAAGCCTCTGAAATAGCATGCAGCTTAACACGGGACACAAAAACACCGTAACCCAGGATACAGAGATAATAAAAACATAAACATACACGCTGACGTAGCTCTGAATCTACACAGCAGCATGCTTCAGTTTTACATGACTGTAATAAAAAAAAACAAAAAACATAATATATCATCTCACAAGATTACTTTAAAGAACAAGATCTGATTTTTAAAAATAGTTTTTCATTCATTTCACAATTTGGAAACTGCAGAGTGATGGAAATTAAGTACATTTGAGTTTTTAGTCTTTAGGTTCTGGTGCACCAATTAATAATGCCTGTCCTTGTAGATGTAATTGAGCTGTATAAAAATAATAAAAGGGGAATCACTGACAGAACCATATGCAATTTTTAATGACACTCCAAATGTCAGCCTCATATCAGTATCAGCCAGTGGAAAATCCAGACCAGATAAGCCGATAAATGGCAATCAGATTCTCATTTATAACAGCCTGCGATCTGAACCTTATCTGACAGTAACTACAAACAGTCCAGTGGAAAGATGCCCACATAATCTGATCAGACCAAAGTGATCTGAGCAGGCCGCATCCTGTGTGGGAGCTAAAAGGGCCGTTGTGCAGCTTCATTTAGGCTTTCCATCATCAAAGGTTCAAGTTTTTAAAGAATCAGATCAGTGATTCTCAGCCCACGTCTTCTGCAGTCCCCAGAGGGTGAATGTAAATGTTGTGGAGTTATTTGATAAATGGATAAATTGTTAAATAATAACCGATAAATTGTCTAATAGCTCATCAAGGTTACAGGTAGGAACAGCACAGGTAGGGAGGACTCAGCAGACAGGTGAAATTTAACAAGCAGATGAGACAGGTAAACAGACAGTGGGCCGGGAAGCTCAGGTGATTGCAAATGACGAACAGGTGAGCAGATGGACATGGGGACAGCCAAGAAGAAAGATTGATGACATCTGGTGGGCAGGTGGAGGATGACAGGACTGGGGAAATGAGAAAGTGCAGGATCTGGAACTGGGAGGCAGATTGTGACAAATCTTATATAAACTAGTTGCTAAACATTTGAAATTAGCTAAAAAGAATAATGGGTAAATGATTGAAATAGCTACTAACCTAATGGATAAATTGTTAATGTAATGGATAAATGGTGGAATAGTTTAAAGCATGGCTAACCGTTAACATTAAGCTAACTAAATGAAAGCTTAAAAAATTGATAAATAGGTGAAATCGTAATGAGTAAATGGCTGAAATAGCTTGAAGTCATAGATAATTAAAAGTTATGCATAAATGCTTGAGGCATCCAGCTTGCTCCAAGTGATAAGTGACTGTAAACATGACCAAACCTAAACACTGACAGTTCATCTATGAATAAAATATAGGCTGGTAACAATATCCACTTTATCGTTAAATCATATCCAGTTTAAAAACGCAGAGAACCACCAGTGTAGATGTCAAATAAACACATAAACATCACTATATAAACTCAGAAAATGTCATGAACACCACACAGGTGCTCCAAAACTCCAACACTTTTTGCTTTATTTGAGGAATTGTCTTTACTTTAGTTTCCCTGTCAAATTTATTTATGCATTACAAATATCTTGATATGAAGTATGAGAAGTTTAAGACAACATGTTCCCTTCAAGTAATCTGACGCTGAACCTTTCAGAAGAGTTAACATACAGGTCATAGGTAGAAATAACTGTACAAAAATATGCAGGTGCACAATATGCAATCATCATAATGGGTTTTCCATAAGAGTCGGTGTTCAGTGTGGGACTGCGGCTAACAGAAGTAAAAAGAGAGGGATGCTGCTTGTTCTTACACTAAACACAAGAACGCAGATATATGTTGGTGTTTCAGGTATCTGCAGCCATCTTTATAACGCCCTATCAGATGGAAGTGTTACATAAAATTCACTGAAAAATCAGTTGAAACTGGAGAGATGTCATCATGTGGCACGTAGCTGAGGGGTTCAAAAGATAAATAACAGTAATAACATGGATTCATGAGCAAGGAGCACAAATAAAATGCAGTATAATGTTGGATTACAAGGTACTTTATAAGCAGGAGCAGAGAAACTAATATAAAAAGCAATATACACTGTAGGTACACCTGGGAGTAATATAGAAAAGATACAATAAGACAAGATAAAATTGCACCATTAGACCAAGGGAAACAGCATCAACATGCGAGGAGTTGATAAATATTAACAACTAGGGATAAAGAAAGTTTTAATTTGGAACTATTTTTCTACCAAAAGGTTTGTTATTTTTACAGCAGCACAGGGGGAAAGTGTTTGACTTTATTCATCAAAATGCTGTGAAGAATAAAAGAATGATGTGTATTACACCGACCTCTAGTGGTTAAATTGTGCAACTGCAGCACTTAAGGACCACATAACATACTGCATGGTAAAACATCTGGACCCAGAGGTACAGTATAGTACTATAAACTGGTACTCACTATATATCCGAAGAAAAACATACCAATAATAATACAACTAATGATAATTATAATAATACTAATAATAAAACAGTGTTGTAATAAAGGCTGTGGTATGTGACGCTGTGTTAAACTGGCAGGTGTTTCTATTATTTTGTCCACGGCATTTAAATCAGTGAAATTAGGCTGTGGAGAACAAGGGAGTAACATTTGGGTATTTCTGAGGAAAGAAATAAATTAAAATTAATTCTTTTTTGTTTGGAAAAAGTGTTTTTTCTTGAGGACTTTGCCCTTGGACCTCTGTCCCAGTTCCAATGTCCACAGTTTTTTTTAAACTTTATTAACAAAGCAATATGTACATATAATATACGCACAAACAATATTGATTGTATATATGTATATGTAGGCGAGTGTATATAGGAAAATATAGTTTTTTTAAGATAATAAAACAAAAAGCAGTGGTGGAATGTAACAAAGTACATTTACTCAAGTATTATACTTAAGTACTTTTACTTCAGAGGAGTATTTTCATTTCCTGCTGTTTTGTACTCCACTACATTCATTTCAAGCCTTAAACTACTTGATATTTTTGCAGATTCAGGTTATTGTGCCAAAAGCAGTCAACTGATAAATTATGATGTATTACTTCATATAAAGTGGTGATGCTCACACATTAATGCATTACAATCCAATGATATAATATATATCAATCTGAACTGGACCATCCTGCACCATGATTACTTCAATCTTTTTTGAAACTCCTGCACTGAAACCTGTAATTTCTTTTTACTTTTGTTTTTCTACATTGTGGTATTACCTATTTTAATATATGTGCATACTAAGAAATTTAAACATTAGTTCATCTCATTTCCTCCAAAACAAAGAAAAATGTCTTCATCCTGTAGTTGGATAATTTGCTCCGTCTTCCACCTTATGAAAGGTTCAATGTCACCCTGAGTCCTGGACTCTGACAGACTTTATCTGGCATCACCTGTGGGATTATCAAAGCACAACAGTGTGGGTTCAACGTGATGTAGGAAGGGTGTCTGGTAAATCCTCCAAGACGTTGCAGAGAGGGAGTAAAGTCCACCGCAGGGCTCACGTGCAGTTAAAGATTTCAGCTCTGAGCCCTCGGACTGGTCAAGTCAAACTCTGTGAGTCCTTTGGTGAAATTATATTTATAATAATTATTTTCTCTTTTCACTCACAACAGAAAACTGTATTTGTATGTAAACAGTTTATTAAATGTGTGTCGGCATCCTGTTGTGAGAAACCAGTCCAAAACATGTGAATGTAAATTTGTGTATTTCTGTCCTTTATTCTTTAACCAGCACAGATATTTCTGCAGTTAGCTCCTGGACTGAGGCCACGTGACATAAGTCAACAATTATGAATTAACCAGAACTTTTTACAGTATGTTGTACATTGTATACTTTTTTATATAAAACTGACGTTGTTCAAATCTTTTAAAATAGGCTGAAAACTTAAATAGGAGGTAAACATTGTACTTTTTATTCTAACTTTTGTTTTACTATTACTCACAGATTCAGATTAATAATATAAAACATAATCGACAAATTAATTAAATGAATAAAATAATGAAATCCACAAACTACCCAGGTGTATATAAAGTTAAATGCAGCCTCGTGTTTAGCAGCTGCAACATTAAAGTGAAAGAAAAAAAAAAAATTGAATCAAATAATAAAATACAATACATTATTCTATAAAGGGGTCTTTTGGCATATTAAGAAGTATTACTTTTAATTTTGTAGTTTGTGAATGTAAAATTTTGAATGTTTTACTCTTACTTGTAATTTGTATTTCTAAACTGCTGTATTGGTTCTTTTACTTAAGTAAGAGATGCGAGTACTTCTTCCACCACTGGTAATAAATAACACTCTTTACTTTTAACACTTTACCTTCCTCCCCCACCACTTGGGGTCTGGTGACGTTCCAACCTAGGTGGTATGAGCAGAGAGCCTCGTGACCGCGCATTACACGCCCCCGTCCACAGGGAAACAAACCGCCGAGGTTTCAGATGGCACTGAGACCCGTACTGAAGTTTCTCTGAGCTGACTTTTACGAAGCGACTCGGTCTTAATGTATGTTCAGACTTTTTAAATAAGTTTTTAGTAGTTTTTTTTTACTTGCTCGAAAGCTAAAAGCTTAAAACGCGTATTGTTCCATGTGGGCCGTGAACGCAGCGCGACCTCAGGCAACTTGACGTCGTATCTGCTCATTTGAGGACCGACTGTGGTAAGACGAACAATAACTAACCGAGTTATGTTTGTGCTGCTGTCCCGCTGCTGTGTGAGGGTAACCCGGATTAAACCTGTCAGCTGTGCGCTCCCTGGAGGGATATCTCGGGCTAAGATAGCACGAGCTAATTCCCCGGGGCCTCTCGAGCTTCCCACTTCTGTAAACCTGCGCACAGTTTTCAGGTACTTGGCAGGTAGGCTGGTTTAGTATCTTGGAGACCTTCTCTCTCTGCACGTGACGCCAGACTGGGTCCAGGATGTTGGGACCAGGACTCTGTGTGGGTCAGACCACCTGTTGCAGTACTCCTGGTTCTTCTTTATGACTGCACGTGGTGAAAACATCTAGGACGGTCCTCTCCTGAGTTACTGATTCAACAAACTGTCAATGTACATGTGTTTGTTGTGTGTGTGTGTGTGTCTCCACAGGAAATCATCAACCATGTCCCAGACTGTCCCTCCAATTCTCTCCGTTCACCCCACCCGGGCTCTGGTGGATGAGACGTTCAAGGTGCTGGTGGAGAATCTACCTCCAGCATCTCCAGTAACAATCCGCTCCCTGCACCACTCTGAGGACCAGGACTACTGGGAGGCCTACGGGCACTACATCAGTGATCACAGAGGAACAGTGTCTGGTGGGTTCCGGTCCTCCTGAATCAGTGAGACTGTATCTGTAGCACCTTTCTTACAGGTTAACAGAGCTTTACAGAGACGAGTACAAATGAAAACAGTAAAATAATGCAAAGAGTAATGCACACGATTAATAAAAAAATGTTAAAGTGACAATAAAACCAACAAAATACATTTTAAAAAAATACAATAAAATAGAGAATACACAAAATAAGACAATGTTAAATAAAATTTATGAGAGGAAACAACAATCTAAAAACATGATTGTGTCAAAATCTGATTTTTAAGCCCTCTACAAGTTTTCTAACTAGTTTTCAAAAAGCAATGAGACTCAAAATGAGCAGACACTACACAGTAAATTTATTTCAATATATGCTGTGAACCAAATGTAGAGAATAACTTTCCCATGAATAGTTATAATAGAATAAATCCCAATAAGAGATTTGAGTAAATTATTTAAAATGGACCTTTTATGTATTTGACACCATTCAGTCACTTAATACATAGACCGTTGTTTTTGTTTTTTTCTGTCTATATTGTTTATATTTTCTGTATTATGTGATGACTGAATAAAAACTACTAAACTAAAAAAACAAATAAACCAAACTACAGATGTTGACGCCTTAAATCTACTGTTGAGAAGTGGTCATAGCTTCGACTCGACTTCTGTTTTCTTGCTCTTGACAATTTCTTGCTTCTGCAGTTTCAGAGGATTTGAGTTTCGGGGGCACGTACACAGGAAAAGAGCCCATGGGTTTGCTGTGGAGCATGCGTCCCGTCCCAGGCAGCCGCAGAGGCCTCAGGTAGTGTAACCTGCAGCTTCACAAAAAAAAAAATCAGAGACCATGTCGACTTGAGGTGACCGACGTCCTGATCTCCACTCGTCAGGTTAAGAAAGATGAACGTCTGCACGCCCATGCTCGTCGACATCTCGGTCTACAGCGGACACGAGGGCTTCGGGGATCGGGCTCCTCTGGCCTTGGCGCTCACAGAGAGATGGTACATGGCTCCGGGGGTCAAGAGGATTGAAATCAGAGAGAAGGGAGTGCGCGGGACCCTGTTTATACCTCCAGGTAGAGCTGCAGCACCTGTGTTGATCTTCAGAGAGACACTGATTTAGTACTTTTACTTTTTAAATGTGTGTGAAGGATCTGAGTACTTCCTCCACTTCTGCTCCTGTGATGACGAATGGTCCTCCCCTCAGGTCCAGGACCCTTCCCCGGCCTGTTGGACATGTGGGGAGGGGGTGGGGGTCTGCTGGAGTATCGCTCTGCCTTGCTGGCGTCTCGGAGTTACGCCGCTCTGGCGCTGGAGTATTTCTCTGCTGGTGAGCTGGTGTCGGCAGAGCTACAGTTAAAATACTTTGAGGTTTGTGTTGTGTTTAATTACCTCTAGGTTGTTTTATTATTCTGATATGATTCTGAATGTGGGAACAAACTCTGACACTATATTTACTTTGTCTCCTGCAGCCGTACATTGGTTGTTATGCTGTTGTCAGCAGGTTTTAAATTCACATTTAGTTGATAAAAATACAAAAACAAGATATTTCAAGACGTTCTTTTGGGCTTTACTGTGACATTTTTTAACTATTTTCCACATGATTATTTGATTTATTGAGTAAATAATAAGCAGATTAATCAGTAGGGCTGCAACTAATGATTATTTTCTTCAATTTATCGCCTCTCACTGAGGTCAAAGTGACATCTTCAACTTCCTAAAACCTGGAGTTTATATAATATAAGATAGTCCTTTATTAGTATTCATCAAGATAGTTAGAGAGGTGCTTTGTTGTGATATCACAAAGTTACAGGAAGTCCTGACGGCTGGTTTTAAGGCTCAGTTTCTGAATACATGCTGTGTGCATTTCTTTGGGACTGAGGCTTTGATACTTTCACAGTATTAATATAGAACCTAGACCTGATCTATAATCAAACTACACATAGACAGAGACCTTTACACTGGATGGGACCTTTAACAAAACTTGGATAAAGATTCCTCACATTCTCACTTGTGTCAAACTTCCTGTTTCTCACTAAGATGTTGAGGAGGAACTTTCAAACAGCTCAGACTAATTTTCATCCACCTCTGTACAGACGGCGTTTAACATCCTCAGGGATCATCCTCAAGTGATGCCAGATAGAGTTGGACTTTTTGGTCTTTCCTTGGGCTCGCTGGTGTCCCTGTACTTGGCGACTGCGAGCACTGCTATCAAAGTGAGTATGAGAAGCGAAATATCTCGGAGCTGCTTTTTCTTTAGCTTTGAATAAATGCCTTGGAGAGCTGAGAGTCAGCAGGTTTTTTCGCTGTTTCATGACGTTTTCATTGTGTCGTGTTCCAGCCTCGTTGTTGTGTTTGCATCCAGCGGCAACCAACTCGTACCCACGTGGGAAGCCCTTCAGTGCGAATCACAGGAGCCTGAGCAAGGGTAGGGTGTTGTGTTTAGTCAGCGGCCGTGAAGCAGACGTAAAGTCTTTACAGCTGTGTTGACACAAACTGTGGAACGGTGTGATCGCAGGATTCTCACAAGGTGCGTCGTGGATGAGCAACAACCATGTGATACGCGCAATATGGTCTGGCAATACTGAGTAACCCCTTATAATAACATGGGACGTGAGTAATTCACTAACAACACACAACGATTAGGAATATATGTCTATACAGTTACGCCATCTCAGTCAACTGTTCTTTAAGCACGTGTTTTTAAAGTTGTTCCTGTGCTAGATGGGGAAAATAAACTGTCCATTGTTGCTGGTCAACGGTCTTGATTGATCAACTGCCTCCGTGAGCTCGGTGAGGACGTGAGCACAAGCACACACCTGAATGTGGAGTTTAGACTGCAAGAGCAGTTCAAAATTCATAAACCTGATGTGTTATTTACAGATTAACTCCATGTATGTAGACAACCAGAATCGCCACCTCAGCGGTTGTATCCCTCCGCCAACCAATCTTCAATCATTGAATAATGGCCAGAAATATTTTTTACAGAACATGTGATTCACAGTTAAGTTGACCTTTGACTTTTTCGGGATATAAAATGTTATCACTTAATTTCTATCCTCAGACATTTTGAGTTTGAACTGGTGTCAATAGTTATGGCCAAAACGCCAATTTGTGACGGAACAGATGTTGCAGAAATCTGATGAAAGTGGTGTTCCCAAGTGATATATAATATATACTTTTGCACCCTTCAGATTGCTCAGCTGATGCGCTATGCCGCATAGGTAAGAACAACCTTGCTGACCAGCATGACGTACCCTTGATGCTGGACACCTGAATCCGAAGCAACGCCCCTTCTCACCTCACTTCAGAGCGACTACTTTCATAGAAATGTGTCGAAACAAAAAGGTGAGTTTTACACTGACACAAGAATGCGAGCTTTTGTGTTTGTCTTAGCCTCAAGTGGTTCACTAGACAACTGCAGTTTTTTCACTCAGAGGTTGATGCTTGGTTTTACTGAGTGCTTAAACTATGTAAAAACAATATACTCTCATTGCTTGGTCTGGTCACTTTATCTTTGTCACTTCTGCTAAACTCACTCTCTCCTCTTTT
>NW_019174393.1:2856133-3085005 GCF_002260705.1 Seriola dumerili | reverse complement strand
ACCTTGGAGAGCTGAGAGCCAGCAGGTTTTTACATTTTTTATTTTCCGGCCCAATTATTGAGAATCGCTGCTTTATGACATTTTCATTGTGTCGTGTTCCAGCCTCGTTGTTGTGTTTGCATCAGTGGCAACCACTCGTACCCACGTGGGAAGCCCCTCAGTGGAATCTACGAGGAGCTGAGCAGGTAGGTGTTGTGTTTGTCAGCGGCGTGAAGCAGGACGTAAAGTTTTACAGCTGTAGTGACACAAACTGTGACGTGTGATCACAGGAATTCTCACAAGGTGCGTGTGGATGAGAACAACCATGTGATATGGCGAGATATGGGTCTGGCAATTATGAGTAACCCCTTAAATAACATGGACGTGAGTACATGCACTAACAACACACAACGATTAGAATATATGTTATACAGTACGCTCTAGTCAACTGTTTTGAACACGTTTTAAAAGTTGTTCCTTGTGCTAGATGGGGAAAATAAACTGTCCATTGTTGCTGGTCAACGGTCTTGATGATCAGAACTGGCCTGCGGTGGAGTCGGCTGAGGACGTGAGCACAAGCACACACCTGATAATGTGGAGTTTAGATGCAAGAGCAGTTCAAATTCATAAACCTGATGTGTTATTTACAATTAAATCCATGTATGTAGAAACCAGAATCGCCACCTCGCGGTTGTATCCCTCCGCCAACCATTTCATCATTGAATAATGGCCAGAAATATTTTTACAGAACATTGTGATGTCACAGTTAAGTTGACCTTTGACTTTTTGGATATAAAATGTTATCACTTAATTTTATCCTCAGACATTTGAGTTGAACTGTGTTCTAATTAGTTATGGCCAAAAACGCAATTTGTGAGGGAACAGTGTGCCAGAAATGATGAAAGTGGGTGTTCCCAATATATTATATAATATATACTTTTCACCCTCAGATTGCTCAGCTGATGCGTGCCGCAGGTAAGGAACACCTGCTGACCAGACTGACGTACCCTGATGCTGGACACCTGATCGAGCCGCCCTTCTCACCTCACTTCAGAGCGACTAACTTTATAGAAAGTGTCCGAAAACAAAAAGGTGAGTTTTACCAGGTGACACAAGAATGCAGAAGCTTTTGTTGTTTGTCGTTAGCCTCAAGTGGTCACTAGAGGAACTGCAGTTTTTGTCACTCAGAGGTTGATGCTTGGTTTTACTAAGGGGTAAACTATGTAAAAAATATACTCTCATTGCTGGTGTCACTTTATTCTTTGTTACATTTCTGCTAAAATCCTACAGATGTATTAATTTTACGTTTTGATACTTGGTAATTACAGCTTCACTGTGTTGTGGAATAATCTATCCAAATATAATGTGTGTTGCAGTGGTAATGCTTTGGGGAGGACAAACCAAACCTCACTCGGACGCTCAGGAAGACTCCTGGAGGCAGATTCAGAGTTTTCTGCAGCTGCACATGTACAACAGCCCGACTCCCAGGGCCAAGTTGTGAATGACTTCATGAGCACAGACTGCTGGGACACGCAGCGCTGTGTGACGAGGTCATGACAAACTACCTCAACCTCACTACACAGTATACATACTGTGTAAACATATATGCCTGTTTTGACAGTGTGCATTTGTTCTGATGACTAGAATTCACTAAACAAATCATGTCTTTGTTATTGTCAAATTGTGCCTCTATATATGTTAATGTAAGTTGTTGATGTCTAGAGAACATATCAGAATATATTGGATGTTAACACCTCTTGTTAAGCTCTTTTTCTGGTTATAACAAGATATTTAATAGAAGAAAAATACTTTGACATGTTATTTTTATTACTAGATAACAAATTATTATTTTTTAATTACAAGGTGTTCATGTTGTGATTATTCTCTCGTGGATAATAAGGAAAAATATTTTGTAAAAGTAAGAAGTTTCATGAAAGAAACACATTAAGTTTTTGTCACGGTGGCAACAATAAATTTGTTTTCTGTGGGTTAAAAGTTTTTTGTAACTCGTCCTCATCTGTCTCAGCCTCATCTATTAGCAACATAGATCATTGAGCTAACGATAACATTAGGTAACTTATAGCCACCTCTCACCTGCAGTCAGCCGTTTTCTCATGTTTCAAAAGTTTGATGTATTTTCCACAAAACAGGCATTTATTTAAAGGAAATATATGTGGAGCAACAGACTGTAACACAGCTAGCTATCAAATTACAAAAATATGCATTTACCCCAATTTATGTCTTGAATTGTTACTATGACAACTCATTTTATTTAGAGTGCACATCACCTGAGGAATCTGCACTTCAGTTTAAAATGTAAACACCACACAAAAATACATTTAACTTAAATTTACATGAATCCATCTACAGCAATCTGACTCTGACTGTGCAAACCTGACCGTATATTATTAGCATTAACTTGAAATACAGCTCCACTGATCTCTACTTTCTAGAGAGATGACAGATGATATTTAACAGTTCGTACATCTTATCTGGATAAATATGACCTGGCCTGAGACAGTTGGTAAATAATAATAATAATACAGAAACATTCAGAAGGACAAACGTAGGTTTTACAGCTCAAAGCACAAAATCCCTCAGACTTTGATAAAGGCACAAAATTCAAAATTCCAGTGTAAAAGCTCACGTGTTTGTGTGATCATCTGTGCAGGATAAGAGTCAGAATGCGTTCGACCAGTCGGAGAGTTGGTAAGCTGATCGGGTAGTGAGGCGGCAGCTTCTCCTCAGCACATGACGGCTTCACAAAGTACCTGGAGGGAGGAAACATATGTCAGATACCCAACCAAACAATTGACATTAGGGGTAAAATACTGACATTAACACTGGACTGATACGGATCATTGATTGCTTCCATCACTGACAAACTGTTTGCTAAGCCCCGTCCAACTTTAAACACATCCTCATCAACATTTCTACTGTGAAATAAAAAACTGTTGGAATTATGTAAAAACAAGCTGCAGCGACATAAACTTCATGAGCCATCCTCTTTTGCCCAGTGTAACCGGTTTTGAGGGGCACAAACAAACAAAAAAAATCCAAGCAACTATTTTCATACATTTCATTCATCGGTGATTAATTATATTTTAGAGAATTTTTAGCACTGTGTATTTGACAAACTGGGGCTGAATCTTGACAGGCCTAGATCCAAGTTATAATTTCTGAGCTATGATAGGACCATCACTGCTCAGGTGAGAAGTTTAGACAGACCGTCTCCAGCAGAGAGGAGCAGCAGAACGAACCTGAACTCCTCTCTGAAGTGTGATCGGAGGTGCTGAGCCAGCTGGCTGTTGTACTGCAGGCAGGCCAGCAGGAGGCGACAGCGCTGGAACAACAGGACGGCCTGGACGGGGCTCAGGACCGACTCCTGCAGGTCTGACAGAACCAGCACCACCTGCTGGGCCTGGTAACCAATGAAGGACAGCTGCAGACAGAACAGGTGTAGAATCAGAAAGAGAGAAGACACGGAATCATCTCCACCTGTCCATCTGTCTTCTGATCTTTACCAGGTGAGGATGAGGCTGCAGGACTCGCAGGATCCAGCCGACAGACAGGAGGTTTTCAAAAGAGAAACACTCGCTGGTCTGAAACACACACACACACACACTGCATTTTAGTATTTGAACAATCTATGGCCTGTAGTTTACAACTAAATACTATGACACAGAAATGGCTTTCAAACTCCAATCCACTGTCGCCACAAAACCCACTTCGTCATGTCGTGTCTCTGGATAGCCATGAGAAAATACAGGAAACTGAATTCAATGCTTTGAAGGACTTTTAAAGACTCGCAGATGACCTGATAATAAAATAGAATATATATAGTTATATGAAATAAATAAAATAATTATTAATTAAAAAAAAAAAAAAAGAGTATATAAATAAATATTGGGGAATATCTCTGAACATCATCTCCTGGCCCTAACCCTCCGAACAGGTGAGGATTAAACTTTGGCTGAGGTAGGTGTGATTTCCAAAGTTAGGAAAGTTAATACATTTCTTTTAGTTTTAGTCCTCATACAAAGACAGAAATGCATCATTCTGTCCAGTGAGGAGTGATTTCCTGCCCTGTGACACTCGGTAAACACAGACCCAGTACTCACCTCGTGGCCTGAGCACAGCAGCTCAAAGAGCAGAGAGCAGGCAGCGTCCAGATACTCAGACAGTAAGGCCTGAAGCTGGCAGAGACAGAGACGACTGTAACTAATCCACCACAAAAAATAAAGGTTAACACAGTGTTGTTAACGTCAGCAGAGAGCAGCTCACCTCAGAGTCAATCTGAGATCCTCGGTTCTGTGTCTGTAGACGTGGATCACAAATCAAGGCAAGCAGCATCCTGGAGGCCAGGCAACCTCTGCAGAGAGAGAACCACTGAGCTACGGCTGGAATTTAACTCTTCCTTCTATCTTCTATTGTTTTACATCACTTATTTTACCAAACCAGTGTTCACCATGTTATATTTATCAATCAAAAGTTTGTTTTAAAGAAAACGTGAATAAATTTCACCAGACAGAAATTGAAACTACAAGTTGAGGCACATTTCTCACTCTATTGCTGTTGGTATTTTCACTTTATACACATTATATCTGTTGGTTATTCATTTGTTGAAGTGATTAATGGTTACTGACAGAACGTAATATATATATAAAAAAAAAACATTTTTTATGTAATTTACACAGAAATCAAACAGCACATTCTTAGATTTGAGTACCAGCAAATGCTTTAAAGATTTTTCTGGAAAAATGACGACTGATCAGTTATCAGAACTGATGTCAATCATTCAATCAATTAATCAACTAATCCTTTCACTTCTACATCAGTGCAGTGTAGAGGCACTTAAATTAAATCACAATATGAACATGTACCTGAATTTTACCAGGGAAAAATGTGTGTCAGGATTTAGGCATATTTTCAGTCCACCTTTAAACTACCACGTTTGGTCTATTTCGATTTCTAAAATGTTGCCAACAAGGAAAAGAGTATAAAATAAAAAGTACAAAATAATAATAAATAAACTGGACATCATAACATAATGAACAAGTTATTTTTCTCAATTTGTCTCAATGGTTTCCTTCTGGAGAAATACTTGAAATGTTTTTTTTGTTGTTTTTTTAAATTGTGGTTTAGTTTAACAAGAAGACAGACCATGTAATATTCAGACAGACAGAGCGTTTACTTCTTGGCAGAGAGCAGGTTGAGTCTGGCTGCTTCGACCTCCGTCTCTCTGAACATGACGGCGAGCGTCTGGACGATCACGGTGCTCAGTCTGAGGACAAACAGCAGCTTGGAATCAGATTCTTTAACCTAAACTCACCATGTAGTTACAGACTGTCAGACTGGAGCTCATCAGCCATACTGGTCTGCGGATGGGTCAGTTTTGTTGTTTGAGCTCACTGCCATGTTCATGAAACCAGTTTTGAGTTTAGAGAACTTCAGTGAACTCCCCAGTCTCCACATCTAAATCCAGTTTCCAACATCTGGTGGAATCCATGACACAAAGAACTGAGGCTGTTTGACAGCAGAGGGAGGAACTACCCAGTGTTCGTGTGGTGTTCATGGTAAAGTGCTGACTGAGTGTTGATCTTTGTCATGACATAAGATGATCAACACATCCACAAACACCAGCGTAGTCCTTTAAGTTAATGTAACGTGTGTTGTGTAAAAACAAAGCAGCTTACTACAACCTGACTGATTGTATTAAAGGTTTAAGAACACACACACACACACACAGCTTACAGTAGTTGATCTTCTGTGTAGACTCCACTGAGGCCCTGACAGCCGTGAAGAGACTCCTCCAGAGTCTGAACCAGGAAAACACAAACCTCACTGGACTGAAACACACAGAGGTTTGTGACATCAGGTCTGTGATAAAGGCACTAAACCACAGGATGATGCATTCATTCTTGGCTTGTTTATACTTGTAGACTAAATTATTAAAATAGGCTAAATTATTCAGCCTCACACTGTTTGCACTTTTTTATTTAGAGGGTAGCAAAAGCTCAGCAATCAGCCAGCAGGTCTGGTAACCTGGTAACCTCAGAAATATTTGTAAACAACATTGTGCAATAAAGTTATGTGAAACAGAAGTTTGAAGTGAGCTATCAGGAAAATAGAAAATAATATTCATTTATTACAACAGCAAATTTTTAGAAGTATTTCCTCCACTGAAAAAAAAAAACCCAAAATAATAGTCAGATATCAAAGTGTATGCGTTTGTTTTCAGTGTTAGCGTCTCACCCTCCAGAACAGTCTGCGCAGTGTGACGTTGCGGTGAGCAGCAGTTCTCAGCTCCTGCAGCAGCAGGTACGAACTCTCCACACTGATCTCGTCCTGCAGCAGCTCCGAGCTCAGCTGAGCGAACAGGTGGGCCGTCCGCTCCCAGCTACACACACACACACACACACACACACACACACACACACACACGTCTTCAGGTCTTATATGTTCTTCGACATTAAATGGTACAGAAAAAAAATACCAGTTTCACTCATCTAGATTTATTTCTTAACCTCAGTGACATTTGCCACCAGAGAATGAAACTTGATCAGTTTATCAGAAAAAGCTTATGTAATAATACACAGGCATATCCATCAGGTTAGTTTCAGGTTACATCCCTGTTTATCCAGTCATATAAATATGAACCATTTTTTTGTGAAATTTTGTCATAATTGCTGGGTCAAGTCTTGAGTTATGGCTAAAAAGTGTTATGTGAGGTCACACTGACCTTGACCTTTGACCACCAAAGTCTAATCGGTTCGTCCTTGAGTACAAGTGGACATGTGTGCAAAATCTGGAGGGACTCCCTTGAGGAGTTCTGGAGATATTGCGTTCAAATGGCCAAAATCATGCTTAGTGAGGTCACCGTGACCTTTGACCACCAGAATCTAAGCAGTTCATCCTCGAGTCCAAGTGAATGTTCAGCTATGATGTTAACATAGACTGTCATATAGGTTTGCTCTGGGTGCACTGGGACCTGTTGAGGCATAATACCGTAGATTTTTTTCATATTCCTTGGACGGACAGGAAACGAGCAGAGTTCATTATGAGCCTCTGATCCAGGTGTGAACAGTGTTAGAGGAGAGTTTGTTACCTGATGGCCGGACGCTGTTTCCCAGGGGAGGAGTCAGAGGAAGCATTGCACTTTCTTCTGTAGAGTGGGTCCAACAATAGAGTGGACCTCTGAACGAACACACACACACACACACACACACACACACACACACACACACACACACACACACACTGTAACTTTTTCTACAGAACTAGACTGTCAATCATATTTTAGGTTCTAATTTAGAAGACTGAGAAGAACCCAGAAAAACAGGATTAATCTCAACATGTTGATAATTAAAATAAATAAAATACATTTTAAAACAATAAAACAATTCAGTTTCTTGTTTGGAAAATCACACACCTGTTGCAAACTATATTATCTATCATACAAATATTATATTGTAGTTCTTATTATACATTCATACTATATTTTATTTTCTACACTATATTATGTACCCTCAGGATTAAATCACTGATCAGAACTTTGATTGGGATCAAACGCATTGATCACTCACGATAATAAAACTGTTCCATGAGCTCTGTAGATGCAGGTAAAGTCTGGACGTCTGTGAGACGGCGTAGAGATGCAGCTCCGCCTCCCTCTCCTCCCTGCTGTTCACACAGTCTCTTCTGAGCAGACGAGACAGAACCGAGCCGATCCTCCTCGGAACCTGGATCCAGATTTGTGAAATAAATAAATAAATAAAAAATAATTGTAATTGTGTATCCAGCCGGTTGGTTGTAAAAACAGTATTGATGTTACACCCCGTCCATACCTGACCACTCTTAATTGTCCTCAGGCTTTGTTCTGAGGGTGAAGGAGAAGAGGTGAGGGAGCTGGTGGGGGAGTAGAGGGAGGGTGCTGAGGAGGGCGGCTGGGTGGGAGGGTGTGGGACCTTCAGGAGGCCAAGAGTCTCAGGGTTTGGACAGGAGGCAGAGCGGGTAGGCTTTAACATGTGGGGCTCCTTTCCTCCTTTCCTCCATTCACTGCGGCTCCTGAAAGAGACGGAGAGGTGGGAGACGCCTGTTCAGGTAAAGTAAAGTGTGTCTATCCAAAGTGTGATACATCTTATTCCTCTGAGCCGTGGAGCTCAGGGTTTCCACCTGTGTATTCTGGGGCATCTGGGAATTTGAGGTTTAGAGCAGCAACTGCAGATTAATCCACCTCTGAAAATCTCCAACTAATATTTGCTCCTGTCTGAGTAACGTTTAGTAAAAACTACAGAACAGCTGTTTTAGGAAATTATTTCATTTCATAATGCTGATTTCCTGTCATGTGACGTTTACCAGGAGTTTCTCAATTGTAAATACATCAAGTTGTAAAACTGGGAACCTCAGTCTCAGTCTCAGCTGATCTAAAACCTGAAGACCTGAGGAAGCAAACAAACACTGACACAGCTGAATTATATCAAAGTCAGTAGATGCTAAAACCTGCAGTAACTGACCTTTTAAAAACTTACGAAGCTGTAAACACAACACTGACATATCATCACCATTTGATATCACGTTTTTTATGGCGGACATGTTGGCAGTCATGGTCACATAGTGATTCAGTGGTTGTAAACTGCTTCATGTCCCCAAAGATCACTCATTACTTCTGACACAGAGAGTGTGTGTGTGTGTGTGTGTGTGTTGGCTTGCATAGCTATCTTTGTGAGGACCCACTTGAGTTTAAAAAGTGAGCATGTTTTTGCCGGACAGCTTGAAGGTTAATATTTGGGTCAAGAGCACGTGATAATTGGTATTTTTAAATGGGGTTTGAGACGTTTTCTTAGCATCAAAACTCCAGAGGTTACAGGATAATAGGTCAATGTGTTGTCTAGTGTGTTTACTCAATCCTCAGGTTTAGGTTCTCTGTGCAAGTCAGTGGTTTCAGCCGGTCTTCAGGTTTGTCCAAAGCTTCACAATCAGCTTAAGGTTCAGGGTCAGGTATTTAAGGTTAAGGGCTAGGGAATACACATTATGTCAGAGAGGGTCCTCACAAGTATAAAAAGACAAAAGTGTGTCTTTAATGACTTCCCATGGGTGAACTACACTTGAGCAGCGACACAGATCAGCATGAGACAGTTGTTTACATCACACACATCCATTTGATAGCACGTTGTTGTAACCAGGCAACAATCCAGTGTTCAGTAAGCGCGTCTCTTCACAGTCTACAAACTGACATTAATCCACATCCACAGCTCAAATATAATTAAAGGAGGACTACACTGCAGCTCCAGGTGACTCTACCGAATAAGAAACTGGATGCTAACACAACAACATGGATCATGGACAATATTAATATAATGAATACTATGAAAAGATATCCAGCTAGCTTGCAAATGTGTAGCGTTAGGCTAACATTAACTTAGCTCACAATCTCAGGGAAGGGAAACGATTGGTCGAACTCTTCTTCCAAATCAAGTTATCTTAAAAAATAAATAAAATACATTTCAAGTACATCAATAGAAAATTTATCAAGAATAATTTTTGATAATTCATTAAATTGTTTTAATTGTTTTTCTAACAGACTTGAGATATGTTGCATACGATATAAACTGAATATGTTTGGGTTTTAGACCTTTGACAAAACAAGAGATTTTAAGACATCACATGAGCCTTTTATGAAACTGTGATTGGGATCGATTGTGATTTCAACATTTTTAAACCAAAGGATTCATTTATTAATCGTGAAAATGATCAGCAATTGATCAAGACAATAATCGCTAGTTGCAGCTCAAGTCTTATGATTGTAAACTGAATATCTGTGGGTTTTGCACTGTAGCTCGGACAAAACAAGACATTAGAAGACATAGAAACTGTTTTCACTTTTTTTGTACCATTTTACAGATCAAACAAATGATTTAATAAATTAATTAAACTGCTGCATCTGCTTTTTTCTACTTTTCAGCTTGTGTATCAGCTGAATGATCACTCTGCTCGTTAATGGTGGTAGTTTTCAGCGGAGCGGCTCAGTGAACGATGTTAATGAGCAGCAGGCGAACTCAGGGGAAACTCGTCTCTCTTGAGTAAATAAGTCATGAGCTACCTGAGACACTGAAGAGGGTCATTATAGGAGGAGGTCATGAGTTGTTTGCAGACAGTCGTGAGAGAGGAGTCACGGTCAGTTAGCTCTCATCCTTTACTTTCCCTCCTCAATGACTTTTTTATCGACTGTAACGGTGAGCAGTGATTCACAAAGTAAACAGAGCAGGAGAGGGAAAACACAGAAGCTCCAGCAGCTGCTGCGACTGAGTTAAAGCTGCAGCAGTTCACCAACCACACACAAACTTTACTGAGCTTTCATTCAAACCTGCCGATGCATTGGGAGTGTGTGATGATAGATTTCTGGTGTAGTATTCCTTTAAAAAGTGAGAGCAACCACAGCCAGTCTCAGCTTCCATACATGGGTATCATCTGACAAACCAAGGACCTGTGTGCGTGCGTGCGTGCACTCAGGTCAGTCCTCACAAATTGAGAGGGCTGATTGAGTTTTAAGACTTTCAGGGGACGTATTACAGAAACCTCCTAACTTATTCCCATCTTAACTGTTGGGTAACTGTTGTAATTAAAGATAGGACCTGATTTAAAAGCCATTATATGTTAATAGTTCCTGAGTAAATGTTCCTATCGTAACTAACTTTAGAAGTCCTATTTTACCTTACTTCATCCTGTCTTATCTCAGGTTAGGAAATCCTAAATACTTGAGCCAACATTGGTTATCAACTTTTATGTCTGATATCTAGCAACCGATGCTAAGTTTCTCATCTCGTCTCACTGTATTTTTGTAACTAGTTAGATTTCTCACTGAAATGGCTAAAAATCTCCTTTAGCAAAAAACAAAGCACATTTGTAAGGTGCACCACAGCCGGGAGAACCCCACGTCGCCAGGCTGGTCGTAGCTGCTCAGCTAACTGCATGATCATGGCCTGGGGTAGCCTGTATCTACTAACAAGCATTTTATCATCAAACCACAACACATCGTTTTGTTAGGGTGTGCCGTGAGCCTCCCCATGAATAAGTTCCATCTGTTGACATTTCATTGGTTGTGTAAAAGCAATAAAAAGAGCTGCCACGTGTGTGACACCAGTTAGCTTAGTGGTGGAAAAGTTAAAGTTAGGACAGATTAACAGTTATCCTAGTATTAGTAGAGTATATTTAAGATTTTGGGATGTTAGAAAGCACTTTTCCTATCTTTAGTTAGGATTTGCATCAAATAAACTGGAAAAAATCCGCTCCTATACACTTAAGATTAAAAGGTAGGAGGTTTCTGTAGTAGGAGTTAGGTAATGCATTCTATCAAGGAGTGTCCTCACATCAATGGAAAGAGCATGAGTGAGTGTGTGTGTGTGGGGGTGTAATGCTCACCTCCCTGCAGGATATCCTGTGGGGAGATAGAGAAACAGGATGGTTAAAGTTACAGGTGCAGATATCAGGAGAAAGAAATAAAGAAACTAAAGCCACATGAGCTTCAGTCTTAACGAGGATCAGATCACTGATTTCCACCCCGATTAAAACCCACAGCTCAAGTAGGGATGCAACTGACTGACAGGTAGTAGCAGGTACTGACTTTTTACAGATTTTTTCAGCCTTTATACCTTCCTCAAAGCTGGTACACAAACCTATAAAAACAGCAACACACTCGTTTTTACCTTCTAAGGTGTGCGTTATTAAAGGGCAGTGGCTGCCTCTGCGAGAGGGCGGGGCTGCAGGAGGAAGTGCCGTCCTCTTGTCTCTCTTCAACCAGTCACGTCCCTTCGCAGCAGGCTTGTCAGTGACGTAGGTGAGTCGTATGTGCTGGCAGCGTTCCCTGTCCTTCCCACTGAGGAATTCTGGGAGGTCGTTGACCTGTATGGATGACACGGAGAAAGAGGATGTGCATCATGATTAAACCTCCATAAATCATCTTTTTTTCTGTTGTCATATTGATCTACATGTTGGTGTTAGCAGGTTTCCATCTATTAGATTAGCAAAAACATTTTCAACTTCATCCATTTTCACAAAATACACGGATGTCACAATCCTGGCCTCTACATAAAAACTGTTAAATCACCTGCTGATGCCGCAGTCAGGCTGTAATCTGACTGTTTACTGCAGACGGGATTAACTCTTTGAAGAAGACGGTGAACTTTGACCTCTGACATAACAAGATGATGGAGTGGGAATTAGAGGCTAATGCTGCCACACACAGACCCAGCTTCCCCTCTGGATAACGTCTGCATGTTATGTAGTGTTATATTATGGTCGCACTAAAGGTGAATCTATTTTAAGACGTGGGTAGTGTGGACTGGAGTTATCCAAGGATAACGGTTTCCTAAAATGTCTTTATTAGACAGGAAAGGCTTTTTATTTGTGTTGCTGTCACTCTCTCTGTGGGAGGTTTGTGTTGCTGTCAGGCACTTCAGATGATTAGGGAACAGGCAAAATATATACAAAATATAAAAATGCTTTGGCTGCCGATTCACTGGTTGGAATTGGTCATTGTTAATGTTTTACTGACTAAATAATGCACTGAAACTGATTTGTTAATTAGTTGATCAACAGAAAATTAATTTTGGTTAAGGTAAGGGGAAACATCCTGGTCTGGTTTAATAAAGAAAGAGTTCACAGGGACTTTAGATGCAACCTGTTTATTTACATTTAACCAACATCCACGATCCCCTCACCTTAACCAAAGTGATTTTGTGTTATTTCTAGGAGACAGGAAAATACAATAACTAACTTGCAGTTGTTTTTAAAGCACCGGCATCAATCTGTCCGCTTCACCGCACACAGCATCTTTTCCTCTCCTCTCTCCCCTCTGTCCCAAAGTAATCGGTCAACAGAAAAGAAAAATCTGCAACTATTTTAATTAATCAACTCATCTTTTCAGTCATTTTTTCAAGCAAAAATAGTGAAACAGTGTCATATATTCTCTATAGTCATATATCATTTCAAAATAAATATTTTGTTGGTATCTGAACTTTTAGTCAAACAAAACAAGACTGCGAACTTTTGAGCAAAATTGTGGGCATTTTTTTTTTTCACATTTCATAGACTAAACAATTACGAAAAAAATAATCTGCAGATTACCTGATAGTTGGTTGCAACCGAAATGGCAAATTTGTGTAGTATTAAGTATAATATTCCAGCAATGAAAAAACGAACTGAATGAACTGCACAAACAGTGAGCAGAATGGGGAACCAGCAGCATGACTGGCACAGGCTGGTTTAATCCAAATGATGTAATTTTCAAAAAATGTTACATACGTATGTAGTGTCCGATATAACATTTATTGAATTACCTCAGCTAGTAGAAAAGGTTTGGAGTGAAACCTGTCAGTCAAAATAGCTGATCTGTNGGCAAATTTGTGTAGTATTAAGTATAATATTCCAGCAATGAAAAAACGAACTGAATGAACTGCACAAACAGTGAGCAGAATGGGGAACCAGCAGCATGACTGGCACAGGCTGGTTTAATCCAAATTATGTAATTTTCAAAAAATGTTACATATGTATGTCCGATATAACATTTATTGAATTACCTCAGCTAGCAGAAAAGGTTTGGAGTGAAACCTGTCAGTCAAAATAGCTGATCTGTAATCTGAAGAGTTTAACTGGGATCACACAGCAGGAGCTTATTAGTTAATAAGCAAGCATAGCAACAGAGGTAATTTAATTTGCTTTGGTCACGATTAGGGCAGCAACTAAAGATTACTTTAATTATCAGTTAATCATTTTTTTCTGGATTAATTAATAATTCAAACCTAAAAATATTGTGTTTACTATCAAATTTAGGCAAATCTGCTACATTGATAAACTGGAACCAGATGTCAAACTTTACTTTTTCGAAAAAGTGCAAGATTAGATCTGAAAGTTAGTCGATTAACCTGTGGTCAGTAAATTAATTGGGAACAATTTTGATAATTCCATTCAATTCACTGAAAGTCTTTAAACAAAATGCCAACGTTTCCATACACTGAATTTACTATCATAGATAAAACAATGTCTTTGGATAATTTGAAATGGCATCTTGGCCTTTAAGAAATTTGGTGGCCATTTTACACTGTTTTCTGAATTCTTATTGGCCAAACAACTAATCCATAAATCAAGGAAATGATTGACAGACTAATCAATCATAGAATAATCATTTGGTGCAGTCCTAGTTTATTGTATTTAAGAGCCATGTCACATAACATATTAAATTTTTTTCAGACCAGCTGTCAAAAAGCCAAATTGTTAATGGAAATTGCTAATGATCATAGAAAACTGAAATATTCACATTCCATAAGCTGGTACCAGAGACCTTTGAAATTTAGCTTTGAAAAAAATGATTTAAAATGATTAAAGAATATCAAAATGGTTGACAATGTATTTTCTGTCACACAACTAATCAAGTAATTCAACTTGAGATGAAGGGATTCAGTTTGAAATTATATAAAATTGAGAAATTACTAGCAAATCTCCACGCTGGAGAAGCTGGAACAAGCAAGTTTTCGACGGTTTAGATTGAAAATCTTTCTCAAATGATTCAACAACTATCAAAATACTGACTTAATCTGCTACAAACTGATTTGTTGTTAATCAATTCATCGATGAACTGATCATTTCATCTCTAAAAACGACTGTTGGTTGTAGCCGTTACCATTAAGTGAAGTTTTGAATTGATTTTACTCACCAGCTCGATGTCACGCACGCGCCTGAAGCTAACGGCAGCGGTGAGCGTGCGCGGCGGGTACTCTGTGAGGTACACGAGCTCATCGCTCAGCACTACGTGCATGTACACTTTGTTAACGGTCTCTGAAATCACCACGCACGGTTCGTAGGCTCGGATCCGCTCGTACACCGCCTGCTCCGTGTTCCGCTTCAGGAAGGAGTCCAGCTTGATGTTTCGGCGGGAGAGAAGGGTCCCGGAGCCGGTCCGAGCCATGACGACGGTACCGGCGGAGCAGTTAGTGACAAGTTAGGGGGACGTCACCCTCCACTTTGGCGCGAGGAAGGTGGTCCACTGTCGCTTTCCATCCGTTAAAAATGTACTTTACGGTAGAAAAAAAAAACTATTAACAGGTGTTCAGTGCTCCTCCAGTCCCGCTCCCTCAAACTGAGCAGGTGAACTGCCGTTGACTGTCTTCATCAGCTCACACTGCTCTCTGATTGGTTTGTAGTGAAGAGGAACGCTTCTGATTGGCTAGAAGATAAAGGGTTATTTCATTATTTGGGATCAGGGTTTTAGAGTGTAATTTACATTGAGCACGGCCGGATTAACCTCCCAGGGGGCACCGGGGCAAAGACTGTTGTTGGGCCCCTGTTGACCTCCATTATACCATGGACAGATTATAAAACAATGAGAAGGGCCCCCATCCTATAAAGGAACAAAACACCCTCCCCGTGTCATTGTGTCCTTGTATTTTTTGTCTGTGTGGTTGTTTTATGTCACTTTGTGGTTGTGTTGAGTCTCTGTGCTTTTGTGTCTCTTTGTAGTAAGGTTTTATCTCTTTGTGGTTATACTTGAAGAAGGAAAGTAAAGTTTATTTATGCTCTTACAGTTGCTTTTACACCACTGCTGTGTCTGTAATTCGCTTCAAATATCACTGTTTCCTCTAATGAATATCAGATCTATATTAACACACACTGCTCTCTGTGATTATCTTTCAGCTGTCTTCTTGGACTGAACTCAGGCCCTGCAAACTGGGCCAGTGTTAGCCACCTGGTGGAGGCCATTTGCAGCTCTGCCATCTTCACCCAGTGGCCACGTGTCCAGAGGGACCATGATGACTTGGTGGTCATTCATTCTCAAGGACTATGTGGCCCTTAGAGAGGCAGGCCGGCCAGCCTGAGGTTGATGGCTCAGACCAACATCCAGCTCTTTGAATTAAATTGAGGACTCAGTGGTAAGAGTTTGTCATAAAGCTGTGTTGGTGTGTTGTAATCTGTACTGTGATTTATCTTTTAATGAAAACTGGAACTCCTAAAACAGTCTGTTTGTTGGTGTATTGCAGGTGCTGGCCAATGCAATAGCATTGCAGGCATATATTATTCTGCATACTTATTCGTCTTACTCATCTTCTGTATTGAAATTTCGGCATGTAACTAGTCCTGCAGCTTTGAGAAAACCCAGACAATATATATATTCTTAGCAATTCAAGTAACCATGGCAACGTAAATGCTGATAAAAGGCAAAAAAAATCCCATAGAGAATAAATGAGGAGACATCTTCAAAACGACCAAATCCAGTCCTCTTTGGAGCTCTACTCCTGCGTCATACTTCAACACACACACACACACACACACTTATTGACAGAAATGTACAAACACATCTCCACGATATGGATTAACTTTCAAAATAAAAGTCTCAATATGGTAAGAGGGAATTATTGGTTCTGTTGTACAAAACCTTTTGCAATTTATACTGCCAAATACAGAAGCACAGACACTTATAATAATAAGAGTCTCAAAAAGGTAATAGGTAAGGTAGGTTATAAAAGTTTGACCTTAGAAGCTATCCTCTATATGGGGATATAGTGGTATAACTTTTTTGCAGATCAACTTCTGTTAGGGCATGTACATGTGTGTATACATGTCTTGATATGGTTGTTGGGACAAATTTGGGTTTGAAACCGTCAATGTGAGGTTATTTTGGCCAGTCGTGACAGCTTCAAAAGGCTTTTTGAGGGACACCTGCAGTGACTGAAGTCAGTGTCAGGATAAGTCTCTACGACATGAATGAAACTGAAAATCACGTCCTTTGTACAGATTGAAACGTGAGGAGCGAAATACACGCACCAAGCAGCAGGCACATTCAAACATGTTGTTTATTATTCTTTCTCCTCAGTATTCACAGATTCAGTTTCTTGCCTTTTACTTCATTTCTACTTTTGATGATAGTAGAAACATTTTAAGAACAGAATCTGCTCCGCTCTGGCACAGTCACCACCTTCACAGGTGAAAGTATTGACGTCTATTAAGCCAAACTCGAGGCTTCAAAACGGCAATTCACAAACCAATGGGTGACGTCACGGCGGTTTGCCACTGGGGCTATGAGAATACGTGACAGCGGCTGTGAATGGTCCGGTGGGCGTGACTGGATTCCAAACACCGGCTTCTCGCGAGCTGCGAGGCGGTCACGTGCCTCCCATGTGCTTCTCTGTGACTCCGCCCAGCGGCTCCACTCTTGTTATGAAACCGAACTGGTGGGTGTGTTTGGCGGATTCCTCCAGAAGCAACAGCAGCGATCCAAACTGGTAATATGACCTTGTTTTGTTTTTTTCTTTACTGTAAACATGTAAACAAGTTTTATCTGTTAGTTTTCTACGGATACCGTGGATTTATTGTGTCTCGTGTCGGTTTGTAGTCTCGGTGTGCACTGTCTCTGGTTCTGCAAAGCCTGTGCCACACAAACAAATTCATAACATGTAAGATTCACATGTGCAGGCCAGCAGGGACACAGTGTTCCCTGTGTTTGTTCCAGCCTGTGAAATCTGAGGACAGTCACTATTCAAGCATTTTAACTCGAGCTTTACGCAGCTCTGTCACACACATGCAACATTAACGAACTGAGATATGGATTTATGTGTTGTCTTTACATGCTTTGACCTCTGGCACCATTTTACACCTGTGGTGAACTTCCTAAATAATATGCACAGAATATCCCTGATGCTTGAGAAGAATAAAAAAAAACAAAAACAGGATGTAGTCACAGACAGTGCAGTGACAGCATTCATGTGAGTTTAAGGGCCATAACTTTAATGAAAAGCTTTAAGTTTGGTTTTAGGGGTGTAGAAAACAGAGGTAGTTAATTGGTTCTGCAGATAAATCTTAATTTAGACTAATCCCGTGCATTTTAGTTGACTGAAACTTTTAATAAATTGATCAGTCATGTTGTAGGATAGTAACAACCTTCATAAGGTAAAGCTGGGGGGGTGTGAGGTTATTAATAAGACATGGGGGAAGAAAAACTCTGCTCTATCTGTTTCACCAACAAATGTACTTTTTACAAATGTGTAATTCACTGTTACCAGCTTTTTTCTTAGTTTAATACGGTAGTTAATTAAATATTCGTGGGTTTTGGGTGGACAAAACAAGTAATGAAAATGTCAGCGTAGATTTAAGGAAATTGCGATTGTCATTTTCTCCATTTTCTGAGATTTTATCCAGAAAAAAACATCAAATAATTGAGGAGATGTTCATCAGATTTCCAGTTATCTGCTGCCTTATAACACAGCTGTATCAGACTGCTTAAGTTTTTATCAAGGTGTATCTTGATCAACTAGGACTTTACTCAATGCCAGAGCTTAAATATCCATCTTCATTTGTTCTTGTGTCTTCTGTTCTCCGTGCAGGTCCACTGTCAACAATGCTTCGCATCACCGCTGCCACCCTGTGCACTTACTGTCCGAGGATAAGGCTGCTGCTCCCTCCCTCTGCTGCTGCCTCCAATGTCACTTCTCAGAACAAGAGACTGGAAAACCAGCACACAGTGGACTCCCTCTATGAACTGTCAGTGGACATCCGCAAGGTACGCAAGTTCAAGGGCTGGGTCCTGTCTGAGAGCTCTGCATATGTGTCTGAAACCGCCGATCTGTTGAGGGACATGGGTGCAGACACGACGGCAATCGCCCGGATCCTGGAAACTCACCCTGAGGCTGTCCTGTGTCGGCCGGGGGATGTCGCCGCCCAGAGAGACCTCTGGGTGTCTGTGTGCCCCAACAAGCGCGAGTTGATGAGCATCATTGAGAAGTTCCCGGCCTCCTTTTTTACATTAACTCACCATAGCAACCAGCGGGCCAACATCCTTTACCTCCAGAGCCTTCGCCTGAACAAGCGGATCATCGGCAAACTGATGGCCAGCGCCCCGCAGAGTTTCAGTCGACCTGTGGAGAGCAACCAGGAGGTCATCCACACACTGAGGGAGACCTACCTGGATCTAGGCGGCGATGAGGGCAACCTGCGTGTTTGGCTGCAGAAGCTCCTCAGCCAGAACCCGTACATCCTGCTGCGGCCCGCTGAGGCCTGGAGGGACAGTCTGGGCTTCCTCAGGGAGCAGGGCTTCAGCACCGAGGAGCTCCTCAGCCTGGTGTCCAGCCTCAGAGCCTCCATCGCAGAGCTGCAGCCTGAAGCCATGCGGCAGGCGCTGGCCTACATCGAGGGGGCTCTCGCCTGCTCCCAGGACGAACTCAAGCAAACAGTGATCCGCTGCCCGGCCATTTTGTACTACTCCTTGCCCACCCTGGCGGCGCGGTTCCAGGGGTTGATGGACGTCGGAGTGAGCATGGAGCAGGTGAAGAAATCTCCGAACGTCCTGGAGCTCACCACACAAATCGTGCTGTACCGTATCCAGAAGCTGGCCTCCTACGGGTACGACGTACGCTCCGGCAGCTTGGACTTTATCGTGGGAACCAAGAAGGACTTTGAGATGAGCTACGGGAAGCTGCACCTCAGACAGCAAAGGCCACTCTTCAACCCTGTAGCTCCCCTCAGATCTGCTGAGGAGTGAATGTCTGAATGTGTTGATACTCTGCACTGTGCTAATATATGTGGGGGAAAAAAACAATGGATGCTATTTACTCCTGAATATGAGAAGGGGTTCACATCTTCACCTTTCTGCAAAGTGCATGAAGAATGGAGGCAGTTTGAAATATCAAACCTCCAGCAATACTTGTAGTATTGAGAACAAGTTTACTATAAAGCAAATGTTTTGACCTGTGGCCTTCATCACGGTCTTTTGATCTGATGCTGAGGGCTCTTCTGAAAATATGACACTGACTGTCTTGAAATCTCGAGTGCCAATCATTGCCTGTCCATCTTGTAAATTAAGATTTACTACTGTAACGAACGAACTGTTTGTGGTAATTGAACACAACCGATGAGCAATAAATGTCAACATCTGTGACGTCTTTTAATTTTTTTGTTCAGTGTCAAAAACCCCACATCCATCTATTTTCTTCCGCTCATCTGGGGTCGAGGTCGGCACATGCTGAGCTGGGTATTCCAGACGTCCCTCTTTCCAGCAACGCTTTCCAGCTCCTCCTGGGGGATCCCAGGTCAGATGGGACATGTAATCTGTCCAGCGAGTCCTGGGTCTAACTCCGGGGTCTCCTCCCAGTTGGATGTGCCCAGAGAACCTCCAAAGGAAGGCGCCCAGGAGGTGACTTTACTCCGAGCTCCCTCCAGATGTCTGAGCTCCTCACCAGCCCAGCCGCCCCTGCGGAGGAAGCTCATTTCGGTCACTACCCGGAGCTTGTGAGGGTGTGAAGGAAGATCCACTGGTAAAAATCGAGAGCTTTGCCTTCTGGATCAGCTCCGTCACAACAATCCCGATACAACCTCCACATCACTGCTGATGCTGCACCCATCCGTCCCATTTAATTTGAACTCTTATTTAAAGGTTAAATATGACGAGTTGACTGTTTTCAACACTTCAGCACCAAAGAACAGACTCATACCATTTGTATATTTAACCGAGTTTTAATTAAACAAGCACATTGAGAAGGAACAAGAAGCAAACGAAGCAGTTCTCTCCAGTGGTACATTTATTGGGAATTACACGGAAGGGGGGGGGCATGATATGAAGACTCTTTATTTCTGTCACCTTTTCTCAAAAGCCATTGACGAGGGCAATAAGTTGATAGTTAACGTCATAATGATATCGCCTCTACAGCGGTACGGAGTATAACGAGCTGACTACTACTCGGGTAGAGATAAGGAAATGCTCAAAACACTTCTGCTGATAGATACATCGGATGGCTCAAAAAGGAGAAAGGTGGGAAGTAGAGTAAATGATGACAGGCGGATGTATTAGCAGAGATACAAGATTTCGCAACATTTTTTTAGAATGCAGGGACTATAAATGCTTTCATTTTTATTGAAAATTTTCCAAAAAAGAAAGATCCATCCACAACGATTTCTCATATCAAAAATATATCAATGGGTCTATGGCTACACAAAGAGAGAAAACACACATACAATATCCAAATATGTACAAGTTGTATGTGAGCTGAAATTAGCAAATTCATTATATACACAAGGACCTCAGTCCCAGCAATATTAACCCAAAGATAAGCACAGTGTCGCAGCCTCTCCAGTGATGTCAGCACTGGCCAGGTCGTGTTCAGTCCACATGATAATGTACAGTCCGTTTACTCGAGAAACTTTAACTTGTGAATGAATGTGTTTATTGACAGGTTTGCACGCTCCTCCTGTAGGTGTGGTCATGCAACAGTTTAGTGCTTAAACAAAAACGTAAGTGTCCACTTTGTGTTGGCCGGCGTGTCTCGGCAAGTCTGCAGAGAACTCCTGTGTGGAGAGAAGAAAAGACATCGACATACTGACTGTTAAAAACGAATAAATGCACTCAGATATTAACTCTTAACTATTGCTAAAAAAGGAAACGTGACAGAAGGAGGAAAGGAGGAATCTTAAAGCGAACACCTAAAGTTCATTATGTGCAACTGAAAGAGCAGCTCTGGTGATGTTTGGTATTTTTCTTATTGTCAACAAATGTCATGAAGATCAAAATCCTACTGAAAACTTTCAGGTTCCTCCTACACAAACATTTCTCAGCAGAATATGAATTTAAAGATACAATATGCAGCTGCTGATTGGTCATTTAATGCTTTTTGTATTTATAACAATGGCCTGCACGCCTGCCTCATTCACCTGTCTGTGGCAGCTCTATTGTTTTCGGTTGATAAGTGAACATCTAAATTTCGTCTTTTACATCCACTGGAACAATTTTGCCTGAAAGACTTTGAAGTTTCTCTTATGAAATCTAAGGTAAGAAATAAGTTTTGTGTTTCCGGCTAACCTTTTCTAGTGAGTGCTCTGCCTCTGGACTTTAGAGCTTTTGCCATTCCCAGAGTCCCCGCTGTGCCGTTTGCCACTTGTCTGAGCGTTGGAGTGGTGTTCAAGCCCTGAAAACACAACAGCACAGTTTGGAAAACCAATTCAGTTTCTGTCACAAAATCACACAAAAAAAAAAAAAAAAAAAAAGATGTAGGTTTCAAGTTGTTGCTAGAGTCTTGGCTACTACGTTTTCGTTTTAAAACGCATCTCTTTTGCTATGTTTTTGCCTCCCGTCCACACGACTCCGACGTTTCCAAGCACTGAAAACGGAGACTTTTGGAAACGATGACGTAGACACCCAGGGTCACTTCCTGATTGGCTCTTATCTGCCTCGACTACCAGTGTTGAATACAACATGGATAGTGAATTACAAGTGTTAATGACAATCAGACAATCTGCTTCCTGTTTACACCGGCTCGCGCACGCCCAGTGTTCGTGATTGCTCAGGTATGTCTGCGTTTTCAGGTTTTCAGGTGTTTTAAAAATGAAAACGTAGTAGTGTGGATGAAGCATAAAAGCATATCAGTGCGCACCTTTAACAGGGGCAGGAATCTGCTGAGCGCCTTGAGTGTAGCACATCACACTGGAACTGGGGCCTGGATAACCTGGAACCGACAAGAAAAGACTGACGGATTAGAGGAGATGTTCCCGGACCTCAGCGACGTTGTATGAAGAGACAGCGATAATTCAAATGAGATGAATGAATAGATGAAATGCTCCTCACCCTGCTGGTGTGTGCCGATGCTGGATTGTGAATCCCCCTGCAGGTACATCATGACGCCACTTTGCCAGTCTCCCTGGGAGTGAACCGGCATCTGGTAGCCTGAGAAGAACCAAACAGAAACAAATAGTTCTCCTTCATTAATAAAACCTGAGTGCAGGCGGCTACAGAGAAAGTTATGAGAAAGTTCGGAGCGAGAGGAGGAGGAGGAGGACGAAGAGGAGGAGGTGTTGTGTCACTAACCTGATGCAGCTGTAGCATCATGCCTTGCCTCGGCGTGGAATGCCATCACGTCTGAGGACGCTTCGCCGTGACCGTTGGAGTTGGAGGGAACTGTAGCCAAAAGGCCTGAGGACACAGAGAACGGTCAACACCTTATAACAAAATACAGGAACTTTAGACAAGACAAGATCTACATCACCAAAACTAAATCACAGCTAGTTTAGAGTTTTTACAGTCGTTATCTGTAAGTTTTGAACAGTTTTAAGATTTTATCAGTTACGTTGGAGCCTCTCTCAGACCGAGGTAAATCTGATATTTTACTCCACTTCTTCAAACTCAGTCCTCTGACTTGTTTATCTTCCTTTAACTGTTCATCTTTACGCTTTTCTGCCTCGCATTTATATTTTTACAATTACTTTCATGATCAATAGGGGAACAGGACCCATTCCTCTTTGACCCCATTTTACTCAGTGGATGTAAACATCCTGTCGTTCCTCAAGAAAGAGAAACTGAAAAGATTCTGGTTTCTACGACAAAGCAGAACTAAACATCCACCGTCAACTACTTCAGTGACTAAGTACTGACTCTATTTTTATTTTTTAAGCTTGAGTGATCCTATTTTTACTCTGTTGCTCCTGCCTCATATTAACATTAAAGATGTTGGTGAGAAATGAGTCGAGCGTCTGGTGTTGTGTCTTTACCGAGGCCTCTGTAACAGGAGAGCTGCTGGTAGATCTGTTTCATTCGCTCGATGTTGAGGCGGCTGGCTTCCGCGTGGTGCACCATGGGCTTCGGGTAATGCACTCCGATGATACATTTGGCCGCCTTCTGCACGCTCTCCGGAGCGTTCCACGGGTCATAAATATACTTGGCTGGAAACCCTCTGAGAATGGGCAGGTAGCGCCTGAAGAGAGGAGATGAAGAGGTTCAGCGAACGTGTAGCGTGTTGGAATCTACTTAAAGATCTCAGGTTCACATCTACTAAGGAGGGATTATCCAGCACTGATTTACCCCACCTGCCTGACTGCATTCATTAAACACACAGCTGCAGTTTTTTTTTGTTCAATTACACAACTTAGCTTTTAGTTTCAGTTTTTATTTCTTTTGCACAATTAGACAAACGACAAAGAAAACTACATAAAAGTGATGAGAAACATATACAGTTCAGTTTACTTCGTTTGAAGGTCAAAAACTGAGTTATATGTGGCACTGAATAATTCAATTAGTCTGAAAAGGTGGAGAACATTTCATCCAGTAATACTTTTAAAAGATTTTTTGGAAGGTTTTCCAATTACAAATCATCTAACCTGGATGAAACACTGAATAATTCTAACACTTTGTGCATGAACAAGATCAAATCTAAAGATTAAAGATCCATAACTCCTTTTCGACTTGAGTCGCACAGTCAGCATCACGGCATATCAGACAGTTAAAAGCTTCCCCCACGTGTATTTCAGTTGTAACAGGGACCACACACACACACACACACACACACACACACACACACACACACACACACACACAAACACACACACACACACACACAGGACACGCGTGGATCAGGTCAGATAAACTCACCGTATGTAATCTCCGTTGGGGTCTGTGCGGCGGCCGAAGCCCACGGGGCAGTAGCAGTGGAAGAACTGCTGGAAGAAAGAGCTGCAGGAGAGCCACATCCAGCTGCCGGCGTTCACACTCCAGTCTGCGTCCAGCAGCAGCTCCTCAAACACCTGAACACACACACACACAAACGAACATGAGTGTTTTGCGTTGGAATTCCTTTTCTTATTTTAAAATAAATAAATAAACAAATCTGCAAATTTATCAAATCTTCTGTACCTTCATGCCTTCCTCCCAGCTGATCCACAGGTCTCCTCTGGTCAGGAAACAGGCCACGGCGTGCCTGGCCAGGTGGTGGATCCAGCCCTCCTGCCTCAGCTGGGTCATGATGGCGTCGATCCAGGGGAAGCCGGTGCGGCCCTCCGCCCACTTGGCCAACGCCTCGGGGTTGCGGTCCCAGGGGATCTGAACGCAGATGGGGTTACTCTCCATCTTGTCGAAGCACGGGTTGTTTGTGGCCGCCGTGTAGAAGAACTCGCGCCACAGCAGCTGACCGTAGAGCGAGAGAGGAGGGGAGCTGTTCTTCTTCACCTGGTGGTTAGAAGCGTGTGGTTAAATCTCTGGGAGATCCACATGAAAATAATTATTCATTCATGTTTTCAAAATCAAGAGAGAAAACGCGGATTTTATTTTACAGTTGAAGCCTCCGTCACAGTTCATGTTCAACTTTTAACACCAAATGCGAGACACAGACTCCCAGAGAAAAGTTTCATGTAATACACAGATTCGCCACTAGAGGGCAGACTGTGTTTTCTCAGTGTGTATTTCAGATGAAAAGAAACTCACTTACATAACTTCTGCATGTTTAGAGGCAAATCAACTTTTCTTTAGTTATTTTTTAATCCCAAACTGCCCCTCCCTCCTCTGACATTCACATCACTGCTATTTATATAATAACAACAGGCGGATCAGGTTAATCAAAAAGGAAATGACTGGCAGATATTTCCTCAATAACCGTTTTTACTGTATTTCTTCACACAAAACTGTGAGGAAGTGAACCCGTCAAATTAAGACTGCTGTGGATGTTTTACCTCATTGCAAAATAAACTGCGAACCCTTAGATGTTATAACGAAGTAGCTCAGATGACAAGTGTGTAGAAAGGGGCAGAATACTTGTGTGTTTTTGTATTTACAGAACAGTTTATACAAAATAAAACAGATGGTTGGATTAATAATAAAACTGGTAAACTGATAAACACTTTATCAGACTGTTGACAACATTTCTATTGGTCGGAGTGGAAGATAAAACTCCATCACAGCTGATTGTTCACCCTGCGTGTCGGTCACACACTGGGACAGTCTCCTGTCAGGCGTGTGGAAGCGGTAAGAATGAATTTCTCTGACATCTTTCAGAGTGTCTTTAAACTCCTCATCGTAGCATCATATGACACAGCATAGCATATTCAAGGCCGCATGACAGATGAGTCCATCTCTGCAGTCGATGCCAGGAGACTCAGAATCTGTTTTCACCAAAACATGCCAGAAAACTAAGGGAAACTGGACTAACTGACACATCTGTGGCACAACTGGTGTAAACAGATTCTGCCTAGCAACGCCCAGGCTACAAACAAACCCAACCCATATTATGCATGTGTCTCAAATAAAATATGACGCCCTCTTTTGTAAACAACATTTTCGGATTAAAAAAAGTCATATTGGGGCCAATACTCTGTGTTTTCTCGGAGGTGTTCGGTGACGTACCTTCCTGTAGAGATCGGTGAGTTTGAAGTAGAAGAGGCGGCAGGAGAGGCAGCCGAAGCGCAGGTACGGGCTGAGGCCCGTCGGGCTGGCGAGCAGCGAGTTGGCGTTCATTCTGGGACGCTCAAAGTTGGCAACCCACGCCTGAATGCAACACGGACAGATCGTCAGATATGAAAATTCATTATACCGCTGTGTTATGTCATAACACAAAGCTGTCACGCTGGGAGAGGAACACCCAGCAACTGACACTTGTATCTAAAACTTGTATCTCATCTTATGTAACTGTGCTTTTTAAAAGTGCTTTTCATGGTTTTCAACAAACTAACAGACTTCAAGTCAACTCAGGGGAGGGGAAGCACTGATCAGCTGTAACTCAACACACATTAGTAGAAGCGCTATTTGTAAACATTAAAAAAATCCAGACTCACGATAAACTGACAAATGTAAACTGTATTTCTTTGAAATGAGGCAACAGTAGGTTCACTGCTTCGCTCTCCTGATTCGGACTGACCTTCCTCTCCAAATGCCTCTCAAGTCGTGTGAGGGCTTCAGTCTCTCCCCCCGGCCACACGGCTGACGGCAGACCCTCAGTATCAAAACCTGCAGGGGAACATTCAAAGAAACACCTTCAAATTCAGCCTTTATCTGTGATGATGTTTTAACTCAAGTACCCAGGGGCCGGTTGAACAAAAACACCTTCAGCTTTCTCTGACACTTAAGGTTTCATTTCTTCTTAGCTGAGGGAGTTACTTAAGGAGAATGTGGGGAATTATGAAGGAAACCTTAACTCAGACTTTAAGGAAGATTTTAATTCAAGGTGTTTTGTACAACTGGCTCCAGGTCTGTATTTACAGGATCATCACTGTGAGCCCTGAACTGCTTGGATCCACTCACCGAGCTCCTCCAGGGACGGGACCCCGAACTTGTCGTCATGGTCCTCGGACAGCGGCGTCGAGCATTTTCCCATGATGTCAGCGGTGATGGACTCCGCAGGCACCTCCACCGCGTCCATGCGACTGATGAGGGTCTGGAACCGCTTGTAGGTGAGAGGGGACTGACCCCCGTTCAACTCTATGATCCTGCAGGGAGGAGAACAGGAAGTGTCAGAGACCTCACAGGCGCACAGTCAGAGTTCGGTTATCGTGCCGTTGCTGGTTTTCGCTGATGGATTAGATGCAGTTGTTGGGGTGATGTTAACTCACTTGTCCAGGTCGTAGAGTGTGTGGGAGGTGCGAACTGTCACCTCCACTCCAGCCTCAGAGGCCAGCTTCTTAATAGCTGCATCTCGCTCTTTCCCAAAGGGCTCAGAGTCGTACTCATAAGACAGACGAGTAATCTTCCACTCCTGGAACACGGGGGATAAATAAATAAAATAAAGTAAGCTACAGGATATTAGAATATTTAAGAGTTTAAAAGCACCCTGCTGCTCTGGGATGAACATGTCACCTTGAAAAGTCTGGGAAAGACATCAGTGGGTTGGCCTCGTATCACGAACAGACGGGAGTTGAGCTTTCGGAGGCTGGAGTCCAAGTCCTCAAGACTCTGCAGTAAGAACCTGGAGGATGACAGGGAATAAAATGTGGTTCAAACATGGGACATTAACAGAAGCATATTCAATGTCACGATGAGATTAACTGGAAAAAAAAAAAAGAACATCGTGTTATCTGCGATCCAAGTTTGAGAGTTATAAACAGTGGGGAAGGAAAACCACTGGGGCCAGTTGCTCAAAGCACCTTAAGTTTTCTTCTTAAGGTTGAATTTCTCCTTAGCTGAGGGAGTTACTTCAGGTTGTTGCACAGAATCTCTTTAAAGGTTTCCTTTGTTGAGGCATTTGCAGCAATGAAAGAGATTTTACAGCTGTAAAATTCTACAGTTTTCATGGACACCGTTTGTTTGCCGGCATTAGCGCTCTTGAAAGCGGTTAACATCTCACAATAATCAATTCCTCTCGTTTTTGAGGGTCCATCAGGTTCTTCTGATGGAGGAAAACACCATAAACTCAGACATGTTCCGGATTAGATACAGTCAGAGGTACGTTAAGTTTTGTTTCCCCTTAAGTTTGGCCACTAAGATCTTCTGTGCAACTCCTTTACTGACTTTAAGTGATTCCTTTATTATAAGACTGAGACAAGGAGAAAACTTTAATACTTTTTACCTTAAGGAGAAGAATTAATGTGTTTTGTGCAACAGTTTTTATTTGAAGGAAACTTAAATCAGACTTCTTAAATCTTAACTTAAGGTGTTTTGTGCAAGTGGCCCCTGCTCTGTTTGAATGTGAATGTTTTGACAAGACAACAAGCTGGATGCAGGAAACTAAAAGCAGCAGCTTCAAGTCAATTGGCTCCTTGAAATGTAAATGTAGGCAGCAAAGTCTAATCAGGACCGCCACCCACTCTATAATCCAATATCACTGTGTTCTCAACACAGATGCTGACACAAAGGACATCTCTCAAAGTTTGAGGATTTGAGGATTCAGTGACCCAATTCAGCGAATTCAGCTGCTGCTTCCTGCCACATGACAATAGCACAGAGCCGAAGTGTAAATATGCAGATTTATTCCCCGAATTTAATTCCTACTCGACAACAGCCGGTTCCTCCTCTGGTCCTCAGCAGAGCAAACACTTAATTAAGATATCTCATATAGATTCTTCATATTTCTAAAGCACTGACGAAGTGTTGCTTTAATTTGTTTCTATTCACTAGATTTTTTTTACCCAAGTCGACACTCAGATGCGTCTTTGACTAAATCTACAAGCCTTGTTGTAACAAAGCCAGAGGCTCAACAACCTGAGCAGAACCGCCGTGTGAGTCACCACAAACATCTGAGCGGGGGGGGGTAATGTCAGCGAGCCAGAGGAGGCGGCAGCGGGACAAACGGCCGCCTTAATTGTGGTGAAGGAACCTGTTTTTGGTAAATGTGTCACAGCTGGTTAGATAACAAAGCCACAGGCAGGACAAACTGGGAATTAGACAATCTGGACAGCAGTTAAAAAACAAACAAACATAAATACAGGCAACTGCTGACGAATCAGTACGTAACGCTGCAGGATCGACACGTTTCATTTTTTCACTGGAGGAGAACCACAGAAAAAAATATATATATATATTTACATTTCTAAATCACACAATTTTTCAAAGGGATCATGTTTCGATCTCAGTTGGATCTTTACTGATTCAGGATGATGTCAAACTTTGTCCATTTCAAATAATACGTGGTTTGTTGTTCTGTTGTTCTGTTGTAATCAATTAGTTGAACGACAGAAAATTTATCTGCAACTATTTTCCCCCGGTCGCAGCCTTCCACATGTCAACATCTGCTGGTTTTTCCTCATCTGCTGTCACAATAAACTGAATGTATTTGGTAAAAACAGGATTTTAAGACGTCGACTTGAGGTCCAGAAAAAACTGTGATTAGTCCGTTAATCAAGAAAATAATCAGCAGATAATTCGACATTGGAAATAATTGTTAGTTGCCACCCTACGTAACTTTTTTAACTACATGTAGATTTGTGTTATTTGACCTGTGCCTCTAATTAAACACAGAAAATTCCTTTTAGAGTTTCACTTCCACCTGTTTTATAAAATCTGTCATCTCTCAGTTAAAATGTGAATTCAGCTGCAGCTGATGATTCCTGCAAGTGTCCTGTTGTGTAAATTCTTCTTTTCACACGGCAATTATTCCCTGTCGACAACTAACTGCCTTTAACGCTGCCCCCCCACCCCCCACCACCACCACCACCAATTTTCTTCTGTGAGAACAGTGTGATTCCTCCTGCAGTGGCCCAGTTTAACTTCCACTTTGCATGAATAAACAAGTGCGCCCAGGTTACTGCAGTGGAAGCAGTGGAAAAGTTTTCAGCATTTCCATTGTCCCTCATTTTCTTTATTTCCAGCTAAAGCAGAACTTTTCAAGCAGCATACTGGACTTTTGTTCCCGTCACTGATTCATCTCTCATTCAAAAAAAAACACAGAAGGCTTGAGTTCACCCTTAAAGCTGAATCATGCAGACAGTGGATGAGTCAACCAATCTGCATCATCACTGTATGTGACGTCGATGAACTTAAAAGTAAATGAGTCGAAAGCAGCAAATATCACCAAAATCAACGTGTATTACTTCTACAGCGATACAGTGAATGTGTTTCAAATTTATTTTTAATCATATAGCTTCTGTTTTTATCTTCCCAGGAAGTAATAAATACCAATCAGAGCGCACACACACACACACACACATACACACACACACACACACAAACACAGGTCCAGACCGAGCGGCAGTAATATGGAGCTTCCCGTACCCGTCATACGTGGGTTTTAATGGATTCTGTTCTTAAAACCATCACCCACCATCGTGGATCACGAAAGGGCCGGTGAGAGAAAAGCCAAAACCGTGTCTGCTTGCTTTTTACAGATATCTTGGCAGCACCACTACAACTTGAAGTGATTTTCCCTTTTTTCCTCTGACTCCACTAAACGAGCCGCAACGAGATCAGAGATCAAGCGAAGCGCTGCAGCGGGAGCAGAGAGGTGCACCGCGAGGCTTCAGGCTGTTTTCAAGCTCCAAACGGAAGTGAAAGGTGTAACTAATGATGTTAACCTCTCTCCTCCGCAATCACCTGCCGTGATGGCAGCGACAAACAGACTACACACTACAACACAACGCTGACCGACACAGCTTTTCCATGATGTGAGAATAAAATGATGATGATGTAATTTTTGCTGGAGTCCGAAGAATAATGATTTATAGGCTAATGCAGCTCCTGCGATTTGTATGATGTCACGATTAATCGTTCAGCCCTCGTATAGACACATCCTTAATGGGACAGTTAAACTTTTGTTTTATGGTTTTACAAATTATGCACAACTATTTCTAAAATGACTCTTCTACATCTTTGGCATTTCTAATTACGTATTGGCCAACATTTCTGCTGATACAGTTCATCTGTCATGAGCCAATATTGACAGCTTCATTGATCAGACACGATGTGGTAAAGATGTTGTTGTGTTCACATATGCAACAGTAACTTCACTAACATACAACATGTATGTCACCATGACACACTTCTGCTTCTGATAAATAATAATGTTGAGTGTGAGCTGCACAATGGAGCTGCGGAGAAAGTGATTAGATTAATAATAATTTTTAAATTTCTTTTTGCTTTGCATTCACTGAGCATGAATGTTTTGTTTCCAGGATCACCCTGCCCCACTTTTTGATAGTCACACTATATACATTCACATCTGGGAGCAGTTACAGCCACAGTCTTATCTGATGGCCACTGAGCAGCGCTCTAACATCTCAGCCCAGATTTATCCCGCCGGTCCGGGGATTGAGTTCGAGGTCGGCCACTTTGCTCGCTGCTCCAAGGTCACTGTGACACCGCAAAGCCAGAGTCAGACCATCTGACCCCAAAAGAAAAGCAGCGGGCTTAATCTACATTCGTCAGAGTTTAGAGTTCAGACAAGGTACAAAGTCTACAAAGCACAAAAGACAAAAGAAAAATCATGCGTCTTCTTCCCTCCTACTTGTTATAAACACACCATTATGCAGCAAATCCACACTAATTACACCCTTATGAACCCATTTTAAATACGGAGTAGTAAAAGTCTTTCATGATCACGGCCCACCCAGCACAACTCGGTCACATGGCTCCAGCAGCTTCAAGCACAAACTGCTGAAATGGATATCAGGTAGAAACAGCGTCAGTGGGATTAGCGCTTACAGTTGTGCTGCACACCACAGATAGCTGGGGTCTCATGCAGCGGAGAAGTAGGTCAAAAAGACAAAACGCGTGGAGGGTTTACGACTAACACACTGACCTACTTGCGACATGCGTGGAAGTGTCGTGGCAGGAGGGAGGGAAGGAGGGAAAATTACTGCGATTATGTCATCTGGCACTGACCGTCCCTGTTCCCTGAGGATCACCCGCATGATCTGAAGGACAGGACGGCTCACTTCTAGACAGACAAATTATAATGAGAAGAACCTGTGCAGGAACAAGCTGCTACTTACAGAAGCAAGCTCTTCACAGCCTTCAGCACAATCCTCTTACTGCATTAGCATATCATTCCCCGACTGTGACTTTTTCCTGCTTTGAGCAACGTTTTCTAAGAGATGCAAAAATCACTCGGCTTTGATTCAGGCACAAATGTCACATTTTAGCATTCAACTATGTGCAAGTGCATCAGAAATTTTGATGCTTGTTCCTATAAATCTCAACTTAAACTCATTTGTAACAACTAATTGACTAAACAGAGAAAATAAAAAATCATGAAGTGAATTGAGAAATCTTTATTTTACTAGAATAATCTGAAAAAAAGAGAGATTTTAATCCTCTCAGTATGTTTTTTTGTATATATCTAGTTTGACTTAATTTACATGTCTGATATGTGTGTTAAAAATCTAATAAAAAGGAATGAATCAGGGCATACTCAGTGATCTACATGTGAGCTCTGCGTCATCCCCGGCTGTTGTTATATAACAGTGAAAGCATAACATGGATGCTCCGTAACAGGCGCGCCTTTTTTGTTGCTGCTGCTGCTGCTGCCCTACTCTTCCAGTGACGGCATGGGGACAACAATACAACCCCGAGCGCACAGCGGGAGAGGAAACACAAACGTCCAGCGGGACTCCTGCTGGACTGTAAATCTTTCCACACGGAGGCAGTTATTTAGCCGACTGCAGGCTACAGCGCGCAACTGTGGGACTGTTCTGAATAAAAGTCTGGGTCATTGAGCAAGCTGGGTGAGGAGGAGGCCAGCTATTTGTTTTGACTGGGAAAACTTTTCACGTAACACTGAAGGTTAACGCCGACTGTCAGCTGGACAGGGTTTGAGGATGAAGGTTAGAGACAGGACAAAGTCAGTGGGTTATAGGTTGGCTAACAGTCCATTAACATTAACGGTCTGTGCTCTTATCTCTGTCACGAGCCTGTAAAGCTTCATATACTTATTAGTATCACCAGACTCAAACGGCCTGATCCTGCCTCACACACACACACATACACACCAATCTCACACACACACACACACACACACACGGCTTCTGACATTATTATGTTCAGGCAATGAAAGTTGCTGCCACCTCTCTAATCCCTGTGGAAGACGTAACTAACGATCTGAGTGTCATTTACACCGCCACAGTCTAGTAACCAGCGGGATCACAGCGGGGATCTGTAGTGAGGTGGGGACCCTCGATATGAAAGAGTTTGGTAACTGACGTGCAGTCATAAAGAGTTTCACAAAAAAAAACAACACATAATGCCATGAAGAATGTAGACTGCAATCTAATCTGACAATAATTACAGTCTTGTCTCTGCTAGACTGTAATTAATGGTGGGGTCAGGGTCAACACACCAAAATACTGTTTACCAATTTGAGGTCTTACTCACTTTTTGAGGGGAAAGAAAACTTATGTCATAAATTATACATGAAGTCAGCCCCCCTTTATTTATTTAGCCTGATTTTAATTATGTATTTGAACATATAATTGATGTTTCCTTGGCGCTTGATGTTTTATTTAGTGGTGATTACTGGGTAAAGATGACAGTTTTTAGTGCAACTACATCTGAGGATGCAATGGAGGCGAGTGCAAAATGTATATTATTAGTGATGCATTATGATGTCAAGACCAATATCATTAATATAATACTTACACCTGGTATATAATGGTACAGTTACAATTCAGGTAGTTTAAGCTTAATGTGGCACTTCCTGGAGCTCTTTCAAAAGATTAAGTTAAAATTTTTCTTTCATTTCAAAAAAACATGTTATCATCACAAAGATCTGATTTTACTCATGTGACAGAACAAAGAAAACTTTACAGTGACGACATCTCAAGAATGCACCTGCTTGACATTAGTGTGCCCGACTATCTGTTACATACCTATCAGCTGTGATCAGGTCTTTTAGTGTCTGCGAACAGTTAAGTTTTGACACCGGGACAGGTACTAATAAAGCAGGGTTTTAAGTCGAACTTGGCCTCTGTGCAACAGGCATCACTGTTACAACATCCACTGAATTAAATAGATTAAGCATCACCTTGTTGGTCAAGAGCCAGTACAAACTGTCCACAAATAAACTATATGATGACAAACTGCAAGCATCTTTCTTGGTGTGCAAAAACAGAAATAGCTGATGAGTGCCAAAGTTTGTAGGGGATAAACTACCGATCCCAAATTACTCTCATTATTATTCATGTGGTCTATGAAACAGCTTACAGCCCAAGATGACATCTTCAACAGTCCAAAACCCAAAGATAAGAGAAAGGATACCTCACGTTTGAGCATTTGTAACCAGCAAATATTTGACATTTTTGGACAAAAATTATTAAAATTGATGCAGATTAATAATCTGCCAATAATAATTATTGGTTAGTAAATTATCATTCCAACTGTAAATCAGATATCAGTTTAAAAGAAGCCGATCTGTGCATCAGTATACAGCTCTATGACACATGACATGTATGGTGCATTTATCTCTTGTATGGAAACATACTTGTAGCAGCAAGTGGACTGATGAGCCACAGCGTGTGTATGTGCACGGATTACTGTGTGCGTGGTGCTGATGGTTCAGTGCGGCTACTGCATAACTCTGTTTTGCACGTGGACGGATGCCTCACCTCCACCTGTTGATCCCAACGTTGGACGATCCCGCGAACCAGGGGTCGAGGATGTAGATGCAGCGGACGGTGTCCGCTCCCAGCAGAGATTCCTTGAGCGACGGGTTGTCGTGGAGCCGCAAGCCCTTCCTGAACCAGTGGATCGTATTAATGACCATTACTCAACTGGACGAGTCCTTTTTCCTTTTTGAATGTTATCAAGAGTCTTTTTGTGTTCACTCCACTTTTATCCCGACTCACTGACAGTTATGCCAAAGGAAAAAAAAAAAAACGTGAAAACAAGGCCACTGGGAATCCAAATGTGTGAGGAAAAGTCCGTGTATGCTAAGTTAGCATACAACCCCTTTGTTTTCAGTAATGCGGTCCAACTTTATTTTAATTAGCCTTGTTCTAACAGAACCTTTTCCATAATGACAAAGTATTTATAAACCGATGGCTGCTGAATCATTTGGGCACAAGGCAGAGCGCGCTCTCAGGCAATGTGACAGCTCGGCCGGCGGGCTTTAGGACCCAGTTCGCTGAGGCACAGCAGTCTTGTTGTATAACTTGTTTTTCTGAATGATAAAAAAATGCATATATAAATACACGTACTAAAACGCTTTAGTGGGCTTTCTCTATAGCGACAATACCCGAGTATAACTGATAAACAGAGTAATTAACTGGCCTGTATTTTGAGGCAATTGGTGTCCACAAGACACCGTGGCAAGACCGGCTGCTCCCCGCCGCGAATACCGGGAAAGCTGGTTATGTAAATATAATTTCTGACTGCGATATTGTCGAATTCGTCGTCCAAATTCAAGCTGGAAAAATACTTAGCTGTTAAAATTCCCTCTAGGTTCCGTATGATCCGTCTCCCTCACTGCCGAGCGGATGTTTTGAGTGGGTATAACACAAAATTTTCCCCAACGTCCACGAATAGCTGCTCGTTCGCCTCGCCGCACCTACAGTCGTGACTCCGCCCACTGGAGACGCACACAGCTCTGCGGTCTGTGATTGGTCCAAATGCCTGCGTGTGTTTCCGCAGCGTGGTCACGTTTCTGCAGCGTGCTCTCGCTGACCTAAATGAGTAGACAGCTAACATGTACAGCAAAAGTAGACTATTTGTGGGTATACTGCTGAATTGTGACCTCTTATGGTCGACCCAACAGTCTCCACACATAATTTACGAAGCTTTATCAAAACATATCCAAGTAAATATAAGTTTAGACAGAAGCGATCTCTACTTTGGTACTTTTTTTTTTTTTTTTTTTTTAAATTTAAATTAATATAACAAATCATAGGTTATAAGTTGAAAAGGATGTTCACATATACTTTGATTTTGATTTTTGTTGTAAACCGTTAAACATATAAACAAAATGTGTGACTCAGCCTGTAGGGCGCTCAGGCTTGTTTACCGTGAAAGGACCCGGATAAGCACATGAAGTCCGGCATGAGAGCACGGTCTGCTTATGTGTGTGTAGTATTGTAGTACTACTGTAGTACCACAGTACCTCAAGTCCTCCTCCTTCATAGTCAAATTTGCCCTGCAGAGAGAAATCATGTGAACAGTTTGATAAAGACCTTGGTAAAAACAATTTTTCTTAGTTTAAACTGTATGTTCAGGGGGCTGGGCTGCGACTGAAGTAAGTTTTGTCACATCTCACTTTGATGCTTTAACGCGTTTACCTTGTTTTAAATCGAGACTTAAACGCTTGTATTTGTCACTGCCTTTTGGTGCATCGAAAGTTTTTGCCCAATCACAACTATATATTCATATTTGTCTTTTCATATCGCGTTGTATTTCTTCTGTATTTTCTCTTAATACCTTTCATGTGTATTATTATTATTATTATCATTATTATTATTATTATTATTATTATCATCATCATCATTATTATTATCATTAGTACTCGTAGTACTAGGCTGGTAGTAGTAGTGGTGGTGGTGGTGGTAGTAGCAGTAGTAGCAGTGGTATTTACCGTGCGTCACAATATTCTCTTACATAAAACTGACTTGTAATTATGCAAGACATGAACTGCCGCCTTTGGACAGTAGATGTAGTACCGCGCTTTGGCCACTGAGCGGCAGTATAACATCACACCACTAGCGCCCTCCTTCTGTGTCTGATGATAACTTAATATAATGCACCCATACATGATTGTGAGCAGCTCTTACCAAGCTTTTTTCTTTTAGTCTTTTACATTTAATGGTTCAGTATTTCACATAATGATGGTATTCTACTTGTTCTTTTTCTTCTGATGATGATGATTGTTATTATTGTGTCTTTGTCTTTGTTGTTCTGTACTATTATATAACAGTAAATTATCCAAAACTCTTTGCAAGTCAGACTTCAAAAGTAGCAAATGTCTTTTAAACAGTCACTCAGAACAAAATACATTAAATGTTAAAATGAGGAAAAGAAAAGGGCTTTAAGTGAGGCAGCAGACTGTAAACCTGATTGCATAAAGCACATCACACAATGAATGAAATATGAAGGCACATGACCGAAAAAATCACCACATAAAAAAAAAAAAACCAGGACTGAACATGATGACTAAGTATGATCATATTATACATTCGTTCTGCTGGCAAAATACATAAACAATCTATCATCTTGCTGGGAAACTCATGATCATTTTTGCTGTTACTAGGCAACCAAGGCTTAATAAGTGAGGACAAGCTTTGGAGGACCACAGTGCACGTAGAGAAGCAGCTGACAGCTGCCCACCTCCACCGCTCTCACCTGAGTTAGTCATCAAGATATGCTGCATTGCATCAAGAGCTTGTGACAGGCCGCTGGAGATGATCTCGGTTACTGTCACAGACACGTGCTAAAAGTGACATCTGCTTAAACAGAAAATGAAACAGCCCTTTATGTACATGAAGAATTCTTTACGCAAAGTCTTCCTTGTGTTGATGGTTCAATATTCGGTCAACAAAATTTTCCCCGTTTGGTCTGTCTTATTCAAAAATGTCTTTTCCAGCTGCATTCAGAGGCCCTGTGTGTTTGTGTGGAGGGTCTTGATATAAATAATAAACTCAAACACTTTGCTCCAAAACATAAATCATGCAGTGTGATGGTGTTATTGTTTATCGTTTGTCAGCCAAACAATGAGGGTGAGATATACTGGGATGATGTGTTTTACTCTTTTCCCTGCCAATCACTTTGGCAAGAGTGGGTGTCACACATCACTCCTCAAGAATCCAGTGCAGTAAAGTTTGTCAGTTTTGGTATGGGTGGTGCAGTGTCATGCTAAGAAAATCTGAAAGGGCCTCTGGCATGGCAGGCAGTGTGGACAGATGGTTGGTCCAGCTCAGACGTACAAGGAGAAAGCCCCGGCAGAATGGATGAATCATCATTCTACCAACTGTTCCTCTCAGCATGTTCAACTCGCTCACTCTTTGTTTTTATGGCCTGACAAAAAAAAAAGTTGTATTGTGGAGATCGAGAACAGCATCATGATGAAGTGGTGGTACACCTTGAAGCAGGTCTGAGCGGCTGCATCGTCACTGGACGTTGGGAGCATCTCTGATCTAAAAAAGCTCAGAGCAATGTGCTCTGAACGGTAAAATATTTATAGGGATCTGGCATTAAAGCACATGGCGTTCCTCAATAAAGCTACTTTTGCTGCAGCAGATCCACTTTGACTTCTCACTAAAAATTACCACTAGTGTTGGACAAGCATGCCAGAAAATAACAGCTTGTCACTGCAGGACCCAGGACTGTCTGTGCGTTAACCATTCAGAATAATCACAAACAGAATTCATTCAGGAAACCTACATTTTATACATCTCATCATAAAAACGGTGGAAGCCAAACATAAAGTTATTAATATTAGCAGTCATACAGGAGGAGCAAAACACTTACAGCACCTGACAGCTCTGTGTATGAAAATATGTGCATTTTCATTTCAGTAGTTTCTACTCTAAATCACAAAGTGAGCTCCTTTTTGTAGACAAGCTGCCCTTAAGTGACCCCAACAGAGCTGCTGTGATTATAATCAGTGATGTAACCACAAATGAAAGGAGACTACACAACTACCTGACCTTTAATTACCTATAATAATCAATTATATTAAGAAGAAAAGCACTGTTTATGCCTGTTCCCCATCTCCCAACCTTTATTCGATGTATCTATCAGATGTATCTTTTGAATTTCATGTGGTAGAGTTAAAATAAAAAACTTGTTTTGGAGGCCCTGTCTGTTTTACATATGTCATCAGTTCCCATTTCCACCATGTGTTGCCTCAGTGGGGACCCACCTCTCATCCTGACACTGCCGTGATCAGTTGCACTGCAGCTACACACGACTACACACAACAGATTGGTTGGCACAGCCGCCTGCGTGTGTACGTCCTGGTTCTGCAGTTTCTGTTTCAGCACCAGGTAGCCTCTGCTCGAAGGTAACAGTCGGGGTTGTTTGTGTCAATCAAAGCCGGTGGAGATGCGTATTGGCTTGTCTCAGCCCGCGGGGCTCCAGGCTCCACCTCTCCATCAGAGTCCTGCCTGTGCTGCGCTTGTTGCGGTGAGCGCGGAAGGGTTGTGCGCTCTCAGGTTACGCGTGTGAAGTTGTGGACCAGAGGAGATCGGAGACGTCCAGCGACTTAAAGAGAAGGAGGGAAATAGATCGAGGCTCACTATCGTTTCTCTCTTTGCGCTGGAATACACTGAAGTCCTCGGACAGCGGCTGAGAAAAGGCACCAAAACGAGTTTGTGGCTTTTAATTGAGAGACCAAGCATACCCAACAGTATGCGGTGCAGTTATGGCAGGCAAGGGTAAGACAGTCGTGAGGACGCTGGAGGATTTAACGCTTGATTCTGGTTATGGTGGAGCCGCGGACTCGGTCAGGTCGTCCAGCGTGTCGCTGTGCTGCTCCGACACGCATCAATCCTTCTCGCATGGAGGCAACTGCTGGCATCTGACGGAATCAATGCATAGCAGACACAACAGTTTGGACACAGTCAACACCGTCCTGGCGGAGGACACGGAGATACTGGAGTGCTCGGGTCAGTGCGCCAAACTGCCCGAGCTGGAGGACGCGCCATGGAGCCTCGGCGAGGTGGAGGGCGCACTGAGGAAAGACGAGGAGCTGATGGTGGGCAACCCGCCACCGGAGGTCCTGGCGCGGCTGTCGGCTCTCATCAGCCGCGCGCTGGTGAGGGTGGCCCGGGAGGCGCAGCGGCTCAGCCTGCGCTACGCCAAGTGCACCAAGCATGAGATCCAGAGCGCCATCAAGGTGGTGCTCTCATGGACCATCTCCGTCAACTGCATCACGGCAGCTCTGAGCGCCCTGTCCCTCTACAACATGAGCACCGGGGACAAGTTCAGCCGAGGCAAGTCGGCGCGCTGCGGGCTGGTCTTCTCCGTGGGGAAGTTCTTCAGGTGGATGGTGGATAGTCGGGTGGCCCTCAGGATCCACGAACACGCCGCCATATACCTCACCGCCTGCATGGAGAGCCTGTTCAGAGAGGTGTTCAGCCGCGTCCTGCGCAGCGCGCTGGTGGAGAGGGACAACGGGATCCCCAAGTTTACGCTGGAGTCACTGGAGCAAGCCATCAACAGCGACTCGGAGATCTGGGGTCTGCTGCAGCCCTACCAGCACCTCATATGTGGCAAGAATTCAAGCGGTAAGAAGAGTTCAAAAGAAGGTCTGATTATCTGTGGATGATTTGTACCTTATGTGAGTCTTATGTGCTCAGAAATTCACTGTTAAACCAACCATATAAGCCAGATCACCATCAGTTTCATGCGCTTATCTCCAATGGATATCCACGTGTTGCAAGAAATATCTAGAAACCAGTGGCTGCTGTGTCTTTAAACAAGACATGGTGACTCAACTGGCAGCCTGAGGTTTGATTCAACAAAACTGGATTCTCTTCCAGGGGCAAGCACAAGTGCACATCTCCAAGTTTCAGTCATCTGTTTAGAGGATGACAGCATTTTAAAGCAGAATATTTGATTGAAGCATGAAGTGATAATCTGCTTAGTGGAGCCCAGTTGGAGGAGTAATATTCTATAAACTGTATAATCATGCTGGGGAATAACCACATGCTTATCTTGCTCGTGTAATTGCACCTCCCCAAACAAACAAAAGGCCTTGACAGTTTTCTTGATCATTTATTACCCTCGGCTGTTTTAGACCTGAAGGCTCTGAAACAGGAACCACCTATCTTGCTTATCAAAAGCCCCGGAGCAACAACAGTCAGAATAGATATTTATGGTTTAAAAAGATCAAACAAGCTCCAACATCTATTTCTTTGAAGCCATTGTGTTGTCAGACTTTCCTTACAGAGATGAGAGGAATGTTAATGTTAATGATTGTTGTGAGAGTGAAACCCTTGGTGTGTTTGGTGTGTGTACACATGATATGTGTGTGTCATGATTTTGCAGAAACAGGATTTTTTGGTGTTTACAGGCTATTGTGTGCTGGCCTTGTTGATAATGCTATTGCTGTCTAGCTCCAGAAGGTGTAAGCTGTCAGTGTGGGCTGGCCCTCTTATCCAAAGCCCTGAATGAGTTGGCTGGAACTATAAAGCAGAAGGCACTTGAAATGCTGTTCTCTAACTGAGAGCCAAACTTGGTCGTGCAATATTGACCCAAAACAAATCACATTGCAGCTCTTTTGCTAATTTGTTGCAGCGCAAATGTTTTATTTCAGCATTTACAACTTAAAGGTCCCATATAGTCTAATGGTCTCTGTTCGCGTGTAGTGTGATTATAGATCAGGTCTAGGTTCTATATTAATACTGTGAAAGTATCAAAGCCTCAGTCCACAGAGAAATGCACACAGCCTGTATTCAGAAACTGAGCCTCAAAACCAGCCGTCAGGATTTCCTGTAACTTTGAGATGTCACAACAAAGCAGTCATCGCCCTCAGCCATGCCCCAAGCCCCGCCCACCTGGACCCACCTTGCAGGAATTGGTTTCCCTGAGTGTTTTACCTGATATCTGCTATATTTTTATTCCATCACTCAGAAAACAGTCAGCCAATCAGAGGGGAGGCTCAGAGCCTCCTCTCGTCTGATTGGCTCACAGAACTGTTGTTACTAGAGCTCCAGAGAGAAACTACATTTAGATGTTTTTTGGGTCTTAAAACTACAAATATATCTTCTTGTGGATCAACACTTCAAATAAAACACAGGAAAAGTGTAAAATATGGAGCTTTAATAGAAATGAAAAACAAAGATTCTTGGTTGCCTCAGTTTGAATATGAGAGAGGGGATTTTTCACATGTGCTCCCTGACTTCTTTTCTGTAAGAGCACCAGGAAAGATGGTTCCAGAAGCAGTCTGAAATAGCTCTCATAGGGTCCTCAGTGATACGACATGATTTGAAATTCAATGTCACGGATGCAGGTTTTTCTAACATAACAGGTTCTCATCTTGTAATCCATACCCTCTAGTCTCTGTTATGTACAAACCATGCAACAGCAACCACTAAAATCCAAAACCAAAAGGAGAAATAAAAAAAAAAAGGAAAACATATTGAAAAATTCCTCATTACAGTTTTTCCAGAAGCGAAACTGATGCCTTCAAATGTCTAATTTTGTTGGACCGAGCTTGAAAAACAGACATATTCAATCTACAGTGACAAATCCTGAGATCTGAGAAGCTGGAACTAGAGAATATTTGACTATTTTTGATGGAAAACTACCTTAAATTATCAACTGATAGTAAAAACGCTAATGTGCTAATTGTTTTAGCTCTAACATGAGTCACAAACTGGTGGCGGAAGAACTCCCTCACACCCTTTCATCTCCTCATCCACCCTCTTATACCCCCTCATTCGACACTGATATTTAGCCTCGGTTGAAAACGCTACACACGACTGCTTCGTCTTGAAGCTGTAGCAGAGAATCAGGTACTTCTCTGTAGACAGGATGCAGAGCCAAGCATGCATCCCCCTCCTGTCCTCCTCCTCCTCCTCCTTCTCCTCCTCCTCCTCCTCCGTGGATCGCATCATTTCCTGATGGTGCAGAGGAGGCTACAATTTGCACTCGCCCAAAAACAGCATGATGTCACTCTGTGACAGTTAGCGAGGCAAAAAAAAAACATGAGGATTTAAAAAGTGCTGCCTTTTTTTTGGTTGTTATTGTTGTGACCCAACATTTGTATCAAACATTTGTCAGTTTGGTGAAATATCACATTTGAAATTGAATTGTAAATAATTTTCCATCCTTAATCACATATTAATCAAACATTTACTCATACTTCTGTATTGTCTCTATTTCTGTTCGTGGTTTTGAGGTAATAGGAATGAGTGTACATTGAGTCAGAGGTCGGGAAGGGCAGGGTATTCCCTCTGCTGAGACACACTGTCTCTTTTGGGGAACAAAAGCAGTGCAGCACATAGTGACTAAATCCACGCTGCTCTGCTCTGCCAGCGACCATTGGTGACAGTGTCTTTGCTCTGACTAATGAGCAGAGCCGAACAGAAGCTTTTCTTCACTGCCTTTTCTGTCCAGCCTGTTCACTCTGATTCTTTGTAGTATCTCTAACATTTATTATCACAGGAAAAATACACTGTGTGTGAAAGGACCGGCGGTTTATCGTGTGTCTTATTTTTTATTTTTAACCTCAATAAACACTAATTCTGAAACCAGTCACGCCTATAATATATTCAACTGTCAACAGGTGAAGCAAATTAGGGCAGATACCTTTTCATTAACAGCTCCACTGAAATGACAGAACAGTTTGTCAGTGTATGGGAGTTTTCTGTCATCCTTCTGCAGCGCAGTATTCTTTATAAGTGCCCTCAAAAATAACCAAAACTGCCATTAGAGAAGTGACTCGTGTGAGGGTTTTCTGACTTGGTTAAGGTCTGGTTAGGTTCAGGCAACTGAATTTACTTGGTTAAGAGAATAAACTGGAGACGTGAACAGGTTCGAGTCATAATCACATGCTTCATTAATCCAACAATCCACCTGGGTAAAATTATTTGTGTCACTATAACAATGCCATGCTACGTCCGCCTCTTATTCTGAGTCACTATTCAGAGGACAACTTGTTAGAAAAACATAATATTTGGTCATTTTATGATTTTGAACACAGATGTTGTCTACTATGATTTAACCTTATCTCACACTTACAACCAACCAAACTGTTGCAGTTATCCAACCATAACTCAACTCTTAGTGTTTGTCAATTTGGGCCCAATACAGCTGCAATCACAAAATAGATTTGAAACACAAAAACATTCTTTAGCTACGTGCACAATGCGCCAGCAATGATTTGGGTCAAAGCTCTGGAGAGGAAGCAAATTTAATCATATTTGTTTCCTGATTTCGACACATCCACGGCTGCTGTAACTTGACTATCTCTTCCATCTGTAACCGTTGGAGGCGGAGGTGGGGGTGGAGGTGGATGTCTCCTGACGTAATAGCCTCAACAAGGGTTCAGCATGTTGGACTCTCCCCTCTCTGTCGTGTTAAACCATCTAATTACAAGTGACGTCAGGAGCGAACAGCCCGGTCATCAGCTTCTGAACCTGCTGGGGCGGCGTTTAAATTTAGGAATCCCCAGTGATCATGATCATGTCTGTCATTTGCCGTGACCTTCCCCAAGGAACCAATCCAACCTCCGCAGGACAGATGACACAAGATAATGGAATTGCATAGCCTCCTATAGTCAGTCTATTAAATTAGCAGCGGGTGTCTGTTCTCCCTCCTTCTTCACTCTCTGTCTTTCACACCATATTTTATTGTGTTCTCTGCTAGGGGGGTGGGGTTGGGGGGGTGGGGGGGGGCGGGCTTGGTGTTTGCATATTTGTTTTCCACTGTGGTTTTTAATAAGCTCAACTCATACCCACATGATTCTGGCAAAGCCTTTTGTTGTCCATTCTGTTATTATTTTCTGCCTGTCCTTCCTCTCCTTGGGGTGGACTCGCAGATGAGCTGACAGATTGCTGTCTTTCTGGTGGAGATGCGAGCACTCGGGCAGGCAGGCTGGTTGTGATGGATTTTTTATGTCACCGTAATTTCATAAGACCAAAGGCTGCACCCACACCCCTTCACCCCGCTTCAGCAATGATCAGTGATTGTGAAGTTATGTGAAGCTGTTTTGGGGCCAAGATGAATTTTATGAGCTGCATCCGTTTCTAGTTTCCTTCTGTGTTACTGGCTTGTGAAAATATTGACTTTCATTTCATATTCTTCTCAGTGATTTTCACTGGAAGGGATTCAAAAAAAAGAAAAATACCTATAACTCTGCTTCGGGCAACAGGGGCAAGCCCAAAATGCTGTTGTTTTATTACCAGAGTGTGTTTGGAGCGTGGATCCCCCTCCTTTTTCAGAAACTAGGTGAAAGCACTGGGTCAGGATGAGATAATGAGAATAGTGTGATAGCGTTGAATGCTCGGTGTTGTGAGGGAGTCGAGCGCGGGAGGCGAAACCAGGCTGGAGTGTCAGCTGGAGGAGGTGGTGGTGAGGAGGCATTGGCACAGGTCCCTCAGAGATATAATTACCATGCAGCTCTCTTTAATTAACACTTGTGCTTATCTGGTAGTCATTAAGATTAGGAATTAGCAATGGGAAACACCAGGGAGCTGGAAAGAACAAAGATGATAATTCCTCTCATTCATTTTTAAATACCCGTGGTGCAGGTCCACGTCGGCGGGTTTGATCAGATTGGTCTGTGTGGCCGAAATGAAATGTTTTCCAGACATTCAGACCCGTGGACTTTTTTTTGACATGTCTTCTTATTGAACAGTGAGATGAAACAACCCATTGTGTCACTTGCCCTTGATGGTATAGACACCTGCGGAAAACTGCAGAAAACACCCACAGATCCCAGCAAGACTGCATGCTTCTGAATGCATGTCAGCATCTGGCCTGTTGAGCATTTGACATAAACGTGTATATGTCATAAAAAAAGGGCAAGGGTATTACCTTGGATGTCAGTGTTAATTATAGACCAACTCATATTGGATTTATCAATTCATCAATACCAATATTGGTAGTTGAAAATTAGTGCTATTAATTTTGCCAACATAGGCTAAACAAACATTTCTTGATACAGTTCGCTCAGATTTGTGGCCAAGATCTGTTCTGAAAGTGACATTTTACTCTTAATTTGACATTTCTGAATACAACTTTATTGTCCATGAGAGTGGACATAAGTCTTTAGCTTACAAAAAACATAAAAGCAGCACAAGAACATACAAAATAAATAATGAATAAATAAATAAATTCAACCGCAGGGTATAATGTACACCACGGTACAAGAAATACAAATAAAACAAGCATAAAACATTAAAACATAAAAAAATAGAAGCAAATGTATATGTAATAATCTAACATTGGTCAATATAATGGCTTGATGCTTTATTAATGCAGCTCTAGCATTATGTTTTTTTTTTTATATATTAATCATAGACTGTAGGCTATATAAAGATAAATACAAATGTGCTCCTTACCTTCCTGTGACAACCTGTACCCAAAAACCAAAATAAATAAAATAAAAATAAAATAAAAAACAACAAATAAATTGCAAAATGGGAACTTATTATTATTATAAAATTATGTAAAAATAAAAATGTATATATTTTAGATGGATTTGAACACTAGTCAGTACATATAGTTTCAATCCATCTCGTTAGTGCAGCGTTGTCCGGGTCGCCATTTTTACACTCAGGTGGTAATTAGTGTGACGATGTGGATACGACACAGCTAAATTCAGCTAGCTAGCCAGCTAGCACGACGCATGGACATTAGTAAACGATTTTCTTCTAGCCCAAAGTCTACTGAGTAAGAAGACAAGATGTCGTGGCGACTACAGAAACGTTTCGGGGCGGAAATATGTGGAACAAGCGCGGAAAATCAACCCAGGTCAGAGCCAGCCATTAGCAGCAGCCATGCTAACTCAGCAGCTAACATTAGCATCGACGGATCAACGGTCAACCACCGCGCTCAGCTAGCTACTTCAACGGTGAGTAAGCTACACCTGAAAAGCGTTTTCTTAACCACCGGCGTCGTGTGTCTTGTGCTGTATCTGATGTATTGTGTTCATTTGTACACGGCACAGGCAAACATTAGCTTAAGTTTGTCAGCTCCAATGTTTAGTATTAGCAGTACATTTAAGACTAAGAGCTCACGGTTTTTTTCGACAGATAAATCCTATGGTGATTTTTCACAACAACAAAACAAATGTAGAAAAGATATTTCCGCAATCCCCCAAAAGGCGTTTCTGTCAATTTTGGACCAAAAAATAAGTTATTTCAGTGCACAATAATAAAAAAATCAGCTGTTGCCTAGCTTATTTTCTAGGATGCACAAAATAACATTTCTATAGATGATACGTGATTTCAGTTTTGTCCAGTTATACACAACTGTCTCTTTGGGGAGACAGTAAAGCACACCTCTGCATCTGTCCTCCTTTGTATGTGTAGGCTGTTGTGGTGTTGAATCGTATAATAAGACAACAGTGCAGGGGATTCATGCTTTTTTTTTTTTGCCTTGTAAGAAAGTGCCAGTATGTCTGCACTACCTTCATCTCTCTTGCTGTTTCTTTACCCTTTCCTTGCTCTCTATCTTTCACACCCTGCTCATGGCCATGTTGAAAGATGTGCTGGTGTTGTTGTGTGTAATGAGCTCCATCTGTTAATTTTCTGACCCCCTACTATGGGTGTGCTGTCCATACAACAAGTGGCTGATTGGTATTGATGTTGGCTTGTGTTTGATGAGTTCATCCTACATACACATACACACACACATCAACAATGTCAAAATGACCTAATTGTACACTTCGAAGTTACAAATACACAACATCCAATTGATGGCACCATAGTGAGATGACATGACACACATCCTGAAACGCTGGAAACTCACTGGGCTCCTTTTGATGTTGACACAACTTGTGACAGCGTCTGTCAGAACGTACTGTTTTATTTGATGTTACCTGTCAGTGCTACAAAGCCTAATTCAGCACTTATATCCTGTAGAGACTCCTGTGTCGCATTTTCTTTCATGTGAACTTAAGTAATGCATTTCTGTATTTTTTGTGCTATAATTCTTGAGAAAAAAGCTTCATTTTTATCTGAAAGAGAGTCAAGGTAATTTCAGAGGATGATGGTAACATTCTCACAAGGGTCAGTTCACCCAAATTAAAACAATATAAATGACATTTTCTCACAAACTGGCGAGATGGCGTCTAATCAGTTTGGTTTCACTTTTGATTCCAGTTCACAAAGGGAATTTTTTTTTTTGTTTTTCACTTCCTGCTGCACTTCAAGTGTTGAAACAGAAAGAATAACGGTTCATCTTATTACTATCTTTAAAATGATGTTAATTTCATTGCTTTAAAGGGTAAGTTCACCCACATAACAAAAAGGCATATCTGCCGCATCTTTTTTTCTACTTGGCATTACGGTTGCGTGATATGACGAGACTGTGAAATGATAGAAGTTTATTTACTGTCAAAGGTCTTGCTATACAATTTAAACCATGATGCAGAATCTAATTTAATTAACTGAATCACCTTAACCCAGACACTGACAATTTATTATTTAATCTATAAGTTGCTGTTCAATTAAATTGATTAAAACACTTACTACATCATGATATTTTGTATATTAATATCACATCATAAAGGTACCTGGACATCGAAGACAAGGTGCTGTGAAGTTTTTCAAATGCCATTTTAGATTTTGAAGTTTTCAGCAATGTAAAATGCCTTTACCCCCATCGAGGTATCATCAGAAACCTCAGAGATTGATATTTAAACACCTCAGCACTTAAAACCAAAATGCATGTGTAAATGCCTAGGGCTAAGTAGAAACACTAAATTTGGTAATTTAGATTTACTGACCATTTGATACAAAAAGAAAGTGATAATCTTAACCCTAAATCATACAGTTCAACCACATGAAGTGTCAGCAGAAGTGAAAACAAAGTGATTGAAAATCAGAAGTCGCACTGTATTGAGGTGCTGTGATGTTGAATCACGTTGTCTCTGATTCTGTGAAGTTTAAATCAGGCTGTTTGCGTTTGTGGTGAAAACCACATTGAGTCTTGTCAGCTTTACTGTATCTTTTCTTCCTGGTGAGGTGTCTGTAGGTCTCTGTTATCACACGTGTGCTTTCGTTGGAACTGAAGCTGTGGTTGTTCTCCGTCTTCTCTGATGATGCTTTTCATTACACCTTAAGCCCAAACAGTTTTTGTGCACTGTAGCTAGAAGACTCCTCTCTGTGCTTTAGAAAACAATCCTAGCGTGGTATTTTTTCACAAAAAAACCTCAGTTGTATTTGTGTTGTCACTGAAATTCTTAGTGATCAACAACTAATATCAAGACATCTAAGAAAACACAATTTGTTGTATGCAAAGCTTACAATAACAACAAAGGCTTTCAGTTTAATTATGACTAAAGCATTGACTGGTTTTGAAATGTTTGGTTTTCTGTAACACTGATGTAATTTCTGGAAAGGGAATGAGGATGTTGATCTGAAAAAAATCACATCCTCTGACAACTCATTTATTGAGTCAGGAAGTGCTTTTGTCTTTCTGGTACTTTTCATGATTTCTTTTTGAACTGCTGGTCAGTACACAGCCACAGTTGCAACTTCAAACCTTTTCATGTTGCTCTGTGGTTGTTTCTCTCATGCCGTCAAAGGGGAGGAATCTCCAGCTAGAATCAACATGTTGCCAAAAAAATTTAGCATCACAGTAGCTTCATGTGGGCACTCATAAAAAGATTTGGTCAAAAGAAAAATAAAAAATCCACTGAGTCATTCATTGCCCTTTTGACTTGAATGTTTCATTAAATCAATTGGGAGAAAACAAATATGCAATGTAGGATGCAATCATATCACTTCAATGATATATTCAAGTTCGGTTAGGTTACTCATCGCTGCCAAGCCCTGCTGTTGAATTATGCAGCGGGGCAAATGACATTGTACCGACACTATGAGTTGTTCTCAAAAGCAGTAGGCATCAATCAGATTCCCTCTCTGCTTATTATCCTCCCCCTGCTATTATTTATCATACTTTACCACAGACTCCTGGAGCTTAGGTTGTTAATGTGTGAAAACTGTAAATCAGAAACAAATTATATCCTGTTTCTTTCCTGCATTTGTATCCTTTTTCTCTGTGTGCAATATATTCAGTTATTGACCTCTTCCTCTCTGCTCATTGCACTTCAAAATGAATGACAGTGACAAGTGCTTGACTTCTTTCCTCCTGACCATCTCTCAGCTTATCCCTCCCTCCTTGCACTTCCCTTCATGTCAAGGACGGACATATAATGGTACTGTTGCTACTGTGGGCAGTCTGTATTTGTGCAAACAGCCTGACTGTGAGTGGGCGTTTCCACTGCCGGTGTTTGACTGACATCTGAGGGCCAGCATCGCTAGGAGATGCATCTGTAACTTCCACGGTGTGAAACTGACCGAAGCACGTCACAGCTCTGTTTAGCCAATGAACCATGTTACAGCTGGGGAGTTAAGTGTGTTTACCACAAAAAAGTGCATGGACGTCCAACTAGTGGAAGCTAGCAAGCACCTCCACGAATGTAATACAAACCTGGCAGTTTGCAAACTAGTCAGCACTGACTCTTGCAAATACTTACTTTTTCTTTCATGTTATTTCAACACCCGCTGAGTCATTGGCAGCTCCTGCACACTCAGCACTGTGCTCATTTCACATTATATTTATTATATTAGCAATTTGATAGTATACAACATTCAACGTTTAGGGAATCCCACCATGCTGTTAAGTTTGTATACCACTCAGAAAGTGGAAGCTAGTAGTGAAGCTGTGTGGCTGTTGTATTTAAGTTTTAGTGCCCACCCACACTGATATTGGACCAATCAAAGTACAGCATTGTCATCATCATGCATGTCACTGCAAAAATATAAAGATAAAAAGTTACATTTTTGTTTTTTGTAGTTACTATTTTGACCAAATATGTAAACAAATGAAAACAAATGTCCAAGATATATAATAAATACTTAATTTTGTTGCAATATTTTATTTAGTTTCAGTCTGACCTTGACATTTTATGTGTACCATTCTCTGTCCTTTGATTCTGAAAGCTAACCTTTCCTCTCCAGTAGACCTGGTTTCCTGTAAGTTTTATGAGAACCTTATACACAAACAGGAAGTCTTTTATGTCTCTCTCCTTTACCCTGTGTACAAAGTCTTTTATGTTTTTCCTTGTGATGGTTCAGAGTGAGTTCACTTGACCTCGGCTTGTTTGTACCTTTTGAGTTTGGCGTCTCTTCCTGTTGGTTGGTCACATTTTTGTTCAATGTGACAGTGATAGTTAGCTGATGTAGCCCAGCAGCCTTGATAAGCACAGATTACTACAAACTATAACATGATTACTTGGCTTGTCCCTCGTGTTCCAGTAGGAGTAATTTTAAGGCTTTGAGAGAATCAACAAGAACAGCCTTTTTACATTTCTTTTCATGCTCGTCCACATTTTGACAGCATCCATCCAGAGAAATAAGGCGCTTCTTCCCTTCACATGTTTTAATTTTTTTCTTCACATTGACTTCTGACAGACAAGCAGTCCAATCAAAGGGAATAACCTCTTTTGTTTACTTGTATTTGGCTGTAATTTGAGTGCGTAGGAGCTGCAATAAGTTGGTTTTAAAGGATCAAAAAGAGATTAAGAGCTGAGTGTTAGCAGTTGTACCAGTTGGATGATTCATAAAAAACACCTCACAGATGATGTCTTTCAGCCGGTGGCCAGTGATGGTGGATCTCTTTTACACAGTTTTATCCATAGGCTTACTGAGAACACAATTTGTCTGGCTGCACTGAATTGTGTAATGCTTGTGTAATACTTGTACAGTACATTATGCAGCAGGAGAGCTTCTAAATATATGGTCAGTCTCCTCTTCAAGCTTACAGATGGAAAACATTGATTCTAGCTGTTTGAAGAAATTGGATGGTCCTCTGTTGTGATGAAAAGACTATTTTGTTGTTTTTATAATTGATACTTTGCTGATTTATTGAACATAAATGCCAAATATTTCCTGTTTTTCTCTCATTTAGGTATCACAAATCAAATATTTTTTGGTGTTGGACTGTTGATCAGAAAAAAACTGTAATTTTAAATCATTACCTTGGGTCTGATTTAAGTGATGTGAATAAGATTGACTAGAGATTACTTTACAGATTAATTGAAATAATCATTATTGACAGCCATATTGATGACAGTCTTTTATTGATGGCTACAGTCCTCTGTTCTCTTGTTATCTCCCATTTTTGTGGTCTGATTTCTCTTGACTAGAAAGGCTAAAAATCCAAGTGACCTCATGAGTCATTAGGAGCTTTTCCACCGCAGGAACTTGTGGAACAGGAAACTTTTGAGGAACTCTGCGTTTCCACTGGAGAAACCGGCGTCTAAATTAAGCTCCAGGGAATTTATTTTACTTCCAAAACTGCCCCTGCTTGGCGGTGTAGTACTTTTTGAAGGTTCAGGAACTTTTGGGGTGGGGTTATTTTTATTTAAGTCTTCTCTTTTCCTACTGTTAGTTGATTTGTACTTTCAGATTCACACAAATATGATACACATTTAAAATAACATTTTCTCACTGAGAAGCTGTTTCTCCTTTTTTTTCGGTTCCCTCCAGTAAGCTCAGCTGCTGCTCTCTTTACACACAGTTTAATGCTGGCACATTCATTTAGAACGGCAAACAAACGTTTACGACATAGGTTTAATGTTGAATCATGTGTACGTTAAACCATCCAGTTATTAAAAGTTAATCCACACCTTCCAACCAATCAGAATCCAGAATTTCTGCATGATATGAAATCATAATTAATCATCAGGTGCATCCCGAACAAGAAGAGGTCCCTGTTCCATGTTTTTTGATTGCACATTTAAATCCACTCGCCGTCGGAAAGTGTAAAGTAACGAGAAAACAAGGACAGGGGGAGAGTGTAGATACAAACTGGTCAGTAAAGTGGAGACAGATAAATGGATCCTCCTGCACACAGGGCCTGTCCGTGTCCTCCTGTTCTCCAAGCCACGGGGATTCAGTGTGGTGTGTTACTCGACAGCACAGACATGCCATTACAGCATTTAATTAATAAAGGGTGAGTGCAGGATCAGTTTCTGGCTGTTCCCAGGTGGTGATGGGAAATTAGGCCCCTTGCTCTGGGGAGAACCATCTGGTGCCACAGTGACACAAAATAAACCAAGGGATAGGGATAAGGATGTTTAGCATTCTGGGTAATGGAGTCTTGGGGAATACCTTTTTATTCCAATGATTAAGACCCACACTTGTACTGAACCTGGACTCGAACACATCCTCCCTCCCTCTCCTCTTCTTCTCCTTTTGTTTGCCGACTCTGCCACTTAATCCTGACGTGACGAGTGCAAACGCCAACTCACACGAGGCTGCAATAACAAAAGGAACACCATATTTTGTTGTTTTTAAAGCCCACGGTTACATAAGCTGTTTCTCAGTGGCTGCTCATTGAGAAACGGTGACAGTGGCTTAGTCCCACTACAGTATTCCTGACGTTCAGGGTTTCTCACAACTTGACTCGTGTGAAGATGTAGCAATTTTGTTCTCTGGTATTGTGTAGGCAGGAACTGTTCCTCCCACTGACATGAAGTATTTCATAACCATTAAAAGATGGACGTTGAAAGGAAAGCCACAAGGAGTGTGATCGGTGCATGGTTGTTGCACTCACCAGTTCCCCTTAGTGACTTTCCTCCTGATCCTTTCCCTGTTTATTGTGCAGAGGATGTTTATTTTGGACAGTTGATGACATCTTTACCCTCTTCTCTTCCTCTTCATTAATTCCTATTTTCTTTTTTAATGAGAGCGGCTTTATTGTATTTTAAAATGAGAAAAATCAGAACTTGTAGGAGCTACTGTATGAAGCAAAAAAAAAAGAAGCCTTTTATTTAAGATGCAGTTAAATCTGGCATTTCTGTGTGGGAGATTGGTTTGAACTACCAGGATTCCCTGTTCTCATAGGAAGTGACAGTAGTGGGTGATGGGGGGGATTTTATACAGCAAGAAATTGCCGTGATATGTGGTTACTCACCTGAAATGGCTCCAAAAATATATCAGGTTGCATTAACTGCTCTGAGGCGATGACATTTTATTTTTTTCAATGTAGGAAAGCTACAAGTAATTTTAATGAGAAAACACTCACAGTAGCCCTTGAATAGCACCTTGCCATATTGGGCTTTGCAGTGTTTGCATGGATTCATTTATAGATGTTGATAAATGGATGATTGTGGTGCTTATGTTGAGGTTATCGACCAGGTCCAGATGGATTGTGTGTAAAGAAAGAAAGGAGAACTCACAAGGGAAAGAGAGGATTATGAAACCAGATTCTCTGAGACAAAATGCAAACAAGAAGTGCCACTCCACCCCCACTGAGTCCTTTATATCAGCTCTAAGAAGCCCAATAAAGCTTAGTCAGTCAAGTTGAAAGTGAAACTGAACAATTGATTGGATAAATTATGAATTTGTGTGTGTGTGTTGTGCATATTTTCCCAGTGATAATCCTCTGTTCTTTAGTTTGTTGCCATGCTTATTGCGTTGCATCATAACATTAAGATCACCCTCTGAGGTTTCTTTTATGTACTTGGCTATGCCACCTGTCTGGTTGAACCTGCTTTGCGTCATCCTGTGGTCGTTTGGCCGACGTGAAAGACAAGTGCAGACATATTGGCTCTAGACAGGTTGCATCACAGCTCCCGTGTCCCACATCCAGATTCATTGCCAATTACCTACTTAGTGCAGGTGTGCAGACTGACACGTAACAGGTGCTGGGACAGTCACAGTCGCTCATGCCTGTTTGTATTACTGCGTGTGTGGGCGCGGTCAGTGACTACAGCAATAAACCTCAGAGCTACATTCATATTTTAGCCCTCATCAGTCTGAATTATAACCACTCTTAACTCAAGTCCTGCTTCTAAACTAAATCTTTAAAGAGTGAAGATGAACAAAATGTCAAAACTTTTTCTTCCTCGAAACTATGTGGTTCTCACTAAAGCAGCAAATTAAACACATTAGTATTTCTATACTTGTGAGGATGGTCATTCATATGACGTATTCTCCTGCCCCTGACCCCAAAGATGCATTAATAGTTGCCTGATAAAGGTTTATGGCTTACTTGGAGTCTGCAAGTATTTACCTTCTCTGTACATTTCTGATGCTGGCTTAAGACGACATGGAGCAAACAACATAAAATGGCCACTGCACGAAATAGTCTCATATTAAGTCATGAAATATTTGCCACTGTTGCCGAATATCACGAAATAATTCTAAGACTATAGTTACAGATGATGTGGGGAATCTAATTAAAGCATGATACATTCCCAGTCATGTACGAAACATCCGTCTAGTGTTGCAGTGAAATCTGGTAACAAACTATAAATCTAAATCTACACAGTAGTTATCTATGGCAGGTCTCCCATTAACGCCTTACATTAACCATAAATGCAGCTTCACCTATTTCATACGTTTACTCTATAAAACCAAGAAGTTACCGAGATAGAGAGATATTTGTGACTGACATCAGCGACCGATGACGTCAGTTGTGTGTCAGAGGGAGTGGGTTGTGAGACTAGTAGATAAACAGCTTTACTGGAGGTTAGCTTAGTTTTACAAAGTTCCCTTGCGTCCAAATCCCTCTGTGGTGATAAAGTCCATGTTGCCAACGACTGTTCATTGAGGAAGTTGCCCAAACTTTTTCCTCCTTTTTCTGGTCTTTACAGCAAATGTCACTCCAAACAGTGTAAGCTGCTGTGTGCTGTCCATGTTTGCTTTGGTACAAGGCTACACAACAGTTGGTGTTCTTGCTGGATTTTCAGAGTCGTCTGCCACTAGCACTCCAGTTTTTACTGACCATTCATCCCATGTGTTGTCTAGTGTATTTACTCACTTGTAACGTACATGCTCTTTCCTGACTGGCAAGTTAGTGGAAACAAACTTTATGTGCGTTTTGTCCAATCTTTGTAAGTTTCATGTAGTCTTCATGTTTGTGCCAAGCTGTAGTTGGACCGCACTAATATGTGTAACAGAACTAATCAGAGAATGAAGGAGATGTCAGTCAAAAGCAGTTTTTACACGCCCACACAGTCTTTAAAATAGGTCTAATCAGGCAACATAACTGAAAACACCTGTGTGGGTATATATAAAAAAAATAAAAAAAATAAATCCAGTATCACGCTGCAGATAATCCTCACAAAACACGTTCCCACTCAAAAGCTTAAACTTAAGAAAGCTGTAAATGTCCCCACAAAATTAGAAGTACTAGAGGACACATGTGGGTTATGAGTGCTAGTGAACAATGATGCATTGTCACTCACCTGTTGCTGCTGCTGCTGCAGCCATGTGTAACAAAGAAAACGTTGTGTAACTTCACAGTATCTGGTCTGTTTTTGTTGTATGCAGTAAAAAATTTTCACAAAGCAGTCGAATGACATTATCATCATTTCATAACATGCTAATGCATCAGCAGAGGAAACTCTCTTAATGTGTTAAACAGCTTTAATCTCGGAGCTCAGCCATCATTAAGTGCACAGATAGGTATTCATGCATATCCTGCAATGCCAAGTTTATTCAACCACAAACTCATTCACCTATGCTAAAGTACACCTACACAAGGCAGCTGCATGATACCAGTCCTGCTTCCACACATTCAAAGTAGATAATCCTCAAGCTTCACAGCAGCAGATTTTTCCCACACTCCCAAAACAGATACTCAATCTCATCAGTACCCACAATCCATCATAATGTCCCAGAGGCTGCCTGGTACCGTCATCAAAATACAGTTTGTTTTTTGGCATATATTCACCCGTGAATGTATCATCAGGGGGGTGGTAGCATCTCTCTTCCTGACCTGCATTTTGCTCTGCGAAAGCTTGGTTTAAATGTATGAGTCAGACTGAGTCAATGTGAGCGTGCATAAATGTACACTGAACCAGAAAACATGAGGGACATTTTTCTTTTAATAAAAAGTGTCAGAAAATAGAAAAAAAAGTCGCCTTAGATCACAAGTTTTTCAGAGACAAAGGTATGTCTTCAAATTACTTGTTTTGTTTTCCATAGACTCCTCAACTTGACTCATAATCAGATGTAAGATATTTGTTCTAAATCCAAATAAACAAAAGCAGGAGCTGTTTATGGTCACTATTATAAAGTATTCTATAATGGAAAAATAGATCAATTTATTATTATCTATTATTGTCTAAATAATAGAAATATTATTTGATATTAAAGGGTCATTGTTGACCTTGGAAATAGCAGTTTGACAAAATTGTCAGCACAATGTCCATTTAGTGGACATTTTCTATGGCTCTCAGGCAACATCTCTTTACCATGAATGGTCACTGGGTTTACTCGGTTGCCGTGGCGATAGTTTCATTATTATTACAGAAGTGCGGAATTTAAGCCTTTTGACAACAGGTGGTTCACATGACCTGCTGTCACATGACCAAAATGCCATACTGAGGTCATGTGGACTCACCAGATTCCACCCATTGATGAATGCCACAGATGTGAATGAAAGCTCTAGTAAATTTCCACTTATTGGACTTGGTGCCACTACTTTGTTTGAAAATATTAATTATTTAGAAATATTTTTCTTTTGGTTGAATGGCTCTTGTTGATTACTCAACTCAAGCATAATTATATATATATATATATACCATACAGAAATGAATGTAAAACAATGGATGCCAGGAACAATAAGAAAAATACATGAACCAAAAGGTGTAGTATGCACTGTATCGGTAGCTAATGACAAAAAAAACCACTATTATAGACCTTTTTAAGGAAAGACTTTCATGTTGGATTGATGGAGCTAAAACAGGAAATCTTATTCATTAAACTGGTTCAACTGCTAAATATCATTTTCAGTTAGTTGCTGCAGATGTTCACATCTAAAGGCACCTCAAGATCACCTCCTGTAGGATTTCTTAGTGTGAATTTGGCAAAAGTTGACAGTTGTCCTTTTTCTCTCTGGATCTCTCTCTCCCTCTCTGCTGGAAGTCGAGGGCTGTGAAATTGCCCAGGAAACATCAATCATGCCTTCATTTCCCAGGCCCCCCACCACCACCTACCCCTACTCCTGCCGCTGGTTGGTTCTCTGACAGGGATTTTCTACCCGCCTGTTCTTATTGCTATCATTCCGAGTGCCTTCTTCTCTGCATAAATAGTTGTATCCTCATGGGGGGAGAGAGTGAGCGTGATAGAGTGCCCTGCTATAAGTTCTCCTCAGGAAGGATTGGGCTCATCCATGTTTTAGTGCAACATGGGTGATATATTTATGTGTTTAGAAAACTCATTCCAGAGGTTAGCCAGTGTTGCCGAGGAGAGATATGTGGCAGATAACAGGGATTTCACCTGCTGGGAGATGGATTGGATGTCTGAAATGTATTTTTTATTTTCTTTAAGCTCTCATACGGAGAGGCACTGGAAATTATGTCAAGCTATAAATGCCATATGATATACTGTATGTTGAGTGTATGTATATATATTTGAATACAAATATATATCCTATGCTTTATGTATATATGTATTCTATGCCTACTCTTAAAATAAATTAAAACAAAATAAATTTACGAACAATAAAATGCACAAACAATTAAAAAGTAAATAATGTAAACAATAAAAAATAAATAAATTTTATATAAAATAATAAAAAAACAAGAAATAAATATGTATAAAAATAATAGTCAAATAAAAATAAATATTTCAAGTTATTACAAGAACAAAAGCACATAGTAATGTAATCACTATTATAATTTGACATAAAATAAACAAGACAAAAACAAAATTAAACAAGTTGAAAATATAAAATAAAAACAAAACCATTTTAATGAAAATCAATGTTAAATATATGAATGGAGTGTGTTGCTTCGACTTCGTGCAGAACAGAATAAAGACAGTACTAACTGACTCATTTTCATTGTTGCAGAGGTGAGACAGTGAGGAGACCAGTCCTAAGTAATTCCAGTGTTTATAGCGAGCTGTCAGAAAGGTGACACCAGAGACAAATAATATGATCTGACAGTAAATTATATGCACATGAGAGTTTACTGTGTGATAGATGGAGGGAAATGATTCTGCCTGTAGCCTCGCAGGCTTGGGAATAAATGTGTTGTGGTTGCTTCTGTCCTGTGACAACACAGCTAAACTTATAAAACTTTAATGTTTGTCATCATTTTGTTTGTGTGTGTGTGTGTGTGTGTGAGTGTAATCTTTATCATTACAATACGTCTACTGGACCAGATGTATGAGTGGACCAATTTCTGCCCTCATTGTCGGACTGTCCTGAGTGTCAGCCGCTCTTTATTGTTGTCATTTTGTGTGTACATCTGTGTATGGGCCTTTATGCCATACAGATACTGCTCTGTCAGACATTTTGCAGCTGACACCATTAATCACTGAAGTATACACATGGATACACAAACAGCCTGATGTGCATTCGGGTCTGCTGGGGGCGGAATAAACAAGATTTCCTCCATGGAGAAAATGACAAAAGACTCAAAGAGTCGCCCAGAAATCAGCTTTGATCACCTTTCTTATAAAAAACAAACGTGAAGAATCAAGCAAGCGTCTGAAATGTTCTGCTGGTTTTCTTTTCTTTTTGTTTGTGGAGAAATCTGTAGAACGCGAATAATTGAAGATGTACCTCCGTCTCATTCAAAGATTGTTCACACCCCATGCATATGAAATGACAGACGAAAAGATTTCTGCCGCACAATCGGAGGCTGTTCCCCGAAGGCTTATCATAACCGTAAATTCTCCTTTTGATCCCAAACAGAACAGAGACGTTGGTGTGAATGTTTGAAATGTTGTGTTGAATTGATTTTGCCATTTAACTTTTGTTTTAGACTGTAGAGGATTATAATTGATGTGCAAGTTGTTGTTTTTATAGTTGTAGTTGCATATTGTGACTGTAGGTTTGTTTGTTTGTTTGCTTGTGGGGATTAGCGGCATTTTCTTTGTTTTATATCACTTCAAGTTGAATATCTTTTGGTTTTGGACTCATGGTTAGGAAAAACAAACAATTTCAAAATGTTGCAACTTAAGTGCCCAGGGAAATGGTGATGAAAATTTTATTGACACAATTTTTAAGATGTCCAGAGGGGAAAAAAAACTGTCTGTAAGTGGGAGAATCATTCAGATAATTTACTTGAGTAGGAACACCACAATATAATTTTCAAATTACATCCCTATTTATCCATATTCATATGAAATATTAACCATTTGTGTGAAATTTTGTCATAATTGCTGTGTGAAGTCTTTAGTTACAGCTGAAAGGTGTTTTCTTAGGTCACTGTGACCTTGACCTTTGACCACCAAAATATAATTAGTTCATCCTTGAGTCCAAGTGACCATTTGTGCTAAATTTGAAGAAATTTCTTCAAGGTGTTAATGAGATATGATTATTGCAGTTGCATTAACATGTTCAGTAAGAAGCACATTAATATAGTAGGTACTATCAAGGAAATGTATGAGCTTCATATACCGTTATGTATAATTTCGAACAATAAATATCTTTTGAACCGATCATTTGTTTTGTATGAAAATCTCAAGTCTTAAAAGTCACTGATAAACAGTAAAAAGTACAATATTTATCTTCTCAAATGATGGAGTGAAAGTATAAAGTAGCAGAAATTGAAAATACATTGCAGTGCTCCAGTAAATGTACTTAGTCAAAATGGAGAAAAGACAGCATGTATATAGCCAAGCTACAGTAGAATATAATGTTTTTTGTCAAAGGACAGAAGCTTCAACAGGATTTCAAATCGATTTTTTTTATATTCCCTCTGAAGATTTTTGCCCTTGATCTCAGAAACATTTGATTCAGCTGCTGGGGAATGTGTTACCTAATTTATAAGATTTCATGTTATCCTGTACCTGTGCGGTAGCAAAGTGACTTTATCTGTTTATCACTTCAAATAACAACAAACACAGAGCATCACAGCCACTAGTATGACACGGCATCTCATGATGTTTGTCCAGTGTGACCCTTGGCCACATGGCAGTCACTGGTATAGTCCGTCATGTGCATTGTGGCTGTGGTAAAAGCTGTTTCCTGAGCTGCTTCACAGCCTGACAGCTGTGCAGGGACTTTCTGAGCATCACTCATACCTCGTGCCAGTTGAGAGGCCAACAAGATTTACGTAACTTAATGAACTTTGTGAGACATAAATGCAGGAATATAACATAATTGTTGTTTTTTTTTTTTCTTTTTGCTCCCGATATTGATTTGAGAACCTGAACTTATGGTATAAGTCGATACAGTGTACTGCTCTTTTGACTTGTTTGAATTTTAAAATTTTATGAGGAACTACTGGGATCTTTCTTCTCTGTGTAAGGAAACAGGAGGAGATGGTCATAAACAAGATTTCTTTATAGGCTTGTGCAAATTGTAATTTTACTGCGGTTTCTAAATTGGACACTGAGACGGTTGAATGAGCATCTAGACTTGAAGACCTTTACTGACTTTACTTTATTTATCATAAGAACTATTTAGATGCATAACAAATAGTCTATGAAGTTTTAGTTATAATCAGATGTTTATTAATGTACAGTATCTTCAATGGTTACAAATTCTCCTATGAAAACATACACTATTTATAAAATTACAACTGTGTTATATGAAATTGTTCGTTATACCAGCCTGTGTTGACAACTACTTAACTAAAGAGGAGAGGAGATCTTGTTTTTATTTTGCAATGAATAAGAACACAGTCCTTTTTAATGAGTCAGTACTGCTGATACAGAGTCTGTGTGTTGGATTGTTGTCCCTCTAGTTATGCAATGATTTTGTAAAATTATATATGTAGAGTTTTTGTGTTTTCCCTGCGTTCATTTAGGCTTTTAGTCGGAGCTGTAGTTTCCTCCCACAGTCAAAGGACTTTTGCCCAGTGCCTACCGGGATAAAGCTTCCACCTGATCCGGTTAAGTGATGGTAGATGAATAGATGGGCTCAGATCACACTAAATTAGATTCCAAATAAATTTTCTCTTCTAATAGTGAAACTGTTTTTACAAATAGCCTCCTGATTGTACTTAAAGTTGCTCTGCTCCGAGGGAGGGAAACACTGCATCTCTCCATATCATCATTTGCCTTTTAGATCACTTTCTCCCTCTTTGAAAGTTTTCCAACATAATGACACCCAACGATGAAAAACCTCTACCCAGTGGACAAATTGACAGCCTCAAAAAATAATTACCTCTCCGTTGAGTGAGCTAATTTGTTAGCATGTGTGTGATGATCTCAAACCTGAGCCAGCTTTGTGGAGAACAGTAATTGGGACTGGACTAATGGGGAAAGGACTATTCTGAGGTCTAGTCAGGCATTATGCAGGACGGCGTGAGCATGAGCGTGTCAGCGCATCCAAGTGTCAGTTTAGGGAGCTCACAAACCAACCACATTTAATTGGAATATAAAAAGACACAGGGAAAGACACAGAAAAATTTGACTTTGCAATTTACTTGCACCCTGCATTACCTCCTCTTGTGCTGCTATAGCTATAATAAGCACAATCAATGATAGATAATGGCCTTGGATTTCATGAACAAAGGAAGAGTCGGTAGTAATTTTCACATTGAAGAGAAAGGCTGGTGTTATTCTATATTTGACCAAAATGAACAATGTGTTAGTGCATCTCTCAATACTCTCCAGCTTTCCAGCTCTGTCTGTGGCACTTAGCTAAAAAAAAGGTCATAAATATACAGTTTAATTTCTAAAAAGGGTGAATAATCTTCTTTAAAAGTTGAGCACTGTAGAAGCTGCTCAAACAAGAGGAAATAGTGCGTTTGATGGGAACTATTTTTCGCTGTGAATGAATACACATTGGTTTGTCTGGCGAGTATTAACAGCAGCAGGATGGTGTATGTAGAAATTAACAACAGCGTGTGTTCATGCTAATGAAGGAACATGTCACCCAGTGCAAAAGTGTGACTCACTGATGAGTTTTTAATAATAAAATAATAATGGAGCTCTATGGCACAGAGGAATAAGAATCAGAAATGATGGGCTTTGTTAGTGGATCAATTCATCGTTGGTGTCAGGATCTGTGTGACAACAGAAAGCAGACTTATCCTTTAAGTGCAGATTTGTGTGCAGTTAGCAGTCACCTGTCCTTGTCTAGTCCCTAATCTGCAGCTTTTGTGTTACAACTCTTGTACTTAAGCTTTGAGTTTTATAGATGCAGGGTGAGGAGACATCACCACACACAGCCACTCTCACTATATTTGTTTTCTTTAACACCACTCATCCCTTTTTTAAATCACCCGTAGCCAATCAAATATTTTTCTGTCTACCTCAGCAACACAGCAGCCAATAAAACGTTTCATACAGCAAATATGAACTTAATTCCGTCCACAGAGGACAACACATTCCAGCCATTTCTGTTTGTGCCATGGACCTATACAGGAGGATTTTTTGATAACAACAACAACAGGGTTGAGTAGCACTGACTTTCTGTCACACACCCACTCAGTCACCCTCATCAAACTCACATGTCGGAGCTGCACATGAACAAGCGTGCTACAGTTGCTATGCTCCTGCTGTTTTGTTGCATTCCCAGCATTGTGTCGTGTCTTGGGTGAGACAGCACTTGTCAAGAATTTCATCAAAGCAACCTTGGCTTTGTGTACAACAATTCTTTTATACCTCTTCATATTTATCTGTGTGCATGTTAGAGGCTGCTTACATAATTTGTAACATCATTGAAATACCTGCCTGTTCATTTCCTGCTTTTTATTTCAGTCCTGGTGGCAGCAAACTGAGCAGAGTAGCCAAGACGCCCATCTGCTTAGTCACATCCTCCACTTTCTCCTCAAGTATCTTGAGACATACCCAGGCCTGATGGGATGTATAATGGCACCAGTATGTTTCACCCCCCCCGCCCCCTCGTGTGTCCTCCCAGTTGGATGTGTTCAGGGAACCTCCAGTGGGGAGACATGGGGGGTGAATGCAATTAGATACTCAAACCACTTACACTGGTTTCTTTCAGCATGCAGCTGTAGACACCCTGAGACAGAAACACAGCTCCTAAATCTTTGTCTTTTTTTATTTTATACCCAAAGTTTGTAGGTGAGGGTTGGAATATTAAACGATTATCAAACAGAAAGCATCACCTTTATGCTCCCTCCTCAAAAAGCCTGTGGCAGGAGATTATTTTTTTTTGTTTTTGAAGATTTTTGAAACTGTATTTTCTGGACCAGTAATAAAATATTCCTTTTTTTCATCTACAGTGTAGAACTTTTTTTTTATTGTTCATTAACAAAATATAACCAACTTCTCAAATGAATCAGTGATTAATGTTGCCTTGAGAAAAGCAGCCCTGCAATAGGTTTGCTTAAAATTGTAAGAATAGGCACAGTTATGTTTTAAAATAGAGAAAGAAGCAAAGAAGACATCAAGGCAACACAAACTGGCATCATCTGACGTTTGTCAAAACACCCAACGCCCATGTTTTATGTAAGCCCGGCCGTGCCGTCTTGTCATGTCATCACAGGATGATGTACGTGAACATGTGGGGCTATGCCACTGCTCATTTCCCCGGTATCATTTCATGTCATCTCTTGAGAAACACAGCAGTTTTATCACATTCGCTCAGCAGATTGGTACTTCGTGGCTACGGTACCTTGACGTGGAGTCCGATGGGTGTCAATTGATGTGCGTGAAATGAGTTGATACGACAGTGGCATTACAAATCTTGCAAAACATTCAACGCCAATTGTCTTACTTGACAGGGTTGCCTGGTAGGATGGTATAATATGTCCATATGATGTGTGAAGGGAATGTTCTGGAAAAAGCTGTGTTCAAGCAAGAAGAATAATCTTTGTATCCTTGAAAATGTTGGTCAGACAAAAACTGCAAATCTATCTTGAGGTTTGTGTCCTTTTTTTAATGAGTTTGCAGATAATTTAGCCGACATCATTAAGAGGTGAAGCAACTGTACTGTATGTCAGTTTTACAGTGCATTTAGTGCACTGATGCATGCTTTCCCTCAGTGACTCAGTGAGTATTTGGGCCATAGCCAAGCTACATCCATCCAAGTGGCCCAGATGACCACTGTCGCCTGCTGTACCCATGTGTGTGTTTGGAAGGCTTGTGATTCAGCCACAGATGGGGTCATGACTTGAGCCGAGTGTAAATGAACCAGTAGACAGCGAGGACATGCTTTAGTGGATCTCCCCGTCCTCGTCTGGGGGCTCAAGATATGGTGGCTAGCAGGATGGGAGGTGAAGGAAGGCCAGACTAGTTCAGCCTGTTGGTTATGCAGACTGGGCTTTAAAGTAGGCCAGCCCATGCCTGGGAGCAGCCATGCCAAATGAACTTCCTTGGTCAATGTGTGAGGCGGCGTTTTGGAGGAACCTCCAGGGAGCTGGGGCTGTCAGCGAGATGTGAAGCACTCGAAATGCAGCAAAGAGGAAGCTCGGATGGTTTGGTTCACCAACACCACCTTCATATTTTGTCAAAAGCTACAACTGCTATATATTGTAAATTTCATACTATAACAGTATATAATAGTGCCAGGATAGAAGAAAAAAAAGACTCCATCAATGTGGAGCATCTTCATCATGTACTGGATAGTAGAGGATAGTAGATGACACAGGATCCCTCTGGGCCTAGATGCTGAAGGTGGTGGAGCAGAGCCAGCAGGTGGTTGATGGAAACTCCCTGGAAGTCCTGGTGGTGATGGGGGAGGGAGGACAGAATGACAGAGTTGCAATGATATATAAAGAACAGCATCGGAGGACTGAGGGACTCGAGGAACGCAGGCAGAGAGATCATTGGTCAGATACGGTGAATTGTGACTGTACGGCAGTTGACAGCATAGGAAAGTGGAAGTGACAGAGAAGGTTATAATGGGAGGAAACAGCAGAAATTTGCCCAGAGAGGAATTAAATAGAATGAATATACAGTGGTGTGGTCTTTTCCAACTCTACTCGCTGACTTCGCAGGTCGTGTACAGTGTGTTTTTATAGCTTTTCTGCTGAAAACAGCTGCCTGCTGTGGCTGAGAACTACGAGAGTGCTGAGATCGAGCCAAAGTTGCAGGCTTGAAAAATCAAAACAATGAGCCGAACGATGCTATAAAACTCTGCAGAGCTGAGGGGAACTGCAGAGATACGATAATTATCGGTGGGTTCATAACTATAAACAACCCCTTTCACATACAAGCAGCCATGTGACCTCTTGTTAATATAAAAATATTGATTTTATCTGCTTTAATAAGAAACTCAGCTGCAGAGCAATACCGAGTCTGCTGGGAATAATAAGAAATAAAGCTCATCTAATGCACAAGTGCAGATTTTAGGTCATTTTGCTTGAGTAATCCTCCTTCAGGAAACACACTAACCAACTGCTACATTTATCTGACCTCTGCAGCTAATGGTTACTTAAAAAAGGTTTGAAGGAAACTGAAACTGAAAGCCTGCCAATTTCACAGACACAGGCCGCCAACAGTCACCGGCCTTCAATTTGTTATTCCCATATTCTTATGCAAAATACTGAACATCTTCTGTTGAGATGTATCAGAGGCATAAGATATCTCAACTTTCACATAAATAAAGGATTGGCGTACATTTTTCACTGCTGCTCTCAGCAGGACCTTGTCACCGCACTTATTTAACTGTCAAAATCCACCAGGAGAGTCTTTTAACAGTTTCTATGATGAAATGGCTATAGCTGTTAAATAGTCAGGGAATCCCATGCTGCCAGACAAAGCACTTTTAATGATCGTTTCCTTTTGTCTCTTGTGTAACTCCGGCTTTCCTGAAGCCTGGGGGGGGGGACACAAGGAGAGACTCTCAGTGCAATCATGTATTCACACATTGCCACACTGCAGACGTATACATCATACATGCAGATCTATACTATGTAAGAGAGAGGGGAGAGGTGAGAAGATCAGAAAGAAATGGGGTAGTGCAATAATTGCACTGACTGAAGGGGGAACAAATGCAGGAAGACAAGAGGAGAAGTGAGAAGAGGAAGAAGAAGACGAGGAGGTGGAAGAGGGGGCGGCGAAAGCCCGAGTGGCAGGGGCCCGTTCCCGCTGAGCAGGCCGGGATAATCAGAGCAGGGAAATGAGCCGAGTCCCACGCAGTCCTCGCCAACCGCCCCGGAGCGACCGATGACAAGCCTGATGGATGGCAGCTCACAGTGAGCACACTCCTCTGGGAGCGAGGGAGGAGAAGGGAGGCGAGCGGGGAGGCGACTGTGTAGAGAAAAAGCAGAGAGCTGCAGGTGGTCAGAGAGGCAGATACAGGGCAGACTGAGGGTAAAAGAGGAGGTGAACAAAGTGGAAATGTGTTTGTTAATGACCACAGGGAGCAAATTGCTTACACCAGGTACACAAGTGACATGTTTGAGATGAAGTTATACAAATATTTCTTGGAGGCAGAACCGCTCTGCAGGCAGCAATCTTATTGGTCGAGTTAAGCCTCAGTAGCCTGGTTACGAACCTCTGAATCACCGCCTACATCCCTGATATTTTTAAGCGTCTGGTATTTTGCTCCTTGACGGCTGTTTCCCTGGTTGGAAAAACAACTGATCCAATCAGGTGGGATTAAGCAGCCACTACCGTTGCTTCTGAGTTGACTGAAAATGGCATGAACAGGGCTTTAAATGTCAGTCACTCATGAGTTAGGGCAAAATAACAGCTAGTAAAAAAACAGAAAATGGCTAACACACACAGGAACACACAGGTCAGACTGAAAGAGAGGGCGGAAAGGTTAAATAAGTTTGAAGAGCATACGTTGACTTATAATATAAGTATAATAGGAAATTTAAATTATTATCATCCAGTCTGGATGATAACATTCTTCGGTCAGCACAGTAATTATAGAGCTCACTTATTGTTCATAGCCACAGGCTAGTATGGCTAAAGTGAACTTGGATGGCTTGTAGGACTTTCTGTTTTTCCTGGCAATAAAACTTGCTAAGCTTGAATTCCTATAATGATAACAGGTCTTTGTTCCACCCATAAAAGGATAGACCACCAAGAACTGGTGTTTTGAATATCAAACACTGATCCCTTGAAAGGTAACTTAAAAGGGAGCTCAAAAGTTCATAGTTTGCATCTTCACAGAGGACAGCCGCTGTGATCTTGCATTCACAATTGAAATGGATTCTAACAGCAACTCAGTTTCAAAGAAAAAAAAGCAGCAGAATATCCACAGAAACTTTTAAAACTACTACTGACATATAATCAACTTCCTTGCTGCCCATTCGTGACCTGAATATTTTCTTTACACAACTATTTTTTCCAAATGCTCTCTTGTTGCTAGCACAGTTAGCTGTTTGTGTTGTTGTTAGCTTCCAAACAAGGATAGCAACAAAGGTAAACGGCTAACCACAAACTAGCCACAAACAAGAGTGTGTTAAACCATACTCTGGTATATGTGTTATTATTTTTTAAACCTTATTCGGGGCAGTTTCACTTGAAGGCAGCCTCTCTCTAACAGCAACGCTGTGAATCACATCCACACCTGGAAGCTCCCAGCGGAACCACAGTCTGACCTGCAGGCTGCTGAGCAGCTCCACTGGAGCAGTTGGGGTTAAGGTTTTTGCTCAAGGGCACAACAGTGGTGTTGATGAGGGTTGGCTGAGCTTGGTCCTCCAGCCTTTAGGCCTGAACATGTTAGTAGCCATGTTTGGAGGGTTTGGATGTTTTGGTGTTTGCTTCATTGGAGTTGCCAGTCCAGGGCGACTGCAGGTGCCCTCCTCTGTGAGGAAGTCGGCTATAAACTTTTATGAGCCACATGTCAAATCTACAGGGGAGTGTTTGATATTCATAACACAGGTTTTGAGTGAATTCTTACTTTAAGGTTTACATCAACATAGATTGTGTAAGACTCCAATCCGAGGACCTTCAGGGGTCCTTGATCGGCCTCCACACGGTTCTCAAATTAATCAAGGATGGCCTAACTTCACTACAATACAGTTTGCTAGAAATCCTAATTAGAGAATGTGAAGACTTTCTCTCTCAGCACTTCTCTGCGTACATGCTGTGTTGACAGTTACATAATTAAACACTAAGTCGTCAACAAACATCCTCACATATTGAACTCCTGGGGACATGTTTTTCCTCCGCTGATCTCAGTGACATGAAAAATGTGACTGTGAGAGTTCCTGCTCCAAACTTAAACCAACTTTGATCTATTGTCCCGTACCCTGTAACCTGAACCTGAACTCCTGCTGCCAAAGAGCAGTTTGCTCAACTGTCTGGAAAATAGACACAATATTCCACCTTGTCTTATTCTCACTTACATGTGTCTCTGTATGGCACCGCTGGGTCGCACTTGGAGAAACATAATGTAAGAGAAGACAGACTAGACTACATCAGGGAATCTGAGGCCGTGTTTCCGATTGGCTGGACCGTGTCCTGGCCTGAAGTGCACCTTGTGGGCTTATTGCTGGCAGATCAGCAGCCAAGAGAAATAAACAAGGCAGTAAACACTAACTGCCAGGGGGTGGGGTGACCACAAGGGAGAGCTTATTTTTCACTCTCCATGAGAGGTCTAACAATCAAAATATGTCCAACTCCCCACAAAATCATACCAATCAGTTGACATGAGAGTATAAAGGTATGGGTGACAGATATGACTACTTACAACTAAACAAATCTCACTCAAGCATGTTCAAGCTCCAATAAAAAGGGTTTTTAGGTGAAGTGATGCTAATCCAATCAGCATTAATCACCAGATTTTGCCTCCTCGGTTTGCTCCCTTTTGTGAAAGAAAATAATAATGTTGCGAAACCTTGGGAGCCATTCAAAATACAGAAAATTATGAAACAGAAATTTTGAGGTTTTATCAATCATTGTTGTCCCTCAAGCAAAAAATGTGAAATATTAATTTCTGAAATGTGAGGATTTTGGGTTTTGAACTGTTACCCGTGCAAAATTAGCATCTTGGATGCTTATTTTACAAGAGCCTCAGATGCCACCTTGGGCTCTTGGAACTTGTGATGTTAATCGACCAGAACAATTTTTTTTATTAACAAAGGAGCATGTAACTAAATGTGAAAGGGGCCACTCATAGTGATGAATTATCACCCAACCTTTACTATTTCTCTCAGCTCTAGAGAACATATTAGCGTCTTTGAGGTCATTGTTTCGGCGCTACAGTTCACACAAATTCCCTGTTTTGGTTCACTCTCTGGCTTGTTTTCATCTGCAGTTGTCAGGAAAGAAAAAAACTCTTTTAAACCCACCCATAAACCCCTTATGACAGTTAGCAAGCAGCTGTTGAACAAAGTGTAGCATTTAGCTGCTAAAGGAGTTGGTTGAGACCAAAAACTGAGCTGAAAGTAGAATGAATATTGGACTTGCACTCATCAGACAGAAACATTACTCCAAATAAATGCTAATGCTCACCATATTCACTTAAAGGATGATGATATGTCAGTGTTGTGTTCACCGCCATCCCCAAAGGCAAAAAGAAATCGGTGAATTGAAGATGAAAAAATTACTATAATTGTTAATGAAACTAATGATTAGTTGCGGCACTACACTTAACTCCTGACTGTGACATTGCCAAGAGCAGTTTTAAGATGTCATTATGTGGGCTTGTCAGTGTATGTGATATGCGTGTCTGCATGCTTGAATGTGTAAAGGCATGTTTTCCTTCGCAGAACGTGTGTGTGTGTGTGTGTGTGTTAACATGTGTGTGGGCGGCCAGTGACATTAAATGCAGCTCATACTGGGTGCAAAGTGTGTTGACTCATTAGAGAGTGTGATGCAGATTGCAGATGGACAGACGGTGCCAAACGGTGAGTGCAGAGGAGTGTGTCACACTGTAGTCAGGACTACGGAGCTGCACCTCGCCGGGCTCATCTGAAATGCATCGTCGCTCAGTGATGTCAGAGACAACATGTCAGGGCTGATGAAAAGTGACTGATGAGCATATCAGTGTCCAATTTGAATCCACCGCATAATAGACGCTGATGAATAAAGGCATCAAAAGTTTCAGCAAGAGTCGGCCCATAGGGAGAGGTACATTAGCTCATGTCAGAGATCTAATAAAGAGAATAGTATCTGACAAAGGAGGCTCGGTGTGATGCTTTGTCTCTAGGCAGACTGACAATATGGCGAAGCTCTGTCTCTCAACAAAATAAGATTTTCTGCTTCAATTATTTTGTTATTACTGATGGATGCCTTTAATTGTTAATTCACTGGAAAAAAATCCCCATCTTGCTGAGCCATTTTTGCCACTGACTGAGTCATAAAAGCTTCAAAATTTTCTACATTCAATTGTAGTTTGTCTTTTTATATTCCAGCCATATGACCTTTTCTGTCTTGGTTCAAGTTGGAGTCACCTATTTCTGCTTGTTTACTGAAAACAAGGCACACAAATACAGAAAAAAGCACTTGAGATAATGCAGAATAATTGCAGCATTGAATTGTATGATTCTCAGAGAGCCTGAGAGGCCAATTTATGTAGCTCATGTTGCCACACATGCATGAAGTATATGGAGGGAACCATGTTAAGAGTTCATTCTCACCTCATTTTCTTTCTACCATCATAACATCTCCATCTCCCGTGTCCTTAAACCAGCACAACAATCAGAGAAAATATGTGCGTGTGTGTTTGTGTATTCCTCTGCGTCACTTTTTCTTTTTTTTTTTTTAAGTTAGGTCTTGAATTATAGAGAGATGAGGCTGCTTTGCTTGAGGGAATGCACCAGAAATAGTTTGTGGAGATGCTTAAACTCCTGGGTACCTTTATCTTTTTAAAGTTAAAAATAAGGACTGTTTTAAGTTACCTATCTGGGAAATTCAAGCGTTGCGTGCAAGACTGTTTTTGCCCATTTTGCTACTTTAGGTCGGAGGTTGTTTTTTTCTTTAAATGTCCAAATTACTATAGTTTCATCAACTTTATTCAGCATAACTCTGAATTAACACACTTTTCTAACATGTAGTCTGCCACTTAGTATATTTACATGAACACTAGTATACCTGTTATGCATGTTATCCTGATATTGATCATATTTGGGATGTTATGGTTACATGTAACATAAGTAGCCTAGGTTTCCATGCCCCTGTATATATGGTTTGTATGCAACCTGTGCAGTTTCAATTACTGATAATGAATGTCAGCAATGTCAGTGTATTCTCTACTGTATGGAGTAAAATGTTATCAGAATATATTACATATCACATGCACTGGCTGATGTAGTTTTAGGACAAATTGGCAATTAGCTTTAACTAGGTAGCTAGCTGCAAAGGCTAGTGCTCAGTTTGTTTAGCTAGCAGTATTTTTTTTTTTTCAGTTATATCAGAAAACCACAAAATTGTCTTGACTACACACACACACACACACACACACACACACACACACACACACACACACACACACACACACACACACACACACACACAAAAGCAGGAGAATTAAAAATGTGGCGGAGAAAAGGAGATGGTAGGAAATATTATGTGGGGAAAGTAAGAGTAGATAAATGATTGAATATGCGCCAGCACAAAAAGATAAGACAATAAACGAGCTGAAAAGTATAATGAGCTAGTGAAAGTTTAACAGAAGAGTAAAATAAATTAACTTTTGTTTTATTTTATCAGCTGATTGGTGGCATAGGAAGAAGTATGACTTTAAAAAGGTAGGTTGGGTTTCTGAAATGAAAAAGTGCAGCAAAAAATGCTGCAGCATGCATGTCCCGGCTTTATAGTAGGAATGGCATTAAGTGGTTTGTTTGAACTCCTTTTACCAAATGATGTAGTGCAGGTTAACAGGGCAGCTACACCAGGGTATTGTTGCTAAAGGCTGTAGCAGTCGAGTGTAGTCTCAGAGAATAAACTTCCAGACCAGTGGTTAGTGCATCACGACTGCGTTCCTGCAGGATAAAAGTGCGAAGGAGATATAAAATTCAACAACAGTCATCGCCACCGGCCTCATAGTCCAACCCACGGGCTCCACAGAGTCTTATGAATAGACGAGCGCAGCACAGCGACCCTGCCTGTGACACCTCTAGTTCCCTAATTGACCAGAACACGGGCCCCAAGGCCAGTTCTTGAGATGATGTTGCCTTTGTGTTCAGTGATACTCACACCTGATTAAGCATGCATGTGATCTTTACTGTGAATGGCACGCGCAGCCCTCAGCCGGGTCACTGCGAGCCGATTTTGACATTTGCGTTTGTTAAACAAAATCACCAAGTGGTTCTGGAATAACACGGCTGCCATATTTGTTTCGGTAGGTCACAGAGACGGGATCTTTTTTTTTTTTCCTTGTTCCAATTTGTGGGAAAATTAATGGAAATCATCGTGCAGGTAGAATGCAAATGCAAACCGATGACCCAAAAATTACACAGAATGCATGAACGTGAATTGAATTAATTATGAGAATCCAAATAATAACAAGGCACCAGCGCCATCCATGCATATTATTACGTGCATCTGGCATATAGCTGTAGTCCAGGATGCCCCAAAAGCTGCCTGAAATGATGCAGATGGTATTTTGTATGCTGTGTGCAGAAAACTCTGCTTCCAGCTGCGTCTACCCTCTATCAAACATGAGACCAACCCCGTCTGGAAGACTGTGTCGCTGCAAGAACTGTATGATGCGCCCCTGTGTGTGTCTGTGTTTTTCTCTCACCACAAAATGCGGCTTTCATTTTTACTTTTACTTTTACTTCCTCTTTCTAGTCACCACATGAAACCATTAGCTTTAGCGGTAGCAACGTTCCACCACACTGACATCAATCAGAGCCTAATGAGGCTATCTGTATGCTGCACATATCATCTGTGAGATTTACTGCAGAGCATTGACACAGCGGCATCTTCACCATAGTTCGGTGCAACAGTTAAACACTTGGAGACATTACAAGCACATGAAAGGTCATTTAGAAGGTTGTTTTTGTCTTGGCTGGGAATAGTTCCTCAAGCATGTGATTAGACCACTCAGCGGGGTTCCTTTTTAGAAGCTTCACTGACTGACTCGCAGCCTCCAGGTGGGTTAGATTTATATTAATGGTGCTAAAATCAGCCAGCCGTCGCGTTCACTCAACCTGCAGCAAGTGCAACGGTGTCAGTCTAAGGACTCGGGGAAGATGAAAGCAACAACTTGGTGAAGTAGGTTATTTAAGGTTTTTTAATCCTGTGCTGTCAGACAAAGTTTGGGTCTCATTGCATCTTTGTGTGGAGAGTTTTTTCTTACGTACGTTTTACTTAAGAAGATCAAATGCAGGAGGCAAAAAACTTAAAAAAAAACAAAAACCAGTCATGCAGGATATACTTTGTACACTGAAAACACATGGACATCGTAGTTCTGACATGATCTGACAGTGCTGTATGTCAAGTCATCTGCACCATGACGAGTGCAGACATGAGTAGTTAACTGATTGATTAGTGAACAGAAAATAACTGATGATTGATGATTTAAGTACATTTATCAAGCATGAACTAAACATTAGAGGAGCATGGTAGAGCAGTGGTTCGAACTGTCGCGTCACTATGCCTCACTAGGTTCCGGGTTTGAACCTTTGGAGTTTGCATGTTCTCCTCTTGACTGTGGGGTTTTTCTCCGGCCTCCTCCCACAAGCCAAAGACATGCAGCGCAGCTTAATTGCGACTTTAAATTGCCTGTAGGTGTGAATGTGAGCAGAATGTGATAGACTGGCGACCTGTCCAAGGTGTGCCCCGCCCTCGCCCCAGGTCAGCTGGGATTGGCTCCAGCGCCCCTGCAACCCCTAAAAGGATTAGCGGTATGAATAATGAATAAATGAACTAAAAATTAACATTTGCATCATTTTTGGACTGTAGAATAGTGCTGAAATTAATTGATGAAATATTGGTAGAAAATCAGGGTGAACCACTAGCATGGCTACTAAAAATCAACCTGTTAATTACAAATAAATAAATAAAATATGCCATTGAATATAATCACATTAGTTGCAGCCCCAATCTGAGCACTATCTTACACTGTACTGTATGTTGGATGTGTTTTAATTCCACTGTGCGACGTGATATTTTACCTCTTACTCGACCGCCTCAGAGAAACAGACCTTGGAAAGAAAACATAACAATTCTGTAGTCCTCTGCGCTCCTTCTCATTTCCAGATCCACAGGCCTTAAACAGGAGCCATGTGCCAGATTATCTCCACCCCCCCCCACCCCGTGCTTTTACGCTCCCCCTTGGTTCCCCAACGCACACTCTGAGCCATAGCGAGGCTTTTGTACCTTGGGGACTGACATCGGCGTGCAGGAACGCTGCCAAGCTGGTACAGTAAGATAGGCACGCAACGCTGTGCTACTCCCAGCAGATAAGCCCGCTGAAAGAAAGCAGAGAGGAAGCAAGCGAGTGGTTGAGTCTAGCATACTACAGGGGTCAGTGGCTCGATTATCCACTCTCTCTGAGGCCCTCCATTGTTGCCGAGGGCCCATCTTATCTCCAGGCACTAGATCTCTGACACAAATGAATAATCACACCCCTTATCGCCACGTGGGCTCAATCCATCCCAGGGTTGCGGCGCTTCATGGGAACACAGAGAGCAGCTTTTTATCTGTTGTGGTTGAGTATGAATGTGCGAATCTGTGTGACTGTGTGTAGAAAAGTATACAGAGGAGAAAAGGGGGTTTCAGTGGGTAAAGGAGAATGATGAGCAAGTGTTGGACATTTGTTAAGGTGATGGTAATGGACCTCAGTGCCCTGAGCAGTACCCTGCTGTAATTTCCCTGCTGGTCTTTTATTGACTGACTGTCATTGTGCTCCGCCGCCCTAAAGGACTCCGTCTGTCATATATCTACTTGCACAGGACTTGCCGCACTGAAACCCGGCCCAATTGAGTCATCTGCATCTTCGAAAGTAGCCTTGGATGTACAACGGCTCTGCAGGAGCTAATCTGTTTATTTTACTTCCTCTGGATTCTCTGTGTTGCATATTATCACACATTTCATTGTTTGAGAGTGAGAATGCATTAGAGGCCACGTTGGGACACGACCACCTAATTATTCCTGCTCAAATGCTCGGGCCCAGCTTGCTGCTTTTGACACTGCACACATCACACTCTGCTTATTTTCTGGATTGCTTCAATAAAGCACATAAAAAGAAAAAATAATTGTTTGCTTCCACAATTGTTCCACTCCAAGAGGAAAAAAAAACAAAACATGGGAAACACAAAAAAAGAGAGAGAGAAAAAAATAGTGAAGGTAACAATGGAAAGCCATCATCATTCACAACAACAAGGCAATAGGCAATCACAGTTTCTGATTAGGTGAATCATTTTAACAAGGCAAATGATAGCTTTTGTCTCAGCTGAATAACATGTACAGATTTTGCTGCTTGGTAACACGGCACAGTGAAGCGTTTCTGTGGAGTATTGCATGGGTTCCTGTGGGAGCTGTCATTTCCTCCCACATGATTGGACATCTATAACCTATTAAAATTTTTTCTGTCATCACTCTTGTCTAAGGTATTGGCCGCAAAACTTCAGCCGGTCCCTGGGTCCTGAACTGAAGAAGATGAATTTTCTCCATTGGGATTAATAGAGTATATATATATATATATATACATATACTTTTTACTGTTATGACAATAGAGACAGGAAACATGGGTAGAAAGAAGGATCACATGCAACAGATGTCTTGAAATGAAATCATCTGCAGTTACATATCATGCATCTTTTTTTCATACTTTATTTAATCAGGAAGTCACATTGAGGTCGAGATCTCATTTACAATTGAGACCTTAGTAAATGAATAAAAAGAAATATTTATAGCAGAGATACTAAATTTCAGTGATTTTAAACATACATTCAAATATGTATTCATATAAACAAGCAGATCTGTTTATATAAACAACAATCACAGTGTATATTTAAATGCATTTAAATGTGCATCTTAGATTATTAGACCACAGTAACGCAGTTAAATATATGTTGATTAATAACACAGCAATGAATGATATGTAGATTTGTCTAAAATGATGATTTACCTAGTTTATCATCTTGTTCCATCCGTCTGTTTTGTCACTGCGGATCTGGCCAGTAGACTCTACGTGCTGTCGGCAGATGTGCCAAAAAAGCCAACAGCTGTTTAATTGTAAAACATCTTTTATAGTGTTTTCTTTTTTACTTGCCAATTAAGCATTGATGTAGGAGCCAAATTTGAACCGTCCATTTGTGTGGACAATCATTGAGCCACTGCCTTTTACTGAGGTGGGATCCATTTTCCTAATGAGACCCATTCATTCTGCAGCATTAAATCTGCCCCACTTAATATCTTTATATTAACATTTGAACAAATGACAATGTGTAATGTTAAAGGCCCCCTCCCTTAGTGACAATCCCACAGAGAGTTTTCACCTGAATTTACAGTCCCCTTCAGCGTTTTAGTGTCTTACAGTTCATTGCTTTGATTTCCACAGCTCACAACTTTACTGCTGAGCTTTGCTCTCACACAGCTGCCAAAAAACCCAGTGTACACTACCTGCCCAGCACTAAACAGTGCAGTCAAAGTTACAGCAATTAACTGGAGAACAAACTGGAGCCTTAAGTGCTTAAGGAGCCATGTAGTTCCCTCGGGATTTGGACTTAGATTCATCAGCTGGACAGGAACACTGCTTCAAATGAATGATAGTGTTGCACTGTGTGTGCTGCATGTTGGCTAACATGCTCAGAAATATTTAATACACTGATAATAAATCAGTGCTGTGAACAAATTAAAATAAATTGATAAATAAAATAATTTAACACTGCTTCAATGATGCTACATGTACTATTCTTACATTAATAACATTTAATTTAAAAGAATATCAAGTGCTGTCTGTCTGCTTTTTACTGCAAAGAGCCTGCTGTCCATTATCAATGTATGGCCAGTCGCAAGAAAAAATACAAACAAATTTCTGTTTTCATCTGGATGGAAATGAGGAAGGCACTTAGAAGATGAAAGCAGATGGCAGAGAGGAGGAGAGAAGGTATGAATCGGAGAGTGAGGGAGCGGGAGGCTGGATGGATTGACAAATGGAGCGACATGAGAGGGCAGAGCGCCCTGTTGAATCAGCCTGCTGAGGTGCGGAATGGATTTTGCCACAGTGAAACTATTACCCTCACAAAGGGCCCTGTGTTACAAAGAAGCAAAGCAATTATGCTGAAAGGGGAAGGTCAATTTATCAGATTTCTGCAGTTAACCTGGCGATCTGCAAACAATACAGTTGTTGGTGCTTTTCGGATATTTTTTGATGCTTTGCGAACAGAGAAAATTCAATAAGCATTTCCTTTAAAAATCAGATTTGATGAATTGTTGGTAAAACTGTAGTTTCTTGTTGACGAGCTAAATCAGCAGGTCGTCAACAGGCTGACCGCTGTACATTTCCTGCAGCAGGCAGTCAGCCGCCCTTGATGGATTTTTAATTAACTCTAGGCCTATTAAGCCTCACTGTTTTTTAATTTGATTATAATGTGTAATTTGTGTAACACAACATTTGAAGAGACTGACAATTCCTGAACTTGTATTAGCTCTTCACTAAACGCTGTAGGATCACTTGGAAATAAAACATCAAGTTGATGCGAGAGTTGAATTATAATGAAATGTAAACAAAGTTAGTACTCTTTAATTGCTATTCATTATTTTTTACGTTTACCATGAAAGCATCATTTCTCTTGCTTATATTAGAAATAATAACACCAATAAATAACCCAGTATAAATCACTTAATTCCACATTTTAAAGCAAGTGTTAAAATAAAGACAAAGTGTACCAAAGACAACAAAGGTCATGAGCTGGACTCACTTTGTGATACATCTTGCAGCGTTTGTCATGAACAGCTCCAACATTAAATCAGAGCCAATCTAACAGTGGTCTTTAAAGATCAATAGGCCACGACCTTAAATCTGCAGCATGCCATTCAGTCAGGAAGGACACAAACGCAAACTTAGCTGGCCAAGCAAACTATCGACGGATTTTGAGCTGCAAATAAACAGCGAGCCTCGCGGAAACGTTTCCTGGTGTACCCGGTGGCGGTTTCACACATGAGCAGCTCTCGTTCTCTCATGCTCTCGCAGCGCTGAGTGGTCACATGCAGTCTCAGCCACTTTTAACTCCTCCTGCTTTAGCAGCCAAGTTATTGTAAACACTGTCTCAGAACAGTGTAAGTTTCATTGACGGGGTGAAATCACACAGTGAGCAGCAGTGTGACCTGAGGGGCGTCCACTGCCGGGGTTTACTGTTTGTCCACTTTACAGCATGTTTGTTCGGGGTCTTGGGGCAAATCAATACCAACCATGGTGGAAAAATCAAAGTAATGTTGAATAGGACTGATCGCCTGTAGTTCTACAAATCTGTTTCAGAAGAGATGAGGGTTAGTAGTGTTACATCCATTTATTTGTTATTTGTGTTTTTCATCCATCAGTTTGAACATTACAGTTGGAGTTATAGCACACATACAGCATCTATTCATGTATTAGTTTTTTAGTTTTTTTTTATATCTCCTCTATTGATATTATCATCAATAAACCAACAAACAGGAAACAAACAATTGACCTGTTGTTCATAATATTTATTTACATATATGTTGTAAATGAGCACAATTATAGTCAAGCACATCTAGTTGACAAATAAACAAATATAAACTCAGACATTGTCTCAAAGAAAAACAAATGCAGAAGAAAATAACAAAAACAATTATTATTTAAATTGATTAAATACAATGTAACAGCAGCAACCTTCAAAATTTAAATAAAGTTGAATCAACATCTTCAAATAAGTTTCAACAGAAACTATAACCATCACAAAGGTGTGATTTATAGCAAACTGTTGTATTAGACTGCATTAGTTTTAGCTAGGTGTCCCTAAATAAAGTAGAAGTAGCAACTGTGTAGTACTGAAACGCATCACCAAGAGTTTTTATGCCAGTTTTTAATTTCGCTAAAAGAACAGCATCTCTATTATCATCTGGTAGAGCGAGTTGTGGCTACATGTGCATAAACCAAACAAAGACCTCTCCTAGAAGTCAGAGCTGGATAAACAAATTACACTAATTATAAATGATAAAGGATGACGATGATGATAATGAAGCTGTTCAACAACCAGTTTTCTAATTGGGGAGAAACCAATCTTTGATCATTTCTTTTTAAGTTTTAAATTTGCAAAGACAACTCTTTTGTCTTTTTGTCTTGGTCTGCAGCACATTTGATCACGTTGCCATGGTGACCAAAGCAGTACTAAGATTCAGGGCAATTATGGGAACATTACCTTCATTACTGAGTGTGGGAGTGCGGTCGTAGTTGTTTGGGGTTGTGAGAATATGAAACTGCCATTTATTGAATTTAAAACGGGGACTGAGTGAATCCTCATGAATCTACTGTTATGATGAATGTATATTCTTCACTGCTGTTGAGATTCTTTCTTAAATTGTATTTTAAGGGAAGAATTATGATCTGATTATGGGTTATGGAGAGGACAGCAGCGTTTTGGCTTTACTAAATGCCATAGAAAACCTATTCACAACTCCAAGAACAGAAAACTTAGCTGCTACTCTTTCTCCCTCTGTCCCCATTTCCATACCATTCTCAACAGATTCCCTTCAAATTTATGAGCCTGTTATGGCTCCTTAATTTGAGCCGCAGCCAGTCCTCCTGGCCACCGTGCAGTGCCTGTGGAGAAAGCCATTATGGCTCTGCTCTGGCTTTAGGGAAAACCTGGGTCGCGGATGACATCACAAAGTGTTATTCCTGCCGCCCAGAGTCGTCCAAACGTCTGCACTGCAGCGAGGTGGTGGAGCTGGCAGAGTGTCTCTTCCTGCTGCCGTCATTTTCATCCCAGCTGCTTTCACAGGGAATGTTTGAGCTGGAACTTGCAGATAAAAAACTTTACCAACTGCAATTAGAGATAGGACGGGAAAAAAATACCACAAAGACAAATAATTATTCTGAGAGCTGTTCTTTGTTCTAAAGAGAAAGATAGGCATTTTAAAACAGCAAAAGAAAAAAATATGTCAATGCTTGGTTTCATTGTTGCTGCACTAAATTGAACTGTATGTTATCATCGGTCATCATCTGTCACTCTGCTTCAGGGAATAGACTGTCACAAGACAGACTGGGACAGGTTTAATCCCTGTGGTCAAATTGGGGATTTAAACTCACCAGAACCCAATAATATCACCCTGTGTGTTTCACTGCAAACACAAACACACACACACACACACACACACACAAACAAATCTGCGTGTCTCTGCTTGTGGGGACCAAAGTTCAGAAAATGCAGTGCTTATACTCAGCACCAACCCTTACCGTGACCTTAACCTGAATCTACTTCTAACCTTGAAAACATGCTTATTTGCTCACATGTTGTCTGGTAAATACAAGGCTACAGCTGGTTATCTTAGCTTAGCATAAAGAATAGAAACACAGCTAGCCTGGTTAGAGATACTATACATAATATCTGGTTTGTTTAATCCATACAAAAACCAAAGTCTAAGAACAAGTTTGAGTTTTACAGGGCTTTAATATGTAGAGACTATTTCTTAGGCAGATTTAGTGGTTTTGGGTTGTTTCACTTGACGTCTGGCGACCTCATGGCGATAACAAGACTCTATGTAATTAATACTCAGTAGTTTAATCCATAATGAGCAGGAAATCAAGATTTCAGACACTTCAGAATCATTTTGTGGCCCTTGCGTTGTGCTACTGTAATTGTAGCATCTGTAAAATGTAATGCATTACATTATGTGCTTATTGGCATTCCATTGTTCTTTATGGTGCATAAATTTCACACTCAAAATTCAGACACTCATATAATTTACTATTGAGTGAATGGGGAGTGATTTAAAAGTCCATCCCTCATAAAACTGCAACTTGAATTCTTTCAATGTTGGAAAGAGCTACGTCAGGTGTTTCCCCTTTGTTTACCTGTCTTTATGCTAAGCTAAGCTAACAGTTTAATGGCTGTAGCTTCATATTTGGATGTTTTATTTTCATTTAAACCTTTAACCAACCTTAAATCAACCCTTATGGAAAAAGCAAGAACTATACTAAATGACTTCCCTTACCAAAAAATAACCTCACTGTCTAGGTTTTAAAAATTGGTCCTCACAAAGATAGAAGCGTAAGACCACACACACATATACAGACACAGCCTTGCTCATCCCTGTCCATTACATCATGCAATTAAACTTGAGCATTGGAACTTTGGCCAGGCTTGTTCCCAAACACAGTGTAACTCCAAATTGATTTCCCCCCGAACACAACCCCACACTGGCATAAAAACAGCCCTGTAGATTTTGCGATTAATGTGGCAGAACGGGGAAACCGCCAGCGCCGCAGCACAGTGGTTACAGACAGCGGTACAGCTCACGCCCTACCACACGAGATCAGCCGTCATAATCAAATAAGTCACAGAAGTGATAAATTATGGGTAATTATGAGGTTACTGCAGCCCATGCAGAGAACAATTAGTATCAAGTCTCTATTTATGAACACCTTATGAATATTAATTGTTTTTCTCATGAATCCGAGGTATGTAGGTGAAGGACTCATTAAGGACTCAGAAATAAGTGAAACTAATGTCTTGGAGGCGCAGCTGCTCTAGAGGCAAAAATAACTAATTGGTTGACTTTTATAGGTTAAAGCTTAATGGGCAGAGAAGAAGAAGAAGAAGAAGAAGAAGCACAGCTTGCTTGGTGAAGAAATGTACATTTTGAGGCCTGAGCTCAATTCATTCAAATCTATGAATCTATGAAACAATGAATTTTAGTCCAATATTTTTATATTACAATCAAGCGGCAACCTCTGGGAGTGAAAAATGAAGCCAACATGGAAGTGCAGGTCCTTGAATGACCACTTGAGGCTGACTCCACAAGCAGGTCCCCATAGACTCCCATGTTAAAATGTCCAACTTTACATCAAAAATAAACATGTTTAAAACCTGGTACAATAAACGGTTTTGGTCTGTGTAGATAATTTCGCCAGATTTTTATATAACTCACCCGTTAATGCATAATTGCGTGCCAAAGTGAGTGCCACTTTGAGTTGCCAATTTTTTGATCAGCTGGGAGTTAGGCAGCGTCTTCCACTGCCAAGATGGCGTCGGCAAAGCAGCCCACTCTTCAGAAAACTATGGGTGACCACATGGAGGCTACGTCCATCTTCATATAGAGTCTATAACTAAAATACACTCTTTTTCCACAATAGACCAATTTGAGACGAGTTATATTAGCATACAGCAGCTATGTGTGCTGACTTTCCAAGATCAAAAATGTTCTCCATGGTCACGATTAAGTAAAAGATCCATAACTGACATAGAGAGTTGAGCAAAGTCTTCTCTTTCCTGTTTAATCTCTGTTGATCCTGCTGCAATGTAACACCCTCCAACAGATGTAATCTTTCCTTAAAGCATGACTCCACGTCTTTGTTTGCTGCACATCTCTTACATAACACCACGGGCGCTATGGATTTATCTTGGCGAGACTGTGGCGTAGATGCACAAAGCTGCATTGTAATGAAGTGAGCCAGCTCTTTGGGATACAAACAGTTCAAGGACAAAAGATCTCACAGCCCATATAGAGCAGAAGTGGACAGTGTAAGACGCCCGTTGGCGATGGCTCCTTGGCCAGTTCTCACTTATTAGGATGGCTGGCTGAGCATGCAGACGCCCTGAGGGGAGAGGATGTTGAGATGGTGGGTGTCGGGGGCGGAACGAGCCACTTCAGTATTCCTCAGGATAGATTTAGTCTAGGTGAGCTGGGTCAGGGGCGCGGTGTATTGTGTGCACTTCCTTGATGGAGGCCACATGGCGAGTGACCTTTAATTTTTGGAAGGAGTTAAGAGGGAATAACAACAGACTATGATGGAGGACAGAGGGAAGCTTCTGAGGATAAATTTTGAAAGATCAAAGCTCCTTTGACTGGTGAAAGATGTGCACCCCGTTGTTAGTATTTCATTGTTGTAGTGAAGATGCTTTAATCTTATAGGATAGATCACATTTCCGCCTTGAAACATGTACATTAAAACAGTTATTAGTGGCTGTAATCATTTCTTCTGTCCAGCTCTCATCCTAACACAATACCAACCCAAAATATATTAAAAAAAAAAAAAAAAAGAAGAAAAACAGAAGCTACTTACATTTCAGCACATTTGCCTGAAAAACAACTTATCGATTATCTAGATAGTTGCTAATAAATGTTCTGTTGCACCTCTTTCTGTGCAGCTTTCACACTTTGTGTTTCCTCGCTGAGCTGCAGTGGAGGGACAGTTGCACAAAGAGGGTAAGAGAGATCTTGGTTTAACTAATTAAAACTGCTTAAACCTAATATAAGCTTCAGCAGAGCTTAAGAATGCATTTGTCCACACAATGAGGACTTATTTGTCGCTGCTTTAAGAAGGGACCTCTTCATGGTGGGTATGAACAGCAGGATTATTGTTTTGAGGCAGAATTAGAAAATAAATGTCCTTTAATAAAACGTCTTTCGATATTTTCCTCTGCTTTCAGTGGTCGCGCCCTCCTCCCTATTCTTCTCACCCTGCGGCACTGATTGAATTTTCCCTCCTGCAAATGATCTGGGCAATACTTTGAGTCGAGGAAGGTCAATACCTCTTCTCTTGATCTGATTTTGAATGAACAGAGGCAGTGTTTGCTTTGTGGTGGCAATCAGAAATCTCTCTTCTGGAGGATAGCACATGGGATTGGTTTGAATGGACGACAAGCCAAGATAATACAGGGAATTTTCAGAATGTGGTCGGACAGAAGAGAAATTCAGCTAACATAAAAACCTGTAGGTAAACTTTACATTTTGATGCATGCACTGCAATGGAGAGTGAATCAACAGGTAATGGCGTGCCTGGATGAAATAATGAGACATGCTGGTAATCAACCTCTCCCCGTAGACTTTTAAGTGGACCGCATCATTGACCCAACAAGTGTTAGTGTACATGCTGTGTGTGATCAATGTCCCATGTGAGTGAGTGTGACATTACTACCTCTGGGCAACTGGCAGCGATCGCACGTGTCCACTGCAGCAGCGCAGAGCCGACGGGCGTCTGTGACACAGAGACATCACGAGCAGCGGTTTCTTCTTTTTGTACTGTACATCACATATTCGGATGTAGAGGCTGAACCTGGAGGTTGGTGGTGTGAAGAGGAAGTGGCAGCAAATGTGACTCATGTAGTTCACGTGCAGGTGATGCAGCGGCCTTCGGTATTCAGTGTGAAAGAAAAGGATGACATGGTTGTGAACACTTTACACTGAGGTACAGAAACTTGTGAGTAGTTGCCATGGAATCAGTGAGACCAGTGCTGGTTGATGGAACAACTACGTGGCTCAGAAACAAGGACTGCAGATATCTGTGAATCTGCATACTGACGACCCTCATAAGGAAGTTACTGGTGAACCCAAATAGCCAATCATTACTTCTGTTCTGATTGTGTGTTATTATTTTGTTAAATTCAGTTATTCCGTTGTTGTTGTTTTTCTGTCTGTATACACATTAGGAGGAACTGGGGCTTCATCGCCTTGTGAAAGGAAGAATCCAGTGACTGTTTAATGTCCTCATTAATATTTTGATACTGATTTCAGCTGTGCTGCCCTCCTAGCAATGCATCAGTACTTAATGTTTCCTTGTGTGCGTCACATTAAGCAGAGCTTCACCCTTTACCCAAATGACAAATATCTCCCAAGTTATTACATGAAATGTAACAGAGCTGAAATGATTATTTGATCAGTCAATCAGTTGATTGATGGAAAAGTAATTAGCAGCAATTTTGAGAATGGATTAATCGTTTCAAGTAAAAATGCCAAATATTTGGAGGGTTCAGCTTCTTAAATTTGCCACTTGGTTGTGTTTTAAATCATTTTAAGTAGAAAATCTTTGGGTTCTGGATAAAACAAGAAGTTTGAAGATGTCATCCTGGTCTCTCAGAACTTGTGTTGTGAACTTTCCAAAGACTGAGCGCTGAAACATAATCAACAGGTTAGTCGATAATGAAAATAACCGTTAGCGGAAACCATAAAATGTACCATTGGTTTTTGAATGTCACATTTAGAAACAGCCGAATTGTCAAAACAAATGACCATATTCACATTAATATTATCTATATGACATAATTTTAGCTAACCCAGGATACTGCTAACAACTTATCTTTAAACTAATCATTAGAAGTTTGGTTTACACAGAGGTCTAGAAGTCTGCTCTAAAGTAAGCTAGTATCTACTATATAGTATTTGACTTATTCAGGAAGCTGTTTACTAATTTTTTCCCATACTTGTTACTTGATAACTGGTCAAGATTTTCCCCCTGTGATTGCAGGTGTCAGTGAAAAGTTCGGAGAGTAACAAGTCTGGAGCTTGTGGTGTTGAAGTTTTAACTTTCAAACATTTGGCTTCTCTCTCTGCAATATTCTCTGTTGTCAAACTCGATGGTCGACCGACTCGCTCTCAGTCGGAGCTCAGTGGAGTGTGAGACCAGTTCAAAAGACAGGGCTGTTCAGGATCCTGCACCCATGATGTCACAGTCGGCCTCATACTGAGGCAGCAGCCCTTTATCTCTGGTGAACTCCAGCTAACAAGCTCAATTACAGCAGCCACAGCTACAGTAGTATGGCCTCAGGTTGGATGTGCCTGTCAAACTCCCAGTGCCTGGTTGTAGTGGGAAAGTTTTTACCTCACATGGTTTTCTATTCAGCCACAGTGGAAGTCAGCAGGATGAAGGTTGTGCCACAGGGAGGGATTCAACTTGTTGTTGATATTTTCCAGTAATAACAACCACTATTTAAATCAGATGTGTTGCTATTTTGAAGAGCAAGTTCAGCACATATTTTCTCTTTTATCTTCCCAAGATGGGATTGCAAGCTAAATGTCAGGGGATGCATTTTGATTAACCTGTGACGGGAGGCTGCAAAGAGACATTGCTTTGTTTTAAGAAGTCTAGCACTGTTGAATAATCTGTTGAATACTCTTTTGATTAGTCATTTGAACATTTAGATTGTACAATATCAGAAAGGTCCAAGGTAATGTCTTTAAACTGCATTTACTGTTAGATAAACAGTCCAATACACAGATATATTTACAGAGAAAAGAAGGAAGTCCTCACCTTTTAGAAGCTGGAACCACTAAATGTTTGGCTTTTGTGCAAGATAAATGACTTTAATCGTTTATCAAAGTAGTTCGGTGATTAATTTTCTTTGGATTGGATAATCAGTTCAACATCAACGATTTCAGCTCTAAATGGATCCAAAGCAAAGACAGAAACATTGGGAACCACACAATAGATCGACATTTTTTCTCTTTACGAAAGTAGTTGAAACGAAAATGATGAAAACGGATGAAGATAAATTGTTGTTGAAACTTTTTAACCGTAAAACAATTCTACTTTTCCTGACCTGTAACCACATATCATGGTCTTCCTCAGGGGATGAACTTTGTGCATTTGTCATGGAGATAGCTCAGTTCAAACAGGTGATACTTCCCGCTCAAAGTTTTTTGTAATTTTGGTGAACTGACCCTTTAAAGACATTCCCATTAGAAATAATGTAAAAAAAACACACATTAAAGAGAGAGAGAGAGAAATGCAGAGTAAACATCACCTCTCTCGTCCACCACCGCTGATCTACATAAATCTAATGTGTTGCGAACTCTGCGCTCTCCGTGGAAACGTCCTCGTCATATCGATGGCCTGATTCAACGAGAAAGCTGTTGGCTTTGTTACCGCTCCAGCCAGTACTCGACCGAAGAGTGGAGGTTGTCTGAAGGTATTTATACAGTTGGGGGGAAATCTGCCAAATTCACTCATCAGCAGCTAGTATAAATCATCCTGTCAGCTTGTAGGGTTTGGTAAGGTCAGGCTGTCATTCTTTTTGGTTTATAAAAAAGACACAACTGCACACAGAAAGCCACAGGGGACACGCAGACACAGTAGCTACAGTACAGCGGAGGTTTGTCTGGAATCCATACTGCTGCTTATCTCGCTCAGTAGGCCAGCAGACTCACAGGAGCCCTGGGTTTTAATCAAGAGGATGACAAATTCAGCTTTGTTCAGCTTTCACAAATTAGTCATGTTATGATTATTATTGTTTTTTTTTTTATTTTTTTATTTTTTTACATTTTTGAGTCATAGCAGAGAGAGGAGGGAAATAACTGGGGGAGAGATAAAGCTCCCTGACCAGATTCGTGTCCGGGACACTGCTGTTACATGATAAGCATCCAAAAGCAAGAAATCAGTGATGCGTGAATGTTGCGTCAGCAGCCAAATGACACATTAAAAATAACCACCAAAACTATTTCTTGGTCTTTTGACAAAAACATTCTCATCTCAAGGTCAGTGAAGAAGCTGTACTGAAATTAAAAATCAACAATCTCATAGCATGAAGAGATGCTTGAAAGCTCCAGAAACAGCCACTAAATAGACTTTTTGAAATGAGATTAATTTGTCAACTGCTGATTTCAAGGTCAAGAATGAACTTAAAGGTAATGTGGAGTATTTATTTCGTATTTATTGATTTATTGCATGGACAGAAACACTTTTCACGTACGCTATTAACACTTTAGTGGCTTATATTGTATTTCAGTATCTTGGCGGAAAACAAATTAAATTAGTAACATTACATCTCCTTCAAAATATGTTTGTGATAGCAAATTTGTAGTACGTATATGTAATTTCCAGGAGACGGGGTTCAGTAACCCAGAGTGAAGCTAAAAGAAGATAAAAAGATAAAGTTCACTGCATAAAAAAGAAGGTTGATGTAATTTGAATAGATGCCTGTGAATATACTTCTCTAGACTTAAAGACAAAAATAGACTCAAAGGTTTGTTGATGTGCATCTTTTGGTTTTGATGATCTTTCTGTGTCATAGTAGGAGGAGAATTTAACTCTGTTATCTGAACTGTCAAAAATACGGTTAAAAGGAAATAACGTTTCTTCAGAACTTGGAGTATAAAATGTCTAAAATGCCCCAGAAACACTTCAAAAATCTTTTGGAAATGTCCAGGATTTTAGTTGTGATATTGAGGCAAATACTTGGGCAATTTTCACTTATTCCTTGACTTCTAACTTAAACTGCAGTGAGAGTAATTTTTTGAGTGTAATTGTAGACCACAGACACGTTGTTTTCATCTCTTTGTCTAGATTTTTAGCAAATGATTTGAAGAAGAGTTTGTTTCAAACGCCCCCAAAGAGACACGTTAAACTTCTGATTAATGCTTTTCTTTGTTAGGGAGAAATACTGATTCAGAATTCAGCTATATTTCCTGGTTCTTTTCCTTTTTTACTATTTCTTATGTTAATTTTAATGTTTCACTCCAGTTTCACTGAGTCAGCAGGGAACACCTTGATGTGTCTAACTTTCCACACTTAGTCAAATCTCACTTTTGTACTTAGTCAAGCGTTACTGGCCCAAGACCCGTTCTGTGGTGGCTTTCCAAAGGTATTATCTTCTGCAAATGGTCCGAAAACATCAAAGCAGCGAAGATATCTGTCATTTTGTCCTTCCTCTTTCTCTCTGGTTCAGTTTCTATTATACAGAAGAAAGAACAGAATATGTTACAGCTCATTGCGCCAATTGAAATGCTCTCTGGATGAGAATAACCTTCTGCTTCCAAACTCTACATGTGTCGACAGGTTTTTACGAGCTTAATTCTTTCCCTGGCCATGTCTGGGTTCAGCTGACCTCCTAAACCACACTTCCTACAAGTAAATCTTTGACCTTCGACTGATTTATTAAGGTGCTCCCTCAGTGTTTCCATTTGTACTTAGTATTCAAGTCTCCTCTCAGGCCTGTCTCCTTGGGTACTCTCTGCATCCGTGGGGAGTCAAGTAAATGTCATTTTTTTCTGGGAGATAATTGGACGTGGAAACATAGCGGGAGGGATTTTCTTCGTGCTTCACTCTGACAGTCTGACATCCAGGTTAACGTCTGTTCACATCGGCACCGCTGCACCAGGAAAATCTGGGCCTTACATGCCCCCCCCCCTCCCCACCACCCACCCACTTCCACCATCTCCACCAGTTCCTAAGCAATGTTCTTTGCTTACCCTTTTCTGTCAAATTGCCCATTAAAATTCAAGACTGATGAATATTACAGAGGTGAACGGATAAACATCTCTTTGGGACTTTCATCTGACGGTCAAAAATTTGACAATACTGCAGCTCCTAAAATGTGCCTTGATGGCATTAATGTTGAAGCTGTATCGGGGTATGGAGCTGTGTGGGGTGGGGTATTTAGAGTCGATCCTAAACTGGACATTCAACTCTCCAGATGTTCATAAAAACACTGTTGAATTTGTTCACATATAGTGAACTTGGAGACACTGAATCATTACCTTTTTGGCAATAAATTTGGCAACTACTGTTGTACATGTTGGTTGTTACACGTCCTGCAGAACTGCTGTATCGGTGCAAATCCACATCCAGACATTGTGCACTGGAGGCATCAGCCGTGTTTCACCAAAGTCTGATTGGATAAATAAACACAACTGATCAATGAGACACAATGTAATTTAAAAATTAGTTATAGCATTAGGTTAGTAATTAGTAATATGTATAAACATACGGACGGATGACAAATTAAAGGAGGAATGGTGTCCATCCCTCCAGAGACTTAAAGAACCAATGCCCAGGAGTATTGACGCTGTTTCTGGCTGCATGTGATAACACCTTACTAACAGACTTTATGTTGGTTTCTCCTTTAATCCGCCTGTATGTTGTCTGAGAGTTTGAAAAGCGGTAAAATGCATAAACATCCTCTTCCTCAAGCTCAAGTGCAGTGTCTGATGAGTTTGATTCAAGGTCAGTTTTGTGCTGTTGGTGCTGTTTATCTGTGTTGATGAGCTGTAATTTACCAACACTGTTGCTCATCAGGTTGTGTTAGAAAATGTTTTTAATGATTTTCGAAGCTTGTGTCTTAACCACGTGGAATAATTGTGAAGCTGTTTTCCCTTTTTAAAGACTCGCATCCGTCGTGTTTCTCTGAAGGCAGTAAATTAGTGATCGTCAGAACTGTTTAAAAGCTCAGACGTGCTGCAAATTGGCACACACCACCCTGCGTGCCACATGACGATGTACTTCTTTCAAAGGTCAGATCCTTTTTTTATTTTTTTTTATCTGGTGTTATCTTTTTACCTTTCCTTTTTATTCTTCAGAGTAATGATTCTACACCAAAGTCGTCTGTACGAGGAGTGATAATGAACCTCAGCAGTGTGTCGTTCTCTGTAGCACATTCTCTCCTCTACTCCCCCACATCATCTGACCGTTTGATTGACAGACAGGCTTTCTTTTATTTCTGTGGGTGGTGAGTTATATAAGGCGGAGAGTTGATGGAGGGATGATTGCCCTCTGTACCGCCTTTCCCATACAGCCCTCCATACGGTCTTGGACATCTAAAGGCTGCCAGGAATACGTTTTTGCCACAGGCGAAGGCACTACATAGTACAACACGCCTGAGGGTTTTTCTTAACTACTGAAAATATGTCAATGTCAATGCAGAGCTCCAGTGATACACTTATTAAATCAAATGTAATCTGCTGGACAGTTGGTGTCATTTGCCTAATTTGGATCGAGGTGTTTTCTGAAAGAAGTGAAAAGGCCCCAAATAAACTATAGTTATCTCACTCGTTGTGCTAATATGACAAATAATTTCTTAGCAGAATAAAAACTAAAATCAATAGTCAAGTCATTTCTTGCCATCTCTGTGTTTTTCTGGAAATTTGGTGCTTTTAGAAACGACATCCAACAATTTAAAAACTACCAGTTGATGGATATTTTATAAGCTGGTTCCAGTATCTGATTATTCTACATATGTTAAATTTTGACAACTTTTAGGCCAGCAAAAAAATAAATAAATAAAAAAGAAATCAAGATCAATTTTGGGTATTTCCCCACTAAAGTTTTGGATGAAGTGCTGGATGAATCCAGGTGTGGGCCCAGGGGCAAAAATTTATCCCTTAATATCCCCCAACTTAGTTTAGTTATAAGTTATCGTATTAACCGTTTGGCAGCAGTCGCCTTTTATAGATGATTTACCATGAAAACACAGTTGGACTTCAAGGCGGAGAACTTGTGCACTTTCACACTGAAGAATGTATTTATCAACTGACTGCAGAGAATCCTGGGAAATGAAGTTAAATATGTTTCTTTATGCAGTAGTTACCACTTGTGGCCATAGTGGTGGCTGTTCTGCAGAAGTTACTTTGTCTCGCTTTTAAGGCTCAATACATTTTTGTTTATATTAATAAGTTAATCAAATTACCACAAACAATAAACGTCAGGCCCCTGAAAGGTCTGAGGCATTTACAGACAAACTGGATAAAGAAAATACAAAACATTCAAATAATTTAACAACCTGAAAGTTTTTTATCTTTGCAGTCTGGTCAGAATTTTCTGGGTAGGGAACATCAATATTTCTAAAACTGTCTCTGCAGTGCTTCACCTTTCACTGTGTCATCACAGCAACTTAAAGAGAAACCCCAGTATGGTTTGTGTTTGAAATGTCATTGGAAACTCTTGGCATTCTCCTCCATGCATGCCGGTTTTTAAAAATCATTACTACTGAAATGAGAAGAGTGGAATAATTCATTGACATGGTTCGGGTGTTTCTGTGTTCTGATTATGAACAGTAATAGTTTCCTCAGGGGGCCTTAAATAGAAAACCAAGGCATCAATCAGACCCTAATGCTTATGGTATCATTGAATAGATAATTAGCTCCAGGCCATTTATGTGCCATCCGCTTGGAACAACCACTGAGCAGATTCAGCTGAACGCCTTAAAGCCATGCACCCTTATCATCTAAGGTAGCATCTTGTATAACAAGCCTTCTTCCCAAATGTTTCTTATTGATCAGCAGAAAGATCCAGGATCAGAGTCGTGATATGAATCCCAATGATCCCACCATGTGTGTCTGTATTCCCAGCTGTATTTAAGAATGTAATCCAAGCTAACATAATTATCTCTCTTCTTCTTTCCATGCCGTTGGACCTGATCTCCCGGCTGTCCACCACAGGTAAGCCTCTTTGTGTTGCACTAACATCCAGCTTAGTGTGTCCTCTCACTTTCCTTGCAGTGTAATGGTTCAGGCCACTTGCCAAGCATGAAAACAATTTACCGCAGCCTAACAAGTTGTGAAATTGGAATCTGTACATTTTCCAACTGTATTACAGCCAGTGGATGTGCTGGCCTCAGTTCATTGCTCTGAAGTTGGCAGCATAAAAAGCAAACACGTTATTTTGTTAGTATGTTGTGTAACAGATTAGAGGAAGGAGACACAAACCCCCTTTTCTCTTGTTGTCACCTCTTAACAGTTCGTTGTGTGTGGCATCTCATTATTGGGCTGTGGCTGATTATTTCTTTTTATTGTGTTTGGTTCCTTTAACAGTTTAGAAAGTGTGATATCTCATTACCAGCCTCCTTTTGCTGCTAGTTGGACGTTGTTTTTCGACTGTTGTGCTCTCAGGAGGTTTGTTATTTCAAATCCATGCTTCAGTGAAGCGCTGCTGCTTTAGTTCCTGCTTTAAATTGTTTTTTAAAAAAAGACGCTGCATCCTTCCAAACCTTACTCTTTATATTTGACATTTTATTATCTGAATCAAAGTGTGTCTCATATTTGTCACAGTTTGTCTTCTCTCTTGTAACCTTGCTTATCTTTCCGTAGTACAACATTTTAAAAGGTATAATCTCAGAATAGCACGTCAGATCAGATGAATAACTGAAGACTATGCTGAATATCTCCAGCATAACTCTTGCAGCAGCCCCTCAGCACATGACCTGCTCTTATCAAGAACTCGGACCACCTGTGCTCCGTAAATCACAGAGATTTGAAACTGCTCTGCAATCAGCAGAGCACATTTCTAGAAAATGGTGGAGGCTGGAGTTAGTTGGGAACAGCTGGCTGTGCATTTCACTGCGGACTTATCAAACTGTGAAGTGCTCGGGGTGCTGTGCAGGTCAGCTTTGATGCAGACCTTTCTCTTTCTGTGTTTGGAGTACAGTCTGTCCAGCTGCTGCTGCTCTTTGGGTTTTGTGGGACTAGATCGCACATCCACCGTGTGGAAGCCAATCGTGGATGCTGCTGTTATCAGTGTGTAAGCTAACGGCTATGTCCTGTGTTTATTGGATTTTAGGGAGTTTACACTCCAGCAACTCGAGCTAAACTCATTATCCAAGATAGTGTTACATTCACCATACACATTGGTTTGTCCTCGTCCCATAAACACTTTCCTTCTTTCTTTACCTTATATTCTTATTTCAGCCTTAGCATCAGTCATTTAGGTCATTTAGCATAATAACATGTATTCAACCATCAGGTACATATTTAAAACTCCTTTGTCAGGGTTCTTCTTTCAAAACAAGGCAGCTGGAGACATTAAATAGTCAGCAAGGGACAGAGTTTTCACCAAGTTCCTGAAGCTAACATTAGCTGAATTAACCAGGTAGCTACAGCTGTAATTTTAGCTGCCACGATCACAGATCGATGGCAAGAAATGAGATGAGTACTTGTGTTTGAATTCAAGAGCCCATTGTGTTTGAGTTGCTATTGTTACCCAGGGAGTCTTTGTCGGTGCATATTAGTGTCAGTCAGTGTCAGTGAATATTAACTTTGTGTTTAAATCAAGCACAAACTCACAGAAGCTGAATATGGGCAAATTATTAACTTATAAAATATAGATTCACCCATTGTTCCCTTCTCTCATATTAAACAAACTGGCGGTTATACAGCACAGTGTGTTGGTTATTTTTCAACATTCATTCTCCAGCTCTGGATGTTTGATTCCCTTTAGGTGTTGTGGATGCTGCTGTTACACAGTGTTTCATGTGTTTGCTTTAATGTGTCTTCCAGGAGAAATGTGAAGCTTTGATGCCGCAGCAACAGTGTGCTCTGGCCACAGTTCGAAATTATTGCCCACCGAGCGCCAAATACGGGCAAGAAAATTGGCTTTGGCGAGAAAATAAAATGGGGTCACCGGCTAGCCGGGTGGTAATTTATTTTCAGAAATAGTGCCAGGCTGAAATCACAGCTTTCTGTGCTCTGAATGGCTGAGATTATGTTGGAACAATAATATGACCCTCGTATGACCCACTGAAAGATTGTGATGTTAGGATGTGGGGAAATGAAACCAAAATGATAAAAACAACTGTTGTAACAAATCTGAAAGTCTGAAACCAGCAATAGCTGCAGTGTTTGTTTCTGCAGGAAACAAACAACATCCTGAAGAATTTTCTGTTTTGTGTGAGAGGTGGAGTGATGCAGCCTAATGGCCAGTAAAAATGAGTTTGGATGGTAGATTTCTCAGTTTACCTGCCACTGGCAGATGGGTCAGAAAGTAAATTTTAGTTCCTGGCTCCGGCTGTCAGGCATCCTGCCCTGCAACAGGCGTGCAAGCATCAGACGGCTGAAATTAACATGATGAATGCAGCAGCGCCATTCATCATAGCAAGAGGCTCTCTATCACAGTGTAATTACCACTCTGCCAATGTTTGCTCTTCACACAGATGAAAAGGGAAAGGCGCAGATTCACAACCTTGAACTTAGTCCTTATGCTGTAAAATGTTTGTTGTCACATTTGTCTTTCTTTAAAGCGGCACTAGAAAACTTCCTCCCCTAGTGTTTCCAAATGGTATTAATGATGGCGCCGCTATCGTTTCACCAATGCTGAATTTTCTAAAAGGTTATCGCCAGGAAACATGTTTGTTTAGGTCACCTGAACAATGAATCGTTTGTTTCTGTTGCTGCTGTTAGCGGTAGTGTTAGCAACATGGCTACCGCTAACGAAAGCAAGAAACAATAGTAAGAATCCCAATTTGAGCTAGAAACACAGATGATAAAGGCAGAGTGAAATGCCTGGTGTTATTAATACGTCAGCAGGTTTTGTCACTTTCTGCTCTAGTCGAGATAAAGCCAACTGAACTCTGTTTTGAACCCTGTCGAGTCTCGGAGCTCTCCATAGTCGGACTGACCTTAGATACTACCGGGACAAAGCCTGGTGGGCCGCTGCATCACTGTGCCAGTGGAGACTTAAAAAATCAGTCAGTTTCCCTCTGCGCCTTCTTTGCCACCTCCACAGTTTCAGTTTCCACAGTTACTCTGGTTGTTCCACCGACCGCCATTACCACCATGTGGAGAAAGCTACTGATAACCACCAGGGAAAACACAACCACTAACCTCTTCATGTTTTAGTTGCACACTTCCTTTGTGGCATGAATTGAGCTGTCATTTTTCTGCGAAACAGAAACAGAGTGGACACAATATCAGTCCCTTTCTGTTTGTGACAATTTGGATTCTTTCCTGAAATTCATCTTTCAGTCTGTTCTATTAAATTTTACAGCCAGGCTGTTTCCCTCTGTTTCTAGTCTTTATGCTAAGCCAAGCTAACTGGCTGCTAGCTGTGTTCTCAATCCTTTCATCTCACTCTTAGCAGGAATGCAAGTAAGGGTATTTTCCAAATTATTTCCTTGAAGATCTGAGGCTCGACTCTGCGTTTTCACCTTTTCTTGTTGACATAACAGATCTCAGATACCTCGGCTTCAGGCTGGATGTCGTTTCAAAGTAGACGGCTTATCATGATGTGTGACGAGGGAACTGACACTGCTGGGGAGGAGGGGGTTAATAATGCACCATTTGCTTCGATGTGAGGATGAATTTGTTTTTTTTACAGATTTAACACTTGAAATGTTCCTCATTGTCTTGTTTGTGAATGAATGAAACTTACAGTAAATAACTTGATCATTTGAGTTCAGAAAAGAGTGAAGAATTGACTGTAGTCAGTTTCCATGCGATCTCTATCTGACATTCACATTACACACTATTTTACTGTGTATACACAGTACAGTGCATCCTGGCAGCTTGGAAAACAAGGGGAAGGAGTTGTATGGAGAAGTGGAAAAAGTAAGTTCTCTATACATTTATGTGCACAGTAACTGTAGGAGGAGATTAATCACTGTCTGTAAGGACACTATAGCTTCTGCCACCAAAAATAAAACAACAATTTCAGACTGTTCACCTCCGCCCACCACCTCAGGTTCCATTACAAAGGCCTGAAGACACTGATGAAAGCTAAAGAAATTATTGCATTGGTGAAATAACACTTCAAGGAACCAAAGACACGTTTTTGAAGAAATGTCTTGTGGCATTTCTAAGATACAAAGCAAAGCTGCAGTAAAAATGATGTATTTCTTCGTCTTGTTCTTGTATTGTGCATAAGGTGCCACTGTTAACACCTGTATCCCAGGTGTAATAACACCTGTATCCCAGGTGTAATGGTATATCAACCAGTGACCTCTGCCAGCTGGAGAAACGGCTGAAAAGCTGCAGCTCGTCTAAAGCGCAGTTTATTACAGTGAAAGCGATTTATCATTCAACCCCAGACACACAGAGGAAGGGTTAGTGTTTCCCCCGATGTGAGACGACATTAGAGGATTGAGTTTAGTTCAGCTCACTCCCACTTCCCACCGCTCTTTTGATTTATTCTGAACTCGTCCGGCCTAATCACATTCAAATAGCACAGCTAGATGGTGATTTCACTGGTGCAGCGGGGAGCCTTTCCTCTCTCTCTTTTCTCTTGCTCCTCCTCTTCTCTCTATAGGTCGTTAAGGTTCCCGCTTATAACCACATGGTGAAATCCTTTTAGTATTCATGCGGGTACTGGCCTCTGACTTCTGCATTTGTCATTTAAAGGGACATAATTAGCTAATGGAGTGTGTCTGACTCAGGTCAGTTAGTCTGAGGCAGAGTTCTAGTCAAAAGATTCAACCAGCCCCTCAATTCCATTTAGCCTGAATATGATTTAACTCGATGGATGTTGGCGGGTGTTGCTGTTGCTTTTAAAGAGCCCCTTGAATAAATGAATGCAGGAGCACACAGAGGAGCAACTCCTATAAATGATACAATGAAGAAAACGTAATATGTGTTGAGACTAAATATACTTTATTTAGCTGAATATGCGAAGCTCTTTATCTAATATTTATGCACATTTTCCTGACAAAAGATTTAAGATAAATCCTCATGGACGTGCGGTGTGCTGCTTTAATCACTAATTGCTGCAGAGCTTCGTTTACTCTTTTGTTATCCCCCCACCTGTTGACCTAAATTTCATCTCAAGGTTTACCTGTGTTTTCCTCACACCGCAGCTCCACCGATACGCCCTGCACTTGTAAACAAAGTTACATAACGTGTCAGGGCGCAACAGAGGGAGCCAAAATTTTTCTGCAGAGTATTTTAGAAGCATCTCTGAAGCTTGCTCTGTGAATAATTCAGAGCTGCTACCATGAAGATGCATAAGCCGCTGCCCTAGTCTTACGTGTTTGCTGTCATGTTTTCTCGTGAAGGACAAGGGTACGGCGGCCACCGGGGGTTCACGGAGAGATCCCCCATGCCGAGGGTTACACAGGCTTTTTTTGGCTGCAGAGCAAGCCGACTCAATCAGATGGATATTGTTGGATGGCTGCCTTTCGAGGGTCAGTGGTCAAAGTCATGGAGGCAGCTTGAAATGAAAGATGCAAGAAGTGTATAAAAAGTTTATAAATGTGTTTTCTGGGGCGTGTTTGGCTGTTGCAGCTCTCTGAACTGTGTAGAATGTATTTATCAGGCGTGTAATGCACCATTTAATCCCATCCTTTCTACTGGAATTGCATAGATTACTTTATTTTCAGATGTTTAGTCCTTATGGGCTGTATTATATATTCAGGTGGCTGCTGTTAGTCAGCTCTCAGTGACTTTATGACATAGATATTCTGTGTTTGAAGTCATAAGATTTCAGTACTGAGCAAACCCTTGTTGAGCAGCTATAATGCAGCAGCAGAGCAAGTGGTGTACGTGTTTACAGCCAAACTGACTCACGTTGTTTTCAATAATAAGCCAGTCAATTATTACAGTGGTCGGCCAATAATTGTTTCCATTATGCCATAAGCAACTGCGATCTGTTTACATGCTTCACTGGCACAGAGCTCGGTAAAGATGGTTGCCTCCCTGAGAAGGTGGAGGTGTGCAGCGACCGTCTACCTTCACCTCTCCAAACAGAAAATCACTGTTGTTTTGTGACTCACTGTCCTGTGGTGGCTTTACAGTAAAAGCCGCCTTGTGTTTCGCCTGTTAAATACTTTAAATGTGACTCAGCAGCAGCAGGAAATGTTCAGTTAACATTAGCAGAAGCTAAATAGGCAGTCAACGTCATGACATCATCGCCTGGCCAGCGTCCGCTATAGCTCCTGTAACTCAGCGCAATCTCTCATTCAGCATTTCTTTCATCAGAGTTTGTGGAGAACTCAGGTCTGTTTTCCATATTCTAAATAAATCAGCATCCATTACAGCACTTACTGTTTGGTAATGAAGACAATAAGTTTCCATTAAAGTTTAAAGCGTGGATACTTCTGTTGTTGTAACTTGGTTTTGTCCAGATCCATAAAATTTACCACTTTCTTTTGAAGTTATTTTCCAGCTTCAGCTCTTGTCTCTGCCGTCTGAAAATATCTGCACGGTTCTAATTCTCTGTCTGTCTAATAATCACAAACACTCAGTTTGCTCATGGACACGTTTTATGTTTATAGACGTGACATTTAACCTGCAAAGATCAAGGGCTTATGGGAAATGGTGTTCTTTAAAGGCCAAAAAGAGAAATACTGAGTAGACAATGATATTTTTTAAATTACTTATGTAGAAAAAGAGAGTAAAGTACATGACATACTGTTGAGTGATAGTATGTTACGTTTAGTTAATAAAAATTTTATTGGTATTTCGAATGAAGTTTTCTTTCTTCTAGAGCAGAAGTTTTCGTTTCACTTCCTCTCTCTGTAAAACTGACATGATGTCAGGAGAGTGAACACTGAGGCTCTAATCACTGAGATGAAGAGTGCATTACACTACATACTGCATTGTTTTACATAAAGTTTCTGCGCATGCGAAGGCAATTTGAACCCAGTGGACTCCAGCACTGACAGAGAACCCTGACCCCGACACATAATTACTAAATAATTACTGAATGAAAAAATGCCAACCATAAATAGTATGAAAAACAGGGTTAATGAAATCTTAAGGACTCTAACAGTAAGCAGCTCAGCTCATAATCTCAGCGTGTTCCTTGACTTTAAGCACTCACGAAGAAGCTGGTCTCTTCCCAGAATGCCCCTGTGGCCTTGCTGTGGCCCAGCGCTGGGCCGAGCTGTCAGCTTTCCTCACATCAGCCGGGTGAGGCGGGGCGAGCCGAGAGGTCACGGCTGGACGATCCACTGTCTCCACGTCTCGCCGGGACTCTGCCTCCCTCTCATAACTGTCAGGGAAAAAAAAGATTAAGAGCCATGTGTGTTATTGCATAAGTGCATGTGTGGCGGAAACAGGCTGATATCTAAACCAGTCCCAACCTTAAACGTCTCCATTTTAACTTTGTGGCTTGAGATCGTGATTTTTATTTTTATTTATTTTTTTGTAGAAGGACAAAAAAAAAAGTCCCTCTTCTCTTTAGACGTAAAGCTTCCTGACACGTCTCCAGAGGTTTTCCTCAATGAAGTGTCATTTTCTCGATAGTAGTGCAGTGATGTGTCTCCAGGCCGTAACTACCAGTGAGGACACAGAGGTCGTGTCCTCTGCAGTTATTTTTTTTGTCACGTCCACTTCCATTTGTCACACATTTAGCTTGATTTTTAGGAGGTTTCAACGCTGGTCAAGAAGGCACACTGAGAGCCTGCGTAGTGTTCAGCACAGTACATCCAGCTTGGTTCATCACCTTTGTCTTAGACCCTACTTATGATTTGAGCATTTTTATTTGCACTCAGCTGCATACATGTATCTCTATGGCCCCAGTGAAACTCATTTGACGGATGCGTGGTGGTGGAAGGTTGGAGACACAGTGAAGACTTGTTTGTTGTACGGTGGCTGAAGTTGTTTGCAACTAGTTTAGCTTGTATCCAGTGAGGGATGCTCTGTCGGTGTTGCTTCTTTTCAGCAGAGTTGGGTTAGATTAAGTTTTATAGTGACTGATTTCACCACAGTTCTCTTTGTTTTCTCAAAAGTCGGCTCCAATTGAGATGATTCTGCCGTTGGCCAGTGGCTCAAATTTATGTGTCGGAGGTCAGTAAAGTTGAACTTTATCCAAAAGCACTGTGCAAAATCTTCCATCCAAGCCAAATTGGCTGATTGTGTCAATTCCACTGAAAAGATTTTGGTCTAAAATTTTACAGTTCAAAGATCTGGTGCTGGGTCATTAAGTCTAAAAGGTGGCATTAACGCACCAGAAGCTTTCAGCCAACTGCCAAAAATACAAGAAGAAGGAGACAAAGAGGATTTATGTTCCTCTGTAACTCGTGCTTCCAACAGTTTTATGGGCTGAGTAACTACCCAGCAGCTAACACATGAATGTGCGTGTAGTATTAATTAGGAGCCGTAATGATTTATTGCCTTTTTGTGTTTTTTATATTTGAGCATCTTCATCTCCACACCACAAAATATATCACCCATGAGCCCTGAGGTATTCTGATGTAAAAAAAAAAACAACACATTTCATCTTTTAGTTTTCCTTTCTGATCCTAAAACATACATAACCGTGACCTGAAACTGTAGTCATGGTTACTAGAGCTGTTTTTTAAATCTTTTGGGGGACGTTCAAGTCAAGAGACAAGTTTTCATGAGCAAAATGTGAAACTAAGTCACTTTGAATGAAGATGTTCGCAGCAAATGCTTTTAGTCACATGGCAGCAGATGAATAAACAAATCTAATGTACCACTCATATTCTCCACACTGATTTATGCCCGTATATATTATATACTATCCTATACTATACAATACTATCCGAGCTACAGTATGTATCAACACTAACAATACCCCTCCCTCCTCCTCCTCCTCCTCCTCCTCCTCCTCCGATGACATAAACCTTCCTTTTTATCTCGCTCCTTGTCCAATCTCTTAATTATCCTCTGTTGCTAAGGCAGCTTTTTATTTATTTTTTTTACTCTTCAGACAAGTGATCCAACAGATAAGGCAGCTGAGGGATAAAAGATCGATTGGAGTGAAGCGCTGCTGCAGGGGCTGAATTAGAATTTGTCGCAGTCTCCCCCTCGCTTTCACTTCACGGCAGATCGTCTGACACACACACATACACAGACACACACACACACACATGTGTGTGCGCGCAGAGAGAGCGACACTCTCATCGAGGGGGAAATGAAAGAGAAAATGGAGAAACAATCAAGTTAAAGAAGAAAGAAAGCAGCTCATTTCCTCCACTCGCTGCGTGTGTGAGACTGCTCAACATCAGTGAAATGTTTCTTCAGAGGGGCGGAGGGATCGTCCTCCTCCCGTGGTAGTAAATTAGACAGCTGCGCCGCATCCAGCAAAGGTATTAATCAGGAATCGCTGCCCATGTTGGCTCCACTGACTCAGGATTGACTCTCCTGAAGGGGATCAATTGAGTCAGCTGTGACTCACAGAGGTCTCACGTTGCAGTGATCAGGGAGTCATCATAGCTTGACTTGTGGATTGAGGGAGCAGCAACAGCTCCTCGGAGACTGGCTGTGGGGATAGCCAGGTGAATTGGGGCTTTGCAAAGAGATTTGAATTTGCTCTGAAGATTGTCATTGCGCTGGATTTTGAGCCCTCGTATCGATCTGAAGAGGAGAGGAGGAGGACAGTGCCATTTTGTCAGTGACATTGAACAATGGCCTTTTTTAAAAGGCAATCATAGAATCCTTCAGTATGCTGGTAGCTGCCTCTCAGAGCTGTTTTTACTTGACCTCATGGATTGTTTGAAGGCACTTTGTGGGAGAGCACAGTGTTTTCAATTTGTCTGTTGTGTACTTTGCCCCGTGGAGTCACCTTAGGTGCAGCTTTGAATAGGTTATTGAAATGAGGAAGGTGGATTCAACCCAATATATCATCTTTAAACAGCTGGTGTCTTGGAGGGTTTTCAGAAAATGATGTGCACAACCTTCATTTTCTGTCAATTTCTGCACCAAAGATGAACAAGTTTTAACTTCTAAATAAACATACTTGATGAGATATGTTGAGGTTAATTCTGTCAGATTTTACTGCAAAGAGGAAAGGAAAATTAAAAAAGGTAAATTTTGCGTTGCGTTTAGTATATACTATGATGAAGATCAGTCAACAACCAATCACAGGGTTGCCGGTTTGACCCCCCAGCTGCTCCTGTCACACTGAACCCCAGTTGCTTCTGATGACCAGGCCAGTGCCTTGCATGGTAGCTCACTGTGTCATTGTGTATGTGAATGACAAACAAATTGTAAAGGTAAACGTGCTTTATAAATACAGTTCATTCCCATCCAGCGAGTCCAGTCCACTTACATGTCACAAGCTGTATAATGTCATCTGTCACTCTGGGGGCGAGTCTTATTAAGTCTGAGAAAATAACCCCCTAATTATGTCATTAGGGTTATCTCCACTTTAGCTCATAGAGTTCATATCTCGAACAAGAAATGGAAGAAATAAATTGAAAGAAATGTCACTGAAATTGTCGTATCTAGAGATTAGATTAGATCTCGACTCATTAGGACTAAAAACCATAAATCTTAGTCGATTTTTGACCATTTTAATTTTTAATTGCTGTAACGTTGAGTTGGACTTGTGTTTACATACACAATGATCACACCCTCCCTGATTCAATCCAGCCAAGGATCTTAGTTGCTCCTCTCATTTCTGCTTTAAATCACTGGAGCATCTCTTTATTATTTTATTTTTTAAAACATTTTTCACATCCTAGCTTAGATGAAGCTGTGACAGAAGCCTGTGGTTGAGTAATTAAGCTGCTTTGTGTCATATTTAGACATGGAAGCATTAACTTGTCACTAGTGAATCTGTTTGGACTATTGCTTTGGTTTTCATGCCAGGAACAAACTACACTTCTGGTGCTGAAGGTCTGTGTCGCCTCAAACCACATATAGGATACTATATTTAGCCTTGTTTATGAGGTTTTGTGTCATCTTTGTGTCACGTGCCAGGTGTTTGACCCACATTAGCTTTTGCTGTTCTGTGTTGGGGAAATAAATGACGCAAAGATCATGTTTTTCTGCAGCTTGTTTAACACTGTTTATATTTACTGTAAACGCAACAAAACAATAAAATCAATTTCCTCTCATTTAAATAATTATTCCTACAATAAGTGCAAATGGCATCTACACCATTGTTCAGATTGGGTGACACAACATTTCCAATATCGACAAAGAGCGCGCCCACTGAATGGAATCTGTGTTTTTGTAAATAAGTTGAATTTAAACATAATTATTCACCATCACCTCGCCTTCCAGTCTTCAATTAACCTGAGCTCGACCCGCCAGCAGCAGCAACCGCAGCTCGCCTGATAATCAAGAGTGAAAAATAATCTCAAACCGCCGCGGCAGTGATGAGTGAGGCAGGAGGAGTGATTATTGATCTTGTGTGGGTTGTGATGGCAAAAATCATTGAGCCCATCCAGCCGGAGTGGACACTGCCCCGAGGAAAACACGCATTGATCCCAACTGTACCAACACATAATATTATCGCAGCTCCTGACACAGAGACCTCAGTGTTTTAAATAACCATCGTTTTACGGTATTATCCACCTAGCTGCAGTAAAGAGACGTCGAAAAAGTTTTACCAGGAAGCAAGTGAACCGAACATTTTAAAGGATACACGGTAGTTTAGCACAGAACTGATGGACACAACACTTAAATGAGCTTTAGTCTAATTCAATTACTCCATCAAAGCTGTCGTTTTCACCATGAGCCCTGGCGTAGGCTGCAATTTGAGTCAAACTGTGCAGCACTCTGACAAAAACATCTTGAACAGTATTTGATCAGTGGTGCAATTAGAGCACAAAATAAAGAGCCAGAATATAAAAAAAAAGAAGAAGAAGATGGCTCTGTGCTTTCAGCTTTTCATCACCAAGAAATGTGTGGAACAGTTTTGGTTGGAGACTCTGAAACAGCATCAAGTGTTGCATCTTTGGAAGAGACTTTCCTGCCATTTCTTCGCTTTTTAACACTGTGGAAAATGTGCTGCACAATATTTTTTATCAAATCATGATAGTTTGTAGTTGAATCTTTTAATGCAGCAGGAATGGTTCAGTCCATTTCCAATGCAAAACATGCAAGATGTTTTAAGTACTGTTGAAAATGTGGTTTCATTTGTCTCAATTCTACAGCAGCCACATGCGTCATGTCTCCTTGTTGTGAGATACAGACGCTCAAGTGTAGAAACTTCTTGCAACAATTACATTTTTATTGGAAACAGGCTCAACAGGTTTTTGTAACATGTGGTGAACATCTTCCACGAAAACCCCCTCGAAAATGTTACTTAAGAAAACATGAGAATTGTGGGTAAAATGCTCTTAGAGAGTTTAAAGAAGTTCAGTTTTAAGGAGTCAATTACTTGCTGACACCTTCACCCCTATGATCACCTAATAGAGCCGGTGATGTATGGCCCGCGCACTGGCAGAGGGGGGAAGCGTGATCTCTATAATCCTGACCTGCCCTGGCATCAGTGGCTCCTGTCAGCCAGAGTTATGCTCCAGGTTTATGGGGGTATCCCTGCGCTTTGGCCAGCCCTCACCTCCTCCCTCCCACCCACCCCCACCCCCAGCTCCCCTCCTCTCCCGTCCTCTCCTGCCTGTGTGCCTTAGATCAGCCTGCGTCTTTATGAGCTGTCTCTGCCCTGTCTACTTCTCTTAATCTCACAGCAGCTATTAACGGGGGCAGCTCTGGCTCCAGCCTCGCATGGCAACACTGCTGTCTAATCCTGCTGCTGCTGTTTGGAGGGATGAGGCTAAGTGCTGACGCACTGCTCATGGAGAGGAGGGGAGAGACGGTCACTGTGTCTTCAGAAAAGAGGAGAAATCTGTTTGTTTTTTTGTTTTTTTTTTCTCTTTTGTTCTTTAATAAAAGCACACTTTATATGTACACTTAGTGCTCTTAATGCCACTTATTAATGTTCTGTACTGTACGTTTCTTAGAAAAGCTTCACATCAGACATGAACCTCTTTAAGTATTTGAAGTTCAGAATATGAGCTGAAATAACTGCAATTTATTACAATTTATTTCTTCTTAGTAAAGTCCTAAATGCAAGAGAAATGATAAAAGCGGTCTGTATAAACTGTATCCTCTGCATTGTTGTCGCCTGTGGCTGCAGAAGCCTTTTCTTTCTTTTCTTGCTGTAGGTCAGAACAAACTTAAATCTGAGCCTTGAAATGTCAAAACAATTGCACCCCACATAAGTGAATTTTTGGCTGAATGTTGAGCGGTCTGTGCAGCGAATGGTCAGTGTGTGTTTTGTGCGTGTATTGCATAGCGGGATGAGAGAAGCCCCCCCCCCCCCCCCTTTAATCGGATTATTACACAAAAGCATGCTGGTGGAAACGGAGCTCGCTAATTAGCAGAATTTTAGCAGAATCCAATGGTCTATCAATTATTCTTGTCTGTGTGTGGCGTCCGGAGATAGCTGAAAGGGAACGGCACAAGATGGTTAGTCAGGAAACCAGAAAGTGTTTTTCAGTTGTTTTTTGAACTGCTGCTAACAATTATATCATTGTTGGTTAATCTGTACTTTGTTTTGTTTTATTTAATTAACCGATTAACTGTTTAGATTCAAGAGAGTTTTATTGTCACTGTCTCTGACGTTATCCTCTCAGGGTCACGGGGGGCTGGAGTCAATCCCAGTTGACATCGGGCGAGAGCGGGGTGCACGCCAGTCTATCATATAGAGACTAACAACCATTCACGCTCATATTCACACCTACGGCCAATTTAGAGTCACCAATTAACCCTAAGATGCATGTGTTTGGATTGTGGGAGGAAACCCACGCAAGTACGAAGAGAACATGGAAACGCCACCCAGAAAATAACAATTCAAGAGTACTCTTGAATTGTGTAGAAACAGCATAGCGGTAGAAACATTACTACAGAGGAAAGAAAGCCGTTGGAAAAAGAAAGTAGATTGTTAAGGTGCAGCTTCTAGTTTTTGATGGGTGTTGAAATTAGAGCATGAAATCAAGAGGGTGGCTCTCTGCTTTTATCAATTTAGAACAATTTTGGTCATGGACTCTGAAAATTATATCCTCGTTTTTTTAGCTGAATCTCAAACTCAAATGCATGTACACACGGGAAGTTACTGTACAGTAATGTGGAGCAGCAGAATTTCCCCTGCACTGAGTAAGTGGGTCTCCCTGCCGCTTAGAGGTGCAGAGCCACTTGAAACAGTTCCATTAGTCTGGCTTTCAGCTGAGAGTTTTAGTGTCTTTTGAAGCTGTTTGGAGGAATTCCCACCATGTTTTTTCCCTCTGCATACACAGGGAACGGGCTTATGGTGTGCAGACAAACAGCGCAAAACAATCTCCTTAACAGCTCATTTAAAGCTGCAGTGAATACTTGAATGTAAACAATGGAAGAAATGACGATGTGCGATGTGAACAGTGTTGATTGTCAGCGCTCAGCTCATTGTCTCGGGTTCGTCTCTATGTAGTTTCACCTCTGTCTGTCTCCAGTTGTTGTCTTGCACACTCCATGAATGGAGACAGGAGTGTGACGGTGGGTGAGGTAGTGGAAGGATGACCCTGCAGAATAAGTTGCTCTTGAATCCGGATGTGTGACTAAAGACGTTCCTGTATCTCCTGCAGAAAGCCGGGAGATTAAAGAGATGATTACTGGGGCGAGTCAGATCCTTGATGATTTTCATTTCAGTCAAGTGCGCCTCGTTGATGTGTCTTGTGCTGATAACCTGCTACAACGCTTTCATGTCAAGAATAGTGAAAAAAATAAATAAATAAACGCATCTTAAGTTCCCAGAAACCAGTCAGTTTAAAACTCAAAAATATTCAATTTACAATCATATAAAACAGACAAATGAAGCAAATCTTCACGTTAGATTTGGAATTTTTATTGCCTGAGAAAAGATTTAAACAATCAGACAATTCATTTTCAATTGCCTTATCAATTAATTATCGAGTTGTTTTTATCACCAGTTGATTTGAAAAGTTTAATTGCAGATTGGAGTGTGAGATTTCTGACTTCTAAATTTGTTGCATTTTACTGTATGTCTCTGGATGCCTGTGTGTGGCCACCGGGTAATACACACAGCCACTTTTAATCAGCGGGCTTCCCAGAACAAGCCTGGATGTGTTAAATTGCTCTCTCCTGAAAAATTAAAAATCAGCAGGATGTCATTGTGAGTCAGCGAGGTGCAGGGCCGTCTCATTTTCTTCCCACGAGTGTACTACACATACCGCACTCGTTCCTATGGGTTTGTTATCACACTCTGTTATTCGGCGCCTGTCACCCCAGCTGTTAATTATTCATGGTTAATAACCACCTGCATAGGCTTAATTTTGGCCCTGACATTTCATTAGCTAATATCAGATGCCTACATTTGTTTTCTGGAATCACAATACAGGATATTAAGTTGGATGACATTAACTTCCCAGATGAAAATTATATGATGAACTTTGTAAAGTGTAAATCATTTAATATTTCACCCACTGGAAGTGTAATTTCAGGTACAGCTTTCGTTGCGTATTTTATCTCTGCGGTGTGATTTCCTGTTCTGACGGCACGGAAGATGAAGTTTGGGGTGTTTTTGTGAATTTGCTGAGGGCTCTTTTTGTACTCGTGGACTGTTATCCTGGGCCCCAGATGTACTGATGAGCCCCAAGGAGTAGAGAGTCATGGAGGGAGAGACACTGACAGAATCAGAGTGAGGAGGAGAAGGGAAACATAAAAAGTGTTGCTCAGTGTGAGAAAACTGCTGCATCTCCCAGCTGATCCTTTGCACTAAATTCTCCTCCAACTTTTCGGGTGTTTGGCCCTTCGGTCGGCTTATGCAACATCTGGATCTGAATCACTGTATCAAGAAAACCTTTGGAGTCCTGTTGCATAACAACAAATTTAATAGCAATAGTAAGTCTTCATTATTAGTGAAGAAAGCTATGTGTACAAAAATTTAAAGCTTTCTTTCTTAATTGATTTACAATATAAACAAAACATTTGTCGTATCTTTTCCATCATACTTCAACTTGTATTGATTGTTTTTACGGCCACTTCCACTGCAGTGGCGGTGCAGCAAGCTGAAAACACAACACTGACATGTTATACCCTTATAAAGTTTATATGGTGAAGGTGTTAGCAAACAGTTGCCTATTTACAAATGCAGCATGACACAGAATGACATTAGTATTCATTTGGTGCTGCTAACTGCTCCGCTGTGTTCACCAGCTAGTGGCTAACCCTGTGTGTGTGTGTGTGTGTGTGCTATTTGTTGCTGGGCAAGGAGTGTACAGTGAATCTTAAAAGCTCATTGAGAAAAGCAGCTCTTGCTCTGGAAACAACTCCAATGAGACCGGTGGGAGCGGAGCAGAACAGTAAAGTTGCAGCAAACAAAACAAAAACAAAACCATGAACCGAAAGATGCTAAAACACTTTGTCAAGTCGAGGGAAGCTGCATCGATGGCATCAAAGCCATTTTATTTCCAGATGAAACAAAGAAGCATCAGAAACACAAACTGAAACAAAAAACTAAACTCTAAAAACTCATGGTCATACAGAAAGTACATGCTGCATTGTTGCAGTCTTTATCTTTCCCCTGATGAGTGCAGCCACTGGAATAGTCAGTGCTGGTGAGAGATCACTGGGCCGGAGTAGGGCCAACTCAGATTTACATGCAGCGTGGGGGAAAAGAAACATGAACGCAGTCAGATTTGCAAAACAAATGATTTTAAATAACTTTTTATTGTGGATTTTCAATAATTAAATGAGACACTTGAAACGCATTCATACATTCATAATCTCAAGAGTTATGTTAAATGCCAGTGCATGAAGTAGTGTATCCTCTACGTTGCGAGGCAGGACGAAGGGTTGTAAGGAGGTCAGAGGTGGACGTAGCGTGTCTGACTTTGATGCACCATCTTCCCCTTAACCCTTCCTTACCCATGTTATTTAGTAGTGTAACCCTTAACTGTAGTTTCTTTGCCATAACCTCAGTCATTGTCAAACCTGAACCAAACCGAAGCTTCTACGTGCAGATATTGTGGAAAGCCAGAATTGTAAAAACATTTCCACAGGATATAAAAAAGAAAACCTGCTGTTGTTGAATGTAATCCAGGGATTTGCAGAATCTTTTAATGATGATGTTCTTCTCTGGAAGATTGAGAAATGACGAGTGTGAATGGGGCCTTTGATAATGTGGATCGGCTTTGATTACAATCTAAAACAGAATTGAAACTGTCTGCCGCAGATGATTTTGTTGTTGACTCTATTGCTAAACTGGACCCGTCGTCTAACTGAAGACCTCTGCAGTGGATAGACTGTGCTCCTGTCCTCTGAACCGGTCAATATCAACCATTCCAGCTGAGCAAACATCGTCATCGGTGCAGATATCGGATCAATCTGCTCTTTCTGCGGCGCCCGAGCACAACGGATCTTCTGCAACGGTGGAGACGTTCGTTCTCGCCGTGTGTTTCCTTTCATGCACACAACAATCCACGCTGAGCGATTGAGAGGAGGTGGGGAGAGAGAAGCGTGCCTCTGATTAAAGTAAGCTCCCTCTGAGTTGTGACCCAGCCTGACCGTGGCAGCACTCCAGATCTGCTGATGAGGACGCCTCACTGAGGCACGCACTCTCTCTCTCTCTCGCGCTCTCTCGCTCTCTCGCTCTCTCGCTCTCTCGCTCTCTCTCTCTGGGCCGACATGGGGGATTTCTGTTGGAGGCGTAGCTCCTCTGTCTATAAACATTTTGCCCGTCAAGTGCTGGCCCCTAATTCACCTGGCAGCTCACTCAGCATTATATAAGACATCCCAGTGTTTTTACTGTAAAAGTGAAAGCCGTAACCCAGCATGCCGAGGGCTCTTGTGAATCAAGCAGCAAAAAAAAATAAAAATAAATAAATGCTCAGACTAGCAGGACACAAATATTGAGGAAGACCCTCAAATCCATCATTCCCGCTCTGTATAAACTCAAAAATAAATCTCTTTAACCACAATGGCTGCACAAGATGGCGGACCGCATTTGGCTATAAAATATTTCTTTAATTGGCAAATGAATTAATACATGATTCCAGATTGTCCTTGTCCAGTAATGTAATAACACGCATCAGTAACTGCCAAATAATTTGCACAGACTAATTTAGATTTGGCATTTGGGGAGCGGACTCAATTTTGAGATGAAAAGTTGAGAAATTCCCCAGTGCAGTTTAAAAACTTCAATCAAGCTCCAAGGTTAAAAAAAAACCTGCTGTGCTTTTAATTTCCTCGCGCTAAGAGCGGTTTTACGGTCTCTGTGGCTCCTAGCCTGTAACTGAAGAGCATATTTAGGAAAGTGGAGTATGTTACACGATCTGGATCTGTCACTTCGGTTTAGCTCGTAGGCCAAAGAAAAACAATCAGAGCTGATTAGAGGAGCAATGGTGAAGTCATTGTTGGAGAGAACCCAGAAACAGATGGATGTCTGCAGCGACATGTGATGTAATAACTGCAGGAAAAATAAAGATGAAGGCGTAACACTGTATTTGTTATTCCAATAATGCAGTAGGTGAGTGATGATACAAGACGAGATGTCGTGAGATGCAAAGATAACAGACAAGCTGAGGGTAAATGATGCTGTGATTTGAAGCGGTTCATCTATTATTACTATGGCTGCGTTTAATTTGATGAATGGACCTTGTGCTTTTACAGGAAGTAAAAATCCCATTCATTTTTCCCATAGACAGTGTCACATGACTCAAAATGTCTGGTTCTGTGACAAAAAGTCAACAGTAAAAGCTTGTTGACATGCATTTTTTTGGGGTGTGGAAGTTAACTACAACTCCCAAGGTGCATTTGGGCAAGAAACATCCAATCACCGAGCTTAGAATTTGGCAGCAGGTAAAAGGTAAAGATTACTGTGTTGAGAAAACTGAAAACTGACTTTAAAATTCTGTTGTCAGGTTTGATAAGAAGCATTTTAAATTCACTGTTGATCCCGGTTTGCACCAGAGGCTCATGGGTACTGTAGTATTCATAAAATTAGAACATTTTGCTGTTAATACTTTTTCAATACTTTTACTTAAGTAAAGGATCTGGATACTTCGTCCATCAGGTATAAAATCACATGAAAGGAACAGATAAACATTCCCAGTATGTTTTTTTATGTAGCAGCCTAGCGCTATCTTTTGGAGGATTATGAGCAAGCTATTGGCCTGCATTTTACCTCAGTGCTTTTCAGTATAAATTCACTAACATCGTAATATCCCACACATGTCTCCCATGTGTTTTCCGTACACTGTATGCATCCATTGGATTGGCTGTATCTTAGTAAGTCTCAACAGCCCGTATGTCGGCGCGATGTCGCCGTTTTGATCTGCTCTTATCTGTTTGGACAGGAAGGCGCTCAGGTCAGAGGTGGGAGATAAACAAAGGATTTGTAAGGAAGACATCCAGTCTGTGATCAGACAACTTTATTTTGGCAAGCTGAACACACCGTGATGGAGCAGCGGGAGTGGCAACGGGCCCCTCCAGCTGCTTCTCGCTTCAATGCAGCCAATTTTATTAGGTGGATGTCTAAAGGTTTAGCACAGAGCCGTACAGATGTGGATCCACATCTCTGCTGGTCATTAGGAAACTCCTTTTTTTTTTTTTTTTTTTTTTGGAAAGAAACCTGATCGCCTGTTTTGGCCTTGTAAAGACTAAAGTTTTTTTGGCGTCTCAATCTTGACTAACTTCAACTCAGCTGGACTTGTTGGGATTAACTAATGGTTTTTTTTGCCTGTTTCCAATCCCACATATTTGTCCTTAAATACATGACAAGCACTTTAATTGATAGAAAAGCTGCATCAGTCCACTGTTCCCAAACACCACAGCAGAGAAATAGTTTCAGGATGGTTTGGAAGGATTATATATTCAACAGTTTCAGAGATGCTGGTTTGTAAATCCGACACTGAAACCTTCCTCACTCTGCCTGAAGGAGCTGCCAGTGCATTTTAAATTGGTTTCAATGCTGCATAAATGCTGTTTCAGGGGATTTTCCACTTCTCCAAAAGTAAAGTTCAGGGAAAAACACTGAATCCTTTTCATTTTTAGCCGCGCTAGCAGTGTCACTCTGTCGGTCCATCTCTCTGAATTTTCTGAACAACTATTAGATAGATTTACGTTTAAATTAGCACAGACATTCATGACTCCTCCCTCCACGCCTGCTGACGACTGGCTCGTTACAAATAAAGGCGAAACATTAGTACACGTTAACGCGATAAGATATTAGCAACAAATGATCAGTAGATGGTGCATGTGAAATATGGTGTTAACTTGCTAATGATAACAAGCTAACAAGTTCATAAGCATTTAGCTCAAAGCACAGCTAATGCTAACAGTCTATTACATATATTCATATTCATTCTTTCTTGATTTTTCATCCCATTAGCAAATCAAATACCAAACATTAAAACAACAAAATATTGTCAGCTTAGATGAAGTGTTCAAAGGCTGCACATGACTGTGTCTCACATGAAAAAAACATACTTGCTTTATATGGACATATGGTCATATTTATGCATGATACATCCATGCCACTACATGTATCCCCACATACTGTGTACTGGCATAAACATGTACCCACACTGAGGCATGTCTATACATATATTCAGCAGGTTATCTTCTTCTGTGCTGCTGTAGCGGACGTGATAAAACCTGTATCTGCAGCCAGAAGGCAGTAATCTGAGGAGTGGATTTAATGGGCAATCTGTGTCATTTATAATATGTATTGATATATATATAATGATATTGATACTCATAACATTGATTGGCATCTATCTAATACAAAGTTCTTGTTGTCCACACGGGTCAACCGAACCCCACTTTTCTTTATCTGCAATTAAGAAGAATCGGCTCTTATCCCTTAGTGATTATATTATAATTCAATCTATTTGATATCCTCAGAAATACTCGCTCTTTGTTTGAACTTATATAACAACATCTGTTTCAGCTGCTCCTGTCAGAAGTGCACTTGTGATGCTTTCATTATTGCTCCGGAAGGCATCTGCTGCGATGAGGCCAGACTGATTATATTTCACATCACCTGTGCTTAATGATTCACTCCGCGAAGTGTTTTTTCACTTACGTTCACTCTGTTATATTCACACTGAGCCTGTTTTTTAATCTGTTTTATTTATTTTTTTTATACAGTAACGTGGGGGTGAGGCTCCATAATCACTGGAGCGGCGATGAAAAGTGTAGAAAGGATCCTGCTTGTCATTCCTGATGACACCAGCTCAGTATTAGTCTTTCTCCACTTTGCAGGGAGGAAGTTGAGCTGGCTCGATTCCCAACAGCACGAAGATTTTTCTCACTTTACTCCCGTCCTCTTCTGACTGAAGACAGAAGCTGTGTAATTACTCTGGCCTGTTTAATCAAGCACATGCTAATCTGAATTGATTTTGACTTTAACCTTAATTAATCTGGCCGGTTGTATGACTGTTCATCAGAATGAGATCTTGAAGGTCTCTATTCAGTCACACGTTGTCCGACTGTCACGTGACGTCAGTACTTCATTGATCATGTGGCATTTTCAGGACGGTTCACCAAGTGAGGAAAACACTGATCAGATTTTTGCTATAAATTGTGGATTTGTTGCATTTCACCTCTTCATTAAGCCAATGTGTGTTTATGGTCAAACTTGTTTATTAATGTCTCAGAGCCAAATTAATAATTCACCTCGCTGCAGCACTGCGGTATCTTTTTAGGCCTCAATTCAGTCCAGTTAAAGTAAACTCTGGTTTTGGCCGTCATTCATATCAGTTTATATTTGTTCTCCTTACTCGTCGACAACAATATTTTGTTAAAATGTGAAAGTAGAGGTTGACACATCTGAGAACATGGCAGCATCGCTAAACCCTGTAACAGGGATATTCAATTCATTTTTCCTCTTTATGTTGATCTCCGACAGTCTCCGTCAGTTTTTATAATAAACAGTCTCAACACATCTGAACAACTGAACGGCTTTGACACTTCCTGTTCTCTTTGTTTCCCTCTTCTATCCCACTTTCCTCACTTATTTCTCCATCGTCGTTGTCATCGGCACAATGATTGGCTGAGTAGCATCATGTGACCAGTGCTGTGAAGGCTTCAAGTTTGCTCACTTGTAGCTTGCCTCCAAATAAAGTGGTTTAAATAATGCAGCAAAAACTTTGATTTGTTTGTGTACAACTTGTCTGATCATGCTGTGGATTATTGCTGCGCTCCCAGATTTCAGGAAGTGCTTTGGTGAGTGCAGTGGTACCATAACTATTAGAAATGAGAAAAGTTTTACCAGGAAAATCATGTTGCTGTTAGTTTACTGATGTGTAACTGTCGTTTATATCCAGGTACTACCTTTTCTTTGTTTTTATAGCCACAAGCCATCATGTTAAGAAGTCATCCACAGCGACACAAGGCCCACAGGCTCTGCACCAGCTGAGTGAGAAAATTACTGTTTGGATCAATACTATTCAACAGATTTCAGGTAGTGTTCCCGAAAGCAATTAGGAGCCTCAAAATTGTTTTATCTAATAGACCCTGCAAGATGAATGCAAGGGGCCCATTGAGAAAATGTCCTTGTGAGAGTTCCAGTGCAGAAATAATAGGTTATATTTTGATTCTTAAGAGACGCACACAAACGCACGGCAAACCTCGAGGGTCTTTTATTCATTAGGGCTTAGACTGCAATAAAGCAGCACGCCAACAAATTGGATTAGCACGACATTTAGCGAATTAAAACACATTCTGTGGAAAATTGATCAGGATGAAACGAGATACTTGAAAGAGCCCGAGCTGCTCGCCGAACCTGCCACCGCTTTTCTTTCATCTCTTCAAGATTTACCGTTAGATAATTCACCCCCCCCACACACACACACACACACACACACACACACACACACACAACCCCCACCCCTACCCCCCACCCCTCCACACCGGAGGGAAAGATCGGTATCTGAAAACTGATATCTCCTCCTGGCTGCCTGATAAGTCTATTGTGGACAGATTTACACAGAACACCGTGGTTCACCCTCGTCAATGGGTTTACATAAAAACACCTTTGTCACTGTAAATGCTGTGGAAAATAGCTTGAACACGGCTGGGGGCTTCTTCTTCTTCTTCTTCTTCTTCTTCTCCTCCAGACTGATTAATGGCCACCTCTGAAAATACACACTGGTTTTTTTTTGTCTTTACACCAAAATACAATGACCAGGGTTATTTGAGGGATTTGTTCTATTTGGGACAGCTGTGGTACATTTCTAGCTGCTCTCTGGCTCCAGTGTGTGTGTGTGTTTGTGTCTCTGTGTGTGTCTTTGCAAAGTGAGTGGGTGTTATGTAAAGCCTCCACCCATTCGGGGTATGTAGGGGCAGATCGGTAATAGCAGTGGATTCAGGACAGGAGTGTAAGATGCAGGATAAAATCCGAGTGGAGCAAAGATGTAAAACCTTCAAAGTGAAATATTTATACTCCATGCTCCAGGAAAGCTAATGGTGTCACACCATTTGTTTTCATTTCCTGCTTGGAGTTTCCAGCCAAGTAGCACTCTGTGTGTACACAGCATTATTTAAAACAGCTCTGAATGGAGGATTTGAAATGCAGACCTCTACAATATAGATGACTCCAGCCTCTGTTCTTCGGGGAAGTCCGTGGACCGTGTTCCACAGCAGGTGCTGGTGAAATACTTCAACATGCAAATTAACAGAAAAAGGGTCTTGTTTGGTCACATTGGACAAAATAGAGGATTTATTCTGCGTGTAGAGATTGAGAGAATGGGCGCCTCATTAAAGGATTTACCTCTTTGCAGCTTTCACCGGCAATTCAGTGGATTTCACTGTGTGTTTTTGTGAATAATGAGGTGAGGCACTGGCAGTAAATTCATCTCGCGAGCTGCCTCCAGCAACGTTAAAGGAGCTTTTTTTCTTTCTCGCAGAGCCTCTCTGACCTCAATAAGAAAAACAACTCGAGAAGTAAAGCAGGGTCTGTGTTTTGAAGTAGGACTATATCGCCAAAGTCAAGGAAAACACAAGTTAAGAGTTTCTTCTTCAGAATTTTCTCACATCCACTGTAGTTTGTGATATCTTGGCTTATTTCCCAACATTGACTTTTCATGATTTATTCAGCCAGCTCTCCATTAAATCCATGTAAGGCCGCAACTGACGATTTGCCCTTTGATTTATTGGTGTATAAAATGTCAGAAAGTAGTAAAAGAAATGCCTATTACAATAAAGTCCTAGGTGTTGGACTCAGATTGATTCTTCTGTCCAACCAGCAGACCTAAATATTTCATTTATGATGATATAACACAGAGAAAATCCGGCTGAAAGCAGATAAATTTTAGCACTTTTGTTTGACAAATTACTCCAAAATTATTGCCAAGTAGTTTTCCACTGACGGACTCTTTGTTTAGTCGACAAATAGTTTCAGCATTAAATCCAATTCTGAAATTCACCAGGTTTAAAATTGATCCAGCTTGGGCCAGTATATACAGGGTTAACTGTTACCAGTGCCAACAGGTTGTTTTGACCCAGTGTTAGTGTCATTTTTTAAATTACTGTTGTGTTTATTTGCTTTCAGTAAAATATGGTTATTTTGACTTAGTGTTAGACACCACAGGTGAACTGGTTTTAGCTTAAAACTGTCACAAATGTATCTGTAATTGTACAAAATCAATGTGCATACAACATTCAAAATTGCAAATGATAAACATGTCATGTCAAGTTTGAAAAGAACTGGATTACATCATTTATATATCACATTTAGTTAAACTAAAATTATATATAATCATATATTTTGGCGGAAAATAACATGAACAATGAGTCAAAACAATCACTTGTCTTTGGTGGTTTTCTACTGCACCCATGGGTCAAGTTATAATTACCCAGTATGAGTAAATATAGCACAGTTCTGGTCCTTACATGCACCTTTACAGAGGTAATAATATAAAAATGTAAACATATGTTAGCTTGCTGCAGGCTTCTTTTTCCGATCACCCCTCTGCTAACCCCTTTTGCCTCCTCAGAGGCCACATCCTTGGTTCCTCACTGTATATTTACAGATCCTCTATGTATATCTTATATTTACCCAGTGGGTGAGGTTAGGCCTGTAACGCCACAGCAGCAGTGGTCACACAGGCAGCCTTCCTGTTCGCCGCCGCCGCCGCCGCTACCGCCGCTGCTGCTGCTGGAAGTTCGACTTGTGCCAGGCGCGTTCAGCCGCTGAGTGACAGAAAAAATAAAATGAAATGGGGCAAAAGAGTGACCACGCCCTGAGAGGAGAGCTGCTGTAGATGGCCAACTGGTCCTCCAGCTGACCCAGCTCCCTAATTGGATGGCATTACATAAGCTGGACTCTTCCAGAGCACTTGAGGAAAAACACAGTGAGTGTGCATACGAGGAGGCGCAGTCCCCGAGTGTGATTGTAGAGATAAAATACAGATTTCAGTCGAAGAATGCAGGTGAAAAACAGAGGGAATTGTACAGTTTTCCACTCTGACTGATGAACCCACAATGTAACTGACAACACAAGAGCTTCACCATGTTATTTTCAAGCGTCAAGCCTGATTGCATCTCGCCTTTAATTGGCAGCAGTGATTCCCTCAGTGGGCAGTGGATGTTGTCCTTGCCAGCAGCCTCATGCTGCGTTCTTGTTTGCAGGATTCCACAGATACGCTTACAATAAATTCTTAAGTAGCACTGCTGTAAAGTTTTTCCTGTTGTCTTTTGAATCCGGTTCATTAGTTTCACCAGAAAACCACCAGCCTTCCAGCTCCACACTTCCTCAGAGCACAGTGCTTCCCCTCCTTTCTGTTTCATTTCATAAGAAGCTATCAGGAGAATCATCACAGGGCTAATTTTAGTATAAGGTGGTGTGTTTTCTGGGCTGGAAAGTGTCTGGTTTTCAGCATAAATCTGTTTGAAAAGTCTAAAGTTAAATCTACTTCTCTGTAATGTTTGAACAGTATATATTAGCACACTCCAAACAGAAGGTATTCAGAAAAACATGGCAGATTTTTGAATGTGTTGGTCACAGCTGAAAAAATGTTAACTTGCTTTTACCTCTGTGTTTGGTCTCCATCGCCTCTGCAGGGAAATGTCTTGCTCTTCAGCTGCTAAATGCTCCACTAAATAATATATAACTTGTCTGGGACTTGGTGCAGAGCAGGTTGTGACAGTGAGATCTCTGTGGGGGAAAACTGTGTTGGTTAGAGACTGAACCAAAACAGTAAAGCTGCGGGACAGAAAACCGAAACTTAAAATACGCTAAAACGCTCCATAAAGAAAAGCCGGATGATAATTCTCTGTGCGTTTGTGACTATAATTCGCCTTCACAGACAATTAATCATTTGATCCATTATTAATATAAAAATGTTTATTATAAGAGCTTTAAGAAAGACAGTGACGTTCCAACATGGCACCAGAGTTTGCTTTGGTGCCTTAGTGCCCAACAATAAACATAGTAAAAAAGAAAAAGAAAGATAAAGCAAAAGCAAGTACTGCAAGTCAAATAGCTTGGATATAAGTGTAATTCTTTCCGATAAAATATTTACAGTAAAAATATGAATAAATATAATACAAATATGGACAACATGCAATATGAATGGGGGAATGTGCAATAGCTACAGTATGAAAAACAGGAATATGCATGAGAAATGTGCAAGTATATAGTACTATTACTCCATTACTCCATGTCCAGTGGTTGTGTTGTATATACTGTATAAAGATAGATGTAGCATGAATTTAAGGAGCTACTGTTGCTTTTTTTTTTTTTTTTTTTTAAACCTCACTGCAGAGTATTTTTTTTCCTGTGGTTTGTTGCCACCACAGCAGCCTCCATAATCCATTGCTAATTCCAGACAGACCATGTGCAATTAAGGTTTTGAATATTCTCCTGTTATTATGATTTATGGCTCGTGCCTCGCACAAAAATTAGGTCGTTAAGCACAGCTCTCGTAACCTCAGCTGGTCGGCCAAAAACAAGACTTCCGGTCCAGATTCCAGGGAACTTATTCGATTGAATCATCTGTTCTTGAATTCTTATTGATCCTCCTTGTCTTTGTTTACAGACGAGAAGTCGGACTATGCCAGTGATGAGCAGGGAATGACAGTGTAATGTTCTCTTCAGAAATCCACTCCTGTTATTTACTTGTTGTTATTTACCCTTGAACTGGCAGCCTTTCAAAATGAAAACTTCTGGCAAAGCTGCTGCCATAGTCCACATGAGGGGAGGGGGGGGGGGATAAGAGGCTTTTTAGGCTTTATGCCTTTGTGACTAAATACTCTCTTCGAAGGGCTCCTAAGGATGGTGATAGCGCCTCATAAGTGTCCAATTACTCCCTCAGCTTGTTACTTGAGGAAGCTTGAGTTTCCATCGCCACCCGTGCAACGTCTTAATCCATTAAACAACTTTGAAGTCGTCTCCACTCGCTGTGAAATCAGTTGTGTGCTGATACACGTCTGCAGAGGCTGTCGGTGCCATGAATAAGTAACAATATAAGAAAGTAGCCTGAAGGATTATAAAGGATAGACAGAGGCAGGGTGTAGAAAATGTAACCGATCGCTTTGATAGTCGAGAAGGTAACATGTATTTACAACTCCTGGCTCGGCTCCACAAGGTCACGACTCTGCAGAGAGACAGGAGATAACTTCATTTACAAAGGAAGCAGCGGATATGACAGCGATCAGGAGAAATTCCCCTTTATTTATCCTTTTTCCCCAAATGAGGCACGGATTTTAAGGCTGAATAGACACGCTCAGTAAATGACAACAAAGGTGAGGTTTCTGCTCCAGCACTGCAGCAACATCCTTTTAGAGTCAAAGAGAAAGCAAGGCCTTGGAAAGGAAGGATATTCTGACTCTCCTCTGAAAGGGAGATTATCCCCAATTGTTCCTTTGAGCTCGCCTAAGCTGTCCTGATTTACTTTCAAATCAAATCATTCATTTTGCAGCCTCATCAGCGTACACCTATAGCACCAAGTATCAAGGGAAAGGAGTCTGACGGGCCGACTCCGGCCCCGACTTTAGCCCGGAGTAGTCAGTGATAGAAAGCACAAAGCTCTGCCAGGCTCATTTGTTAGAACCGTACCTCTTGTGGAATTATGGTGAATGAAATAGGTCATCAGTTTTCATGCTTGGTAAACTCTTTTCATCTTGGGAGCCACTGAAAGGAAAACAAAACAATAATGGAAGGCGTGCAGCAGAAGTGGCTGCCAAAGGGCACCTTTATTAATGACAAAGAAGAAAAAAATAAAACAGCTAACTTGATGAGTTTGAATGATGAACGGAGGCCTCCCCCCCGGGGCCTCGTCAGATCCCAGAGGGACACCCTCAACAAATCAATCCATCACTTCTCCTCAGACGATCCACACGGATGAAAATGGCAACAGTGTCATTTCTTTTCTTTGTCTGTGACTGAATAATCATCTTGGTGGTCGTCTGTTAACCCCTTTCTAGCATTTGCTGCTCTGTTTATACATCCAAGGTCAAAGCACCTTGATTTATATTCATTTATTTATAATTCTAGTTATTAAAACTATGCCCAATATTCAAGAGAAATGCACGTCCTGTATAAAACATATGACACAACATGGCGTAAGCATAATAACGACAATATAATACAGAATTTCATCAAACTCTGCAAATCTATTATCTATCCAGGAAAATTGTAAGTGCAACAAATAATAGATTTTTAATTCCCCAAAAGTATTACAACCCTGTTCTGGACGTCTGAATTGCTGCACACATCTATGATTTTCATTTAGCTGCTCACTGATGTCTGGAACCACAAACATCTAATCAGGGCGTCGTCACTTTCCTGTGACCAAAAAAAAAAAAAATCAGCCACAGGAAATTTATCACAAAAACAGCGACAAGAGGATGAGATAGACTCAGCTCTGCAGGTTGTTGTGAGTCAACTTCCAGAACTCTTGAATCTTTATAGCTTTTTTTTTTTTTTCAAACAATGTTATATTAAGTGCTCCCAGACACTGCGGCAGCTTCCTTATGAGCTGAAATTAACTTTGATTAAAGAATATGTCAGTGACATCTAGGGCAAGATAACAACCCCTTCCAGACAAACATGTCAATCAAGTCAAGTAAAAATGAAACCACATGGAAATTTCGTCTCTGAAGGTGCATCTCAAGGAAGAGTGAAGTCACTGAGTCACTGTTTTTTGCCAAGAGTTGATGAGAAGATTAATAACCACTCGTGGCTGTGTGCTGATATGAAGGTAGTGCAGCTCGTTAGCTTAGCACAAAGACATGGGGAATTGTTTTTGTGCTATTAGGCAAATTTTGTTACCTTTTAAATTTTGTTTAGTGTATGGTCATGAGTGGTGTCAGGTAGTAAGTGTTCACATTTTCAGTTAAAGTCACTGTCAAACTAAAGGGAAAATAATGATATACAGAAGATTTAGTTGTACTGAAGAATCTGACCTTTTATCTGGCATCGTTTTATTTTATCTGAATCTGAAATCACACTTCTTGACTTCCCTTAGAAACAAACTCACTTCAGACTAATTAGGAGACGAACAACAGTGTCAGCGACAGTTGTTATTTGGCTGTTCACGCTTCTGCTAAGAAATAAATATTAATAGCACTCATTACTTTCAAATTTAGTGATTGAGTACGGTCATTATTTTCAAATCTTGACAGTCCGAGGCAATATGGATAATTAATGGGAATACATTGCTGATCAAACACACTCATAGCCGTGACAAACGTATCTAACGGAGATGCAACATATTATAAGAGTCGACCTGTTCATGTATGTGGTAATCGAGCCGGGAGGCGTCACAATCTTCCTGCTTTATTTTAAATGAACCGTGAAATCGATCTCCGGTCACACTGGCTGCCGGCTTGTCGTGTTTGAAATCATGTTCATGTCCAATCATCAAATCAGCAATCGAAACCTATTTCATGTTGATCCAGCCGACGGAGACGGTGGAAATGCATTTGACTGTGAAAATGATCGCAGTGAGGGGCTCTGTTTAAACATGAGTGAGCCTCTGACAGCAGGGGAGATAATACAAGGGGCCTAATAATCACAACAGAATACAATAACAGTCTTGTGGGATTGAAATCTCCCTCTGGAGGTGTCATATTGGATCTAATAAAATGCCGCATGTATCGTTTGCCAGGGTTTGTTATTAGCAGCGGCTCCATTCACCACTGTGTTTATTGGATTGGATTCCACACAGAGATCCTGAATGACTTGAAGTCCATCAGTGAGCTACATGTGTCAGACAGTAACAACTAACTTTCCATACTTAGCTAATGAAACTATATTTTTCACTCCGCTGACTTTTATGAGTTTTCCTCTTTGCTTTTCCTCGTGGTGTTTTCTCCCACGGTGAGTGAAGCAGAGCTCCACACAAACACTGTTACTTTAGCTCATCAGCAATATGTTGATATCACTGCGTTTGCTGGCCAATAAAAGAAATTGCAGTGCAGATGTGTGAAATAGAAACAGTTAGCCAGTTAGCAAGCAGTTGCCCATTTTACATTAAGACACAGAGCAACATTATCATGCCCTTGGAATCATGTTTCTGGTCACCTGGTGAATGCTATCCAATATTCACTCGTCTTTTAGCTCCATTTTTGGTCTCCACCAAATATCTGGCTCTATAGCAGCTAAATGCTCCACTGTGTTCACCAGCGACTCGCTAACTGTGTCTGTTTTTCACCATGAGAGCACTGAGACTTCACCAAAACAGTAAAGTGCCAAAAGAGGGAAACCAAAAATATAACAAGCCGAGAGCTACTATAATGGAGGAGAGCTGAGTCTGGTGAGTGGAAACACCAGCAATTCAAAATAAAAAGCTGAGATGTTGCAAAAAAGGTGTCTAACTTTGGCTCAGACAGAAAAGGTGGGATTTTGGACAAAACAAGAAAACGTAATGAAGGCTGACAAACTGCTTTTCTGCGATGCCAGCTTCCTCTTCTTCTGCTGTTGCCGTGTCATGCTGGCACTTATGTCTCCGCTCTAGCAGAAAGCCCAAAAAGTGAAGAATAAAAACGGCAGGGGTGTCAGTAATGACGCCCTTGTTGCCACAGCGCCTAATGAAACCACGACAGCACAATCAGAAGAGACAAATGAATTAATTTAAAAAACACAAATATAATTTTAGGTGGGAGGTATCTTGTCTTCTTATAAACACAATCAGTCAAGTCATTTTTTAATGCAGAAAAAGCAAAATTAGACTAGCTAACTTCCTGCTTTTGTGTTTTATATCTTATAAAACTGAATATCTTTGTTTTCCGATATCCAAAATTTGATATATTGATACTGTCCAGCCTAAGTATCGCTATATAAGGTATTATACATATATACGATATACAATAATATGAGTTGTTTTGGGTTTTCTTTAGCAATCCGTCACATGCTACGGTACAATGTTCAGTAAAGTAAACAGCAAATGAAATCAGGGTCTGAAAAATTTGATATTATGAAAAATATTGCATGTGCTGGGGAAAAATCGTGATATCCGATATTATCAAATATGAGCCTGAGTCTGGTTTGGACTGTTGCTTGGTCAAAATGAGACGTCTGAAGAAATTTGGATGTGAAGTTTCACTATTTTTCTGACATTTTATAGACGAAATATTTCTCAGTTAATCAAGAAAGTCGTCGACAGATCAATCAATCAGGAAAATAATTGTGAGTTGCAGCTGTAGTTTTGATGTAAACCACTGAAGATTTTTGTCTGATGTAAAACAAAACGGGAAACAGAACTCGTTAACGTCACTGTCTGTCTTATTAACACCAGATTGATTTCAACCATGTGACTCTACCGCTGAGTTTGTCCCGCGTCACCTTCTCCTGTTTGCCTTTCATTTCTACCTCCTGCTGGAAAACAACTTGACACACTTCTTCTCTCCCTCGTGGTTACACAGTAGGAGTAGGTAGTGAAGTGGTCCCCACAATGCTTCACTGCACTTCTGCAGAGCCAGGTAACTAGGCAACAGCCCTGCCGGTCGACGGAGGTGGGTTTTGCAGAGGATGCTGCAGGGAGACTGTGACTTTTGAGATCCTCCTATTGCGTCACTCTCATAGTATAAGACGCTTGGAGAGTGGAGGACAGGTATGGGGGGGGGATTGCTCACGGCTGGGTCAAAAAGCAGGGGATTTTTATATATATATATATATATATATATATATATATGTATTTTTGTGTATGTGTTTGTGTGTGCGCAGGAGGAATTTCCTCTCCCTGCAGTTGTATCAGAAATGTACTGGCAGACTGAGGCTTGTCGTTTTCTTGGCTGTCCTAAACTCCCACCTCGACTCCCACTGGGTCGGGCTGCCTGCCATATGTTGCGGGACACGGTTGAAAAAAGAAATTGTGCTGAGGGAGTTTCTGCCTTGAAGTGGGTCACTAAGATTGCTGGCTTACGATCAGGTACAATAAACCCACCTCAACTCACTTTTACCTTTGCCACATATGCTTTTAGATTAACGATTTAAACTCATCAGATTAACAAGCGATGAACGTGTGTTGTTTAAAATGCAGACTGGATCTACTAACAGCATAAATCAATGCTTTTCAGAATAAATAATTGATTTCTGTTTCCCCTGAGGATTATTTACCATATGATGATTGCAGAGTAGGCGTAGCATGCTCACCTCTATATTTACCTCTGCTGTTACATACTGTCCTTCCCCATGTGTTGTTTTCCCCTCAGTGATGCTGTCAGGGTGGGACCATCCATCTGTTTTGTTTATCTGTTTGTTTGTTAGTGTTAATGAAACTTATGGGAATGATTCATATCATCACGACATCGCAGCGATTACTGATTAGCTCGAGGAGGGTGGGGGGGGGGCATCACAGCTATAGGTCAGAGTTATGAATTTTAATAAGCAGTCATGTCGCCCCCACACACACGCACACACACGCACACACACACACACACTGGAATAACATATTCAGCTGTCCTTACTCTGCAGATTTGCCTCCTCGATGATCAATGTACTTTACCTCATGTTGAGTTTTTCCCCTCCAAAGGCAGTTGAAGCAGTTTTATTTATGTTCTGGCTGACCCACGGGGGGGGGGGGGGGGGACACGTGGGCAGGTTGACAAGTTTTACTTTTTAGTAACAACAGCACACACAACACCACACACACACACACACACACACACACACTCTTGTTTGCATTTCAGAAGGTGCGTGCTCCAAGTTCCTGGAATTGTCTGCATGTTTAATTCATGCAGGAGTTCATGTATAAACCAGAGCGCCTGTGTCAGGTTGACTCTTCCTCTTCCTCCGGCTGCCTGGAAGCTGCAGCCACGGCAGGAAGTGTGGCCCCGGCCGGTCAGTTTGATCTCGGACCTGCCTCCAAACAGACAGGCTTGTGAGGATTTACAGCAGGCACCAACCTGTCGATCACGTATGTCAGTCATGAGGCTTCGATCTGACTGAAACATAGACGGTTCATGGCTGTAACGGAGCTCTGCCTCAGAGTTGCTGTAACAACTTAACTCTGAACTTTTGTGGCCAGGTTCGGTTCCAAGTTTCACTGCGGTTTGAGATTTCGCACCGGTGATTAAACCAGCTGCCAGAAATAGATTTGGGCAAACAAAACAAATTTATGGCATCCGAAGTGGAGCAGATTGGGCTGATTGGATGGATGTTTTATTTGCTCCTTTCGGAGCTTTAACCCTTTCAGTCTCAGGTGTCCTAGTGTTTATCTGCCTCCTATTCTCCTTTTTGCAAAATGATGTGAATATTTGCATTAGAGATTATTCTGAATTATTTTATATGTCTCTTTGAGGAAATACTGTCTGGAGGAGCGTGGGCGGTGTGGAGATATAGACTCTAAATCTGAACTGTGAGGCTGTTTTAAAGGCAAAACATTGGTTTAAGATACATCTTGTTCTTAGCCTGTTGTTTTCTTTCTAATTATCTGTGGTGCTTTGCATATTTTAATTGTCTTGGCTGTTGAATTGTTAAACCTTTGGCACTAAGATACATTTTGTTTTTTGCATCATCTTTTACGTTTACAGTATTTAGTCTATGTTAATATATTTTGCTTAGAAGATGGTTCAGTGTGCTGTGGTGAAGTCGGTCCTGCTGCACCAAGGCAACGTCCAAATTCAAAATACAACTTTTGCAGTAATTTTGATACGGTTGACTGAACTCAACTGGATGTTGTTTGCCAAAGAAAAATAAAAAATCAATTCCAACATGAACTGTCTGAGAGAGTTCAAAAATGAAAACTCATTGCAGAAAAGAAAATCTCCACCATAACCAACAACACTACACTGTGTCATAGCGTCGCATCACCTTGCTCAAGGACAGCGGGTCAACTACGAAGGGTTTCGGTGATTACGGTATTTTGACAGCTGACTAATTTGCCAGTCGATCTGTTGTTTGTTTGCTCCATGAAATGTCAGAAAAATATTAAACTGCCCATCACAGTTTCTCAAAGGTCACATGATGACGGCTTCAGATTGCTCTGTCCGTCCATCAGTCCACATCCTACAGATATTCAGTGATAACGATATAAAGCAAAGAAGCAAACCTGAGATATGGGAACGTTTGGCTAGCGCTGGGTGTGGTTCAACAATATTGGTGCTTATAGCGATACCTTGACCTCGATACGGAATATCACTTTCATCAGATCCATTTCAGCACAAAGAAATCACGATACACATTACAGTACAAGTTTGTTTTATTTCTAAGCTTGGTCTCTTTACACACTCAAACATTATTAGATCTTAGTCCAAGCATGCTGCGTTCTTATTGGTTCACTGACGCTCATGAGATTTACTCCTTGATAGTAGCAAACTACTTCGGTTCCAGTTCAATACCCAGCCCTACGTTTGGCATTTAAGCTTGAAAAATGATTTATCTGATCATTATAATAGTTAGTGATTACCTTTATGTCAACTCATTTCATTAGCTCCGTCCACGTCACCATAACAACACACAAGGATGGGTCTGTCAACAAGGCATGACGGCTGATTTTGCTGATGAATAACAGATCATTGATATTTTATTTAACAGTGGGAGACACCAAACGGTTTACGTATACGCCCCACTGAATTTCAGTATCGAGGGTAGAGGACACGTTAGTGAATAAATGCATGAAAATATTACACTGAAATCATATTAGCACCTGCTTCGTCCATCTGTCTCGTCTCATGTCCTCGAGCGCAGCGCTCCGTCCGCAGAAATGAACAGAAACAGTATCTAAACCCGGAGACGGATGAAGACAAATGAAGTCACGGTGCCCTTTTCTGATTGTTTTCTCTTTGTCAATTTTCGAGATTCCACGCTTGACAGCCGATGCACCTGCTGCTGTGCAGTCACGATCTGCCATTTCTGCACTGTAATTGTCTCATTTTGTGGTAATGCCAGCGAGCTAATCCGGGCTGAGAGCAGCAGGACACTGACACAGAAAGAAGCTTCTGCGAGAGGGGGGATGGAGAATTAGTTGCCCCCCCCCTCCACTCCTTCTATGTGTTTAATGTGCGGGGTCGTTTTCATAGGAACCTGTCGGATGCAGCGACGAGGGCTCTTTCCTACCTGACACCTACATTAAGAGGTGACAGCGGAGGTCAAAGGTGACACATCTGCCTCTCTCCAGGCTGCAGAGTCACAGCTGACACTGTGCCCTGCCACCCACAATCCCCTCTGGCCAGCAGAGTGGTGACAGTAAGTGGCAGACGGAGATGCCCTGATGTGACACCTGCTGGAGCTCTGACCTAGGTTCTCAGGTGGGTGGGTGGGTGGGTGGGTGGATGATGTAGGGTGGGGGCCCTGGCCTCTCCACAAGTCAGCACCACCTGTCACCGTCTGCTGTCAGCAGAGTGCCCCGACAGGCGGCTTGGCTTCTTGTGGCGAATCTCACCGCAGAGTTAAAGCTGCTTCCAACAGAGACGTCTTCAAGGAGGCACGAAGCTTGTGACCCCTGGAAACAAAGCAATCGTCTGTTTTTGGCCCCTCATCACATGTTGGCTGTCTCCTTGTAATAGTTTCACTTCAGATTGATCATTTAAATATTCTTAGGCGTGAATTATGCAGGGATTCAGGTTCTCTTCTTCTGTTGTCCTATAAATCGAATCATATTTATTTATTATTACATATTTAATTAATGTGATCATAGGAATATTGTTGTTATCATTGGAGCGTGTCACTGTATTTTCCTTTTGTCGTAGATGTTCTTCCTGATCAGATAATCTGTCATTAGTGATAATAAATAACTGTACCGTCTGTGGCTGTTAAAATAGTTTACATCAATATATTTTAATATCAGTATGTTTTATATTGTGACATGGACAATGTTTGTAAAATCACACATTAATTAATCAAACTGATGTTTGTCCACTGATTTGCTTTACGTCAGACACTGCACATATATATTTGTTTTTTTCATGTATTATCAACCTTATAAAGTTATTATGGCAAATATCTGACCAAACTGATGTCTGTTAACACATCCAGCAGACACGTAGCAACGTTAGCATTCGTTTGGAGTTGTGTTTCTGGGCACTTTCTGAATGTTAGACTAATATTCACTCTGACATTTCTGGCTCTTTAGCTCAATAACTGTCTATGTTCAGCATCCAGTCTCTAACTTTATCTGCACAGTCACTTGATCGGAGCTGTCTGGATTTAAAGGCCAGACAACGAGCTGAGCAGAACCGCAGACAAAGTTCTGTGGGTTTGTCATTACAAGTGAGTAAATGATTCATATTACACATTGCTATTTGATTTATTTTTAATATAGAAATAGTGACTACTGCAGATTTAAAGTCGATGAGACTATGATGTTGAAATAAGGCAGAGCCCTGAAGCTAATCTTTGGATAATGATGTATTTTGGCCAAAGAGACTTTTTTGTTTCTCTGTTGTTTTTGAGAATAGCAACTTGATATTCTGTCTTAACAACACCTCGACTGAGAACGGGGCCTCCAGGAGTCTTATTAGCCTTCAGGTGGGAGCAGACAGGCAGACAGGTGACCATGTAACTCCACTCCTCCCGTCATGTTCATGAAGAGCCGATCCGTGGCTTCGCGGCCCCGTCAGAGCCCGACACTAAGCTCCTCATCTCTCTTTCTTCTGCCACCCATCAAGGATTTATCTCCTTTCAAACAGACCGCGAGCGGCATGTCGGCACTGCAAAGTCACGCAAGGGCAGCTCTCAGAGGAGTACCGGGGGAGCCAGAGCAGTCTGATTTCACATTTCAAAGCACTATATTCATGCCAAATCATCTTCTTCTCCTCCTACCATGCTAATCTGACATGTGATACACACAAGTGGGTTTTTTTTTTCTTTTCTTTTTTTTTCTTTTACTAAATTCCCAAACCTTCCCTGGATGATCGTCCTGTGAGAGCATGCTCGACGAATTCACCTCCGAGGAGAGGTTGTAAGAGATGGACCAGACACACTCCAGTCTTCCTGAGGTGTAATTACACCAGCAGAGCTCAGCCTCTGCAGCAGCCAGTTGTTCTGCGTGTCTGGTCTCAATCGGCTCTTGGTTTCACTTTTAAAGGGTGTTAAGAAGGACTTGAGGAGAGGTGGTGGGGGTGGGGGTGGGGGGACCAGGGCTTGCTAATACCTGCAACCGAGAAGTGATAAGCAGGAGCTCTGACTTGTTGCTCCGCTTGAGGGAGTTCAGCCTACACAAGTTCAACTTTGAAGGAGGAATCTCTGGCTTCATATCAATATGACGATCAATAAATGAGCATCTTGCTGCTCTCTGCTGCCAGTTGTGATGCAGAAACTCAGCCCTCAGACAGTTTGAAAAAGTTTTATATTTTCCAAATAGATATTTCCTTTTAAAACATTGTGTTTGTTTTCCCTACAGCATGTACTCCTGGTAACTAAAGCGTAGGTATGTAGGAAAGACAACAGGGTGGATGGTTCAGCATACAACGGACAGGAAGTGGACTGTGGAGACGCTGGGGTTCATGGTGTGTGTCCTCCGTGTTGTCAGGTTCAGGCCAGAGCTGAAGACTTGAGACTCGACAGACACTTTGAATCATTTATTATGCGGCCTTTGAATTTACTTTTGAATTTTTGTGTTTTTAGTTTGTTTAATTGGACCTCTGCTCAGGTTGAAGATGTTGTGAATTACGTAACGTCACCAGGATCAATGTGCTAATAAGAACGATGAAGGTGTTAATTGTATTGATGTGCAGCAAAGATTGCAGGAGGAGGATGATGGACATGTGAATAAACACCGTTCAAGTCGCCCACACACTCCTGAGGAGGAATCTAATGAGTCAACATATGTGAAAGACTCACGGTTTTCTTTTTTCAGACTCTTGACTTGAACTTGACCGAAACAAACTGGAGCCTGGGAGTTAAAAGCAGTTTCTGGTTTAGTGTCGGTTAATCAGAAAAAAAGTCAAACAACAAAATCCAACAAATTTATTAAGAAATTTACAGAAACATTAAGTTTCTAATTGATGCACATCAACATTTTTCCAGCAGATGAAACAAATCCATCCGACAGATTGTGACGTACAGTGTGATGTGACATAAAGTCCACAAATCTAACAGGAACTCCAAAGCAGCAACACAAAACACAGTCGCTGCAGCATCTGGGGGCTCCACTTGAGAATAATTGAACATAATTGAACTGAGAAAATGGAGCACGACGACTGTCTAAAACTTTTAGTGATCATTGCGTTCCTCACCGGGGGGAAGTGAGGCGTAATAATGCGACCACACCTGAGTCCCTGAAGACACATCAGCCGTAACAGTGTAAATAGGGTGGAGGGTGCTGCTGCTGTTGTGATGATTCGTTTCTGGAGACTCGACCCACACGAAACCCACAGACGAGGGCGGCTCCTCTTTTTTGGCAGATTTGGCAGTTTGACGGCTAATTCTGGAAACAAACGAATCGCAGCCTGAAACTAATGGATGTGGTTGATGATTAACTGATGATTTCACTCCTGTGAAAATGAGAACAATATCTTTAGCTTTTTGACGTTGATACGTGTTGTCTGATCATCCTCCTCCTCTGTGACCCTGATGTCACAGTGACTCGACTTGAGAAACTGCTGCAGCTGCAGATGACCAATAAAATTAGTCATCATATAGTTTTTGGCTAAAAATATGATCCGTCTGTCCACCACCGTGTCTCAGACTGAAATATTTCTACAACTGCTGGATGGCCATACAGTTCTGGACAGACATTTTTTGGACCCCACAAGATGAATCTTGATGACTCTGGACATTGATTTTGCTGATGTTACAGGAAGAAGAAGGAACATTTACGTCTCCAGTTTCATATAGTTTTTAATTTAATACTCACTCATAAATTCAGACTTGTCTTACTTTGCTCTTTCAAAGAGAGAGAGAAGTGGATGGCAACCAGGAAGAGTGTGTGCACACACTTCTACCTGTTGCTGAGGTTTCTGAAGTCATACTTGCCAACAACAGCTCACAGTGTCACAGTAGATTTCTGAAGGCGGAAAGAGTTCAGTGTTTCTCTGCGATGTTTATTCGTTGTACAACATTAACCTAAGAATCCAAAGTAAAGTAATGATCATATAAATTAGTTGTTTTACTTTGTGTTGCACCAAAAACCAAATGTATTCCAGAGTCTCTGCATGTGATGGCTTTTTTTTTAATCCCCTACCCTCATTTAAAGTTCCATGCACAAACGCACATGAGAAGTTAATGACTTGCTTTTATTTCTTTCTGTGATTAATGAATCAGCTCGCTCTGACACTGATTAGTATGCAGCGCAGACACAGTGTAAAACCAGTAACCTAAATCTGATTAATAAAGGCTAAATTAAGTTATTTATCTGATGGAGCACAGGGATTGTCTCGCAGATAAGTCATGAAAAACTTTGCAAGTTTTAATTTTCTAACAGACATCACGGCAGTTTACTGTGTTTGATGCATATTTCAGTCTTTTACAGTGAAACTGCTCCATATCGTTGATGTTTAGAGTTTAGATTTCATGTCTTATTAATGCAGATATGTGTTGTATTTGCACCAGTGAGTCCATGAATGTGTGTGTGTGTGTGTGTGTGTGTGTGTGTGTGTGTGTGTGTGTGTGACAGACATGACGAGACCTGCCGCCAGCTGTGACTCTTCCTCAGGTGTCGGTGTCTCTTCGTGGTATAAAGCCGTGTGAATCAGTGTCACAGAGACAGTAATTGCAGTAAATTCAGCCGGCTCATATTCATGCACTGAGACATGCTTTGTCACGTCTCTCTGACATCCAAAAAAAAAAAAAAATGCAGACTCCTCTCTGAGCAAACCCTCCCCCTCCTCTCTGAATTAATTTCCCTCTCTCTGAAGTCCCTAGCGAACATTTAAAGGCGTTTGTATTTTAAACTCTCATTTGGGTTTGCCGTTACCTGTTTGAGACAAATCAGTTAACCTCTTCCTCACAATTTGAGACGTGTAGGCCGACTCCGCTGTGTCGTTTCTCTCTGTATGTTTTATGTTCATAGATCTCCTGCCCACCTCTTAACTTAATATGCTGAATGCTTAAGTGCTCCAGCATTTATGGATACAACTGGAAAGTAGAAATACCTATAAATCTCCTGTAGGTAGGTGTGTGTGTGTCTGTGTGTGTGTGTGTGTGTGTGTGTGTGTGTGTGTGTGTGTCTGTGTGTGTGGGTGGGTGGGTGAGTGTGCATCAGCATACGCATGTGCAGCGTCAAACAGATTAATCGGTCGATTATTTTTTCAATTAATAGGCCTTTTTCACTGAAGACATTTTGACTCGTCACAGCAGGAAAAGCAGGTGCGAATAATAAAATTAATGATGGTTGAATTCCATTCAGCTGCTTCAGTCTCAGGGCCGCGGTGTGGGCTCGCTGTCACACTGTCATGACTTACTGGGACAGAGCCGTCATTAATTTCATTAGTAACACCTGCACTTTTCCTAATGTGACAAGCCAAAATGTCCGCTGTGAAAAAAGGGCCTGTTGTTCAGTCAGGGAACAGAAAAGTAAAAATGGCCGATCACAAGTTTTCTGTTGAGTGAATAATACATTTATCAACATATCATTTCTTACCCACACAGTAAAGGATTGATAAGCACATGGTATTAATGGCCAATGAGAATGTGTTCATTCATTTATTCATTCCTCCACTAGGCAAACCGCTTATCATTTTAGGGGAGGGCGTAACATTCCCACCTTGACTTTTCAGTCAGATTTCTGTTCTATCAAAAACCTCTCTTAGCTGTTTGAACCGTTGAACAATAATATTTCCGTCGTAGAAACTCACCTACCAGCAGTTAGTCCAGATAGTAAAGTTGTAAACGACCCCCAAATGTTATCACGCTTATTTTTCGCTGACCTCCTTTTAAACGTTGACCTACTGCACTCATCTTCAGCAGCCGTGCTTGAGAGCAGATCTTCTTTGTAAAGGTCGGCAAGAAGAGTGCTTTATTTTGTTTTCTCTTCTTAGTAAGTGGGTTAGGTAATGTGTGTGTGTGTGTGTGTGTGTGTGTGTGTGTGAGCGTGTGTGTGAGCGTGTGTGTGAGCGTGTGTGTGAGCGTCTGACCACTCGTGGATCATTGTAAAGCTTTGTGTAGTGATGTTACTCCAAGCCCAGATCTCAGTCACTACGTTGGTGAGGGACCAAATGACTACAATAGGGAATGACGACCGAAACTCCAAAAGAACATTTTTCCCAGAGCGGTGATTATTCTCATCTTCTGTTAACATCGGCAATTGCAGAAAAATTGTTTCCTCCCAACGCAAACCACTCACCGCTTTAATTTCAAGGACAATAGAAATATTTATTTCAGCAAACTCTTTTGTTGCCCAACCTTTTTTAAAGTCGAGGGAACCGAGTCGTCTTCAGTTTTGTGGGTGTGAACGACGCATTTAAGAAGAGAATAACAGACGCCTCTTAGTGAGGAGCCTAACGCTGTTTTGGTTATTCATATGTTATTTGCAGATAATATCAAGATGCTGTCACTACAGATGCTCCGACAGACAGACCCGTAACAAACACCAGAGCGGCACATGGGTAAACAAACCACGGCACTTGGAAAGCACGCATTCCTTGCCCCTGTCTGCTCTCGTGTTCCCGGCTCGCTGTACGTGGCGCACGGACATATGGTGACCATCTGGGCAGACCCGGGGACGTCAGAACATTGTGACTGGGTGATATTCGTGGGGGCCCCTGCAGGTCGCGTTAACCCCTTCAGCGGCGAGGACAGACGTTGGACTGTTTATTACGAGCTAACGCCGGGGCAGTCGGGCTGGGAATGGCAACGTGAGAAGAGCCGCGGCCTCGCTGACACACAGAAACCCTCTCAGCCCATCAGCTTCACACACACACACACACACACACACACACACGCACTATCCTCACACTCACACGTCCACAAACTTTGCACTTTCAATTCCAAGAGCAGCCCAGGTTTTATCAGATGTCAGCAGCTTAACGTTACTGAGAAAATAAAAGTCCAGGGTCTTGACACTTTCCGTGACGGGGATTTGCGTCTGTGCGTTGTTGTCCTCTGTTTCACCTGGGAGCGCTTGTTTATAAGACCGGCGTCTCCCTGCAGAAAAGAAACATCATTGTCTCTCACCTTGCAGAATTAGCACCGGGCATTTGGGGAAATATGCTTGTTAGCTTTTCTTGCAGGGAGATAGCTGGCTAGCAGGTGTTAGCTTCATGTCTGTGTATATGTGACAGTTCATCAATCTTCTCATCTAACTTAACAAAATATCAAGCTGTTCCAATAACATTAAAACAAATTAACCTCCTAAAGCGTCACCATGTTTAGCTTCAGGTTCTGGCAGCCAGTGATGATGCAGCTCTGATCTGCCTCTTCGCAGCTGCTTGTCTGTGCAAACACGCTGGTAAAAATAAATCCCCAGTCTTTAATGGGTGTTCAAACCAAATGAAGCACTACATAAATGAAATGCAAAGAGCTCTGTTGATGAGTTTTATAACGCAGTCAGACAGGACTATGCAACTCTAGAAATCATTTTATCACCCATTGTGGCGATCCGTAGGTAAACAATAGAATTACCCATCAGCATTGTAAAAGTCTTTGGCAAACACGGCTCGCTGGGTTTTTTTTTTTTTCTCTCTGCCGGAGCTGGTCATTTTCCTTGAGGCCAGGGCGGCAGGATGACTCCTCAGAAGGACAATCACTGTGAAGCTGAGAGATAAAAACATGACTTCCTGTCTCTTTGTCTCTTTCCTGTGCTCGCAGCTTCCCTCTTTACAGTCTCCACACATCAATCACTTTCGCCCTCTCCAGTTCCCCTCGTTTGCTTTACATGTCTGCCTCCCTCTGCATCCTTCAGGTCCATTGTAGTTCGTCCTCATTGTTCTTTCACACTCTCTTGATCATTTCTGTCGTGCTCTCACTCTTTTCATTGTGCGATCAGAGCTCTGCAGCCCTGCTGGGATGTGTGAAATCATTGGAGGGTAGCCCGTGGGCTCCAGCCAGTCACAGCTGTGTAACCTCAGCCACTTCCCAACCTTCCACGACTGGCCGCGATGCCCCGCGGCCCAGTGACCTGTGTGCACGCTGCGTGGCCACATCAGCCATGTCGCCAACCTTAACATCAAGACCAAGTCATATCGCCCCCAAATATAGAGCTGCCAGTCCAAATCTGCATGGGGCTTTTGACTTGCGTCACGGCTATTGTCACTGTTCAAAAGTGGATTTTCATGCCTTGCATTTTAAAACATCATCAGAGGAGAGAGGCCTGCTCTGGTTGATAGATTCATACATGTTTTTACTAACCTGTAGCACAAAATGACCATCTGCTATGTTGTTCATCTCCACCACCTTCATTATCTGCAGCTGCTTCCACAATCCTGCAGCTTCTCTATTATAGTCATTTCTTTTTGTGTATAAAAGCAAAAGTAATGGGTCCTACTGACCAACAGCTCTGTTCGTAAAATGGGTGAAATGATATAAATTGAAATTATATTCGACACTGTTGTTAGTTCTTAATTAAAAAATGTTTCAGCCACTAGTGCTGATGTTTTATCCCTGCTTCCAAAAGCCACAAAATAATGATATTTTAATATTATTATGTCTGTTTTTTTTACTTCGCAACTGTCACAACCAATAAAAACACAACCAATAAAAAAAATAATAAACAGTAGAAACGTCAACAGCAGCAATAGTTATTAAAGTAAATCATTTCGGTCTCCGTCTTCAATCAAACATACTTGATTAAAGGAGCTGTACATGCACACAGGTGTTAACAATACCCTCTCTGATTAGTTCACTCAGGCTGAAGTCGGTTGGACCTGGGCCAGGAAATTTGATGTCAACAATCTGTGTGAACTAATAAGAGATAATGGGTTGTTTTCCCGCTTTAACATGTGACGATCAATTGTGCACAGACTGTACGTGCCCACACAGTCGTGAGAAGAGATCTAATAAGTGAAAACACCTGTGTAGGAGGACGACTGTCTCATGTCAGAGTTGTTGTACATTCATGTCAGCATCTGAGTTATAATAATACACCCGACACCCGACGAGACAAGGACGCCTCACATCCGTTAAAGTCACTCAAGGTTACACACAAAGATAATGGATGTAGTGATTTGAGCTGAAAGTACCAATAATGTCAAATAAAAATATGCAAAACTAATCTATAACAGCCCGTAAAGTGATGCAGTTATTCAGCTTTTTTTTACCAAGTCATACCCTTTTATCAGCTTATATATACAGACACAAAAGGCCACTTCAGCATGTGACTGTGAGAAGCACTCATGGAGGACAGTGCTATGAGACACGCCGCTTCAAAAGTTTAGAAAGTTTTGTTCTTGAAGGCAACAAATCAGTGAACAACTGAATTATGATTCCACTTATATTTAAATGACAAACAACTTATATCAAGGTCCACTCACTTGCTTCTTCCAGAGTTTTAAACGGCGTCTCACAGTCTTGTAAACAAATAAACTCCATTTACTGAGAAAGTACTTGAGAAGTACTTGAGAAGTCTGGAAAAATATGGTAAGTGGACCTTGAATTTATGTATGTATTTTTTCTCTTGTTGTTGAGGTTTTGTGTTCTGTTGATTACATGATAAACTTGCTATTAATCAGCCAGGTTGCTGCTTTTCTATGTCATTTCCAGGCTTCCGTAGCTTAGAGGAAAATGAGAGGTGGTTTCCCAGGCTGGCTTTTGTGGGAGGGGGGAGGGGGGGGGGGGGCAACTTTGACAGATGTTTTCCTTATTCCTACAGATTCTATAGAAGCCATAGATTGCTCGATATCGTTTAGAAGCTCCCCCGCTTTTGTTGTGTTGCCGAATCAATAATGTTGTGGTCCTTCTGGAGCCAGAGGAGGTTTAGGATCTTGCTGGAGGGTACTTTGATATGGCCGCAGGGGAGGATCAAGCCCGAGCCCTCTGTTTGGAGGACAACCTCAGTAGCCAGAGGCAAGTTTGTCTTTTTCTGCAGCGCTTTTTTTCCCCCCCTCGTTCTCAATCGAATGGCATTTTGGAAGAATTATCTGATCGATAAATACTGGGGTTTGAGGGGGTTTTTGTTTGAGATACAGTGACTGATGCAGTGTGAGAACATCCTGCTGAACACAAGAGAACAGATCAGGTTATTGTACGGTAACAGCATCCTAATGCGCGCTCGTTACCCTTCCCACAGGGCACGGGATCCAAATGTCAACATTGCCCCTGCCAAATTAGAGTCGTGTTCTGTTTGAGTACGCACGGAGGGAAGGGAGGGGCTGAACGGTATCAATCCATCTCTTTACACCTGCTGCACCGTGTGAAATACCCAGTCCGGGTGAAGATCAGCACCAATCCTGCAGGGGAATCCCAGAGGAAAGACTCCCCCCTCCACACTATTAAAAATGTGTAAATGTGTGATCACTTTCCACCTTGAAGCTGACCATTAATTCAGTTATGTGCTATATATAGCTGTAATGTAATATGCCTCTTTTGGGGGCCGGGAGCAAATCTGTGATTACAGTACATTTGGGGTTTTCCATATGAAACTGTCTGATTTTATTACAGGATCCTGTGGTCGCTGTGGGCAACCTTAAATTAGGATGGTGTTGCATTTAAAACACCTGATCTGCTACCTGTATTCAGCAGGAAGTTGCAGTCTGTTTAATGTACATTAAAAATATCTCCTCAAAATCAATCGGGTAATTCTTCTAAAATGCTTTTTGACTGAGAGCGGAAACGCTGCGAGGACGCTGCTCTGTAGTGAGGCAGCAGAGTGAGACAGACAACCCAAACAAAAAGCTTGATGTTAATCCCTATAATGTGACTGCGCCACAGTACCTTCAGCAGGAAACTGATCTGGATCCTGGAGGGCTGACTCATATTTCAAAAGGTCCAGAGGTTTTTTTTTTATTTTGCTCCAACAAGCACAAACTTATAAAAGCTGAAGTAGAGATAGAAGCTGTGTCCCGATTCAGAGGCCGCGTCCTTCGGAGGCTGCACTTGAAGTCAGATTGGCGTGACAAGGCCGTCCCGTTTCGGGCGGCCGAGAAATCGATGGATCCAATGGGTGGATCCTTTGTGGCCCGACCTATCCCAAGATTCACTGCGCGCCGGTAATGAAAGCAAACAACACCGACAGAGAGCCCTGCTTAAAAATTTAAGTATTGGGTTTCAGCTCAGTCTGGTACAACTGTTAAAACCTCAAGATTTTAAATAATAAAAAAAAAAAATTACATGTTACAGGTTGCTAGGCGACAGGAGCCGGTAACGGTAAGGGCGGGCACAGCTGGTGAAGCAAAGCGAAAAATCCTCCGTGGGCCGACCGTCTCCTCTCAGTTTGGCCTTTGCGGTCTACGGCGGGCCACAAGGATTTGGCTCCTGAATTGTTAAAGTATTGCTGTATTTCAACCTGGTGTATTTATAAATGTGTCTGTTGCGGCTCTGAGGGTCGTGCTGACTGCTGTAGACAGTTGTAGTACAAAGCTGTGCGAGCCTTCTGCAGCTTTCCAAATGAAGGGGAATAATAGAAAAATCAGTTTTTACATGAACCATTTCAAACGCTCGTCCCTGAGTCTGACAAAAAAAGGAAGCACAGAAAGTTTGTAACTATGCTAATAACTAAAAAAATAATAATAATCCAGCCTTGGAACAGATCATATCTCTACGTCTCTATGTGATGTCGTTGTAATGACTTTTAAAGATCACCTTTACCCATAAGCCCTGCGCATTTTTGTTGAGTTTTTGTGGCCGTTCTGTTGCTGTTTTTGTGGCTCGGGTACAAAAAGATGACAAACACATTCATAATCTGCTCTAGATTAAGTTTGAATTGGCTCGGTGAGTTTCCCGAGTGAGGAAACAGCTGTCAAACGAGCACAACACCGACACCAATTTAACTGCTGGAAAAAAAAACGGTAGATGTGGGCAACGACTCAGGTGTCTGCTGACATTATTTTCTTCCCCCTTGTATTAGAAATGCTGCTTCTCAAAGATTAAGGCGGTATTGTCATTGAAGCCTTTTTCTTATACTTTTTTTTTGCTAGTGGGCTTTTTTTATCTGTTGTCACCACAGTTGGACTAAAATATTCAGTTGAAAGTTTTATTCATGCCAGAGTTTATTGTAGGATATTAAAGTTTTATGTAAACAATATGGCCGAGTAAATCTGCCCTTAGATCATAAATAGTGTATTGCACAGTAGAAGATTCAAGTGGAAATGTGAGCTAAGTTTGTGTGTGTGCTGATAAAGGCCCTTTTACTTTGTCTGTGTGAGTAATACAACTACAAGAGTGTGTGTGTGTGTTTGTGTGTGTTTGTGTTATCGTTTTCAGACCACTTAGTGCTGACCCTCTTTGACACCCAGTGTTTTTCTTCTCGTCGTCCCCGCTCGTCACACACAGGCTGATATTTGTGTTGCGCCTGATTGCCTTACGCTGTCTCCCCGTCTCCCCGCCTCCGAGTGATTGGGATGACTCAGGCGGCTCCATTGAGAACATAGACTGAACCTCACACGGCAACTCAACCGGGGATCGGAGACCACTTCTGAATATATAATATCTGCATAAAAGCAAACAACAGACTGACTGACAGACAGTGGCGTCGTTCACGGCACAAAGGAAGGTTGTGTGCTGATTTAATTTGTGCCATGATACGGCCCCTCGCTCGAGATGGAGATTGTAAATATAGTAAGGCATCTGGCGGGCACCTGCAATCCATCTGGCTTGGCGTGATAAAGGTGCCTGAACGATGAAGGATTAGGCTTCTCATAATGGTGATGACTCCGCGGCAAAACAAAACAAACCTGCAAGGACCGACACACCACGGTCACATGATGTTTTTTGCACAATCCTGTGATATACAGAGCGTATGGATTTATTACATTAAATGCCGAGGTTTGTATTCGCTCCAGTTCAGTCCAATTAAAGTTGTTTTCTGATGCTGTGTCTGCTCGCTGGCTGCGGATCCTGCACAGGACCACAGAGCTGTTGGGAAGGCCATCTGGTGCAACACCTTTCGCCCAGAAACAAATATGTCTCCTGTGATTGGTGATTGCTGTAGACGTTTATTTAGCTCTACAAGTGAGGCAATTTGATATTTTTCGTTTGAAAGCTTGATGCTATGTGCCATATGCCATTCGTCTTCGGGGTGCATTCGTGTGCAAAGTTTTTGTGCGACAGATTTCATATTACTTTCCTGTGATCACAGGAAGTTGCGGAAAGTTAAGTACATTTACTTCTGCTTCACTACAGTTATCTGACTTTTCAGAGTAAGATTTAACATAAGAAATCTCAACTGAGTTTTAAAAAAGATACGGCATTGTTAATGATTAAACCAGCGGTTCACAGCGTTATTGACTTGTGTGTCCGAGTCCCACCAAAGAGACATTTCCCCTCTAAACATTTCAGATGGTTTCATGTAAATAACTGTTAGAGAAATATATAGAAAATATATTTCATTTATAGAATATATCAATTTGTGTTGCAGAACTTTCTATTTCCTCTTTCCCATTAATCATCTCGGACCCTCTGGAGGGGCCGACTCCCATTACATGTAATCTAGTTACAACTATCTCCACTTATACCAGCTTCATCAGTACAGTGTCATATCTAATAGTCATGTATAATAATGTATCAGTCACTGGGGACTTTTACTCATACTTTAAGACCGTTCGCTGATAATTCTTCATTTAAACTTGAGTAGGATTTTCAATGCAGGACTTGTATTGAAGTATTTTTGCGCTGTTGTATTGGTGCTGCTGCTTGTTGTGTAGTAGGATCTGAGGACTTGTTCTGCCTCTGATTACAGCTCTCAAGTAAATTCTCTACACAGTCACATTTTAGGAGGTGAAAAGAGGCTGAGAGCCCCGAATGCAGCAGTGGAAAATAACGAAGTATGTTTACTCCTGCACTGTACATAGGAAAATCCGGGGGTCGACTGGGTCTGTGACCTCCTTTAAGTCCCTTCTTAAAACATGTCAGAGCTTTTCCTGGTTTTACTTTCCATATTAAATGTTTTCATTTCTCTTAAAATGCGCCTCGTTGCTTTATCTGTTTTTCTTCTCTTTGAAACCTGTTGATTTTATGTCTCGTCTGTTTTATTTTGCTGCTTCTGTCAAGCTCTTTGTAAAATGGATTTTGAAAAGTACACTATAAATAAATGTTGTTATTATGAGGTACATTTATGCTGCTTTTATCGGGACAAAAAGATGACCAACCACCAGACTGTCAGTTTGACACATATTTCATCTTTACTTCGGGAAATTTGAGCGAAACGTAGAGAGCGTTGTAGTTGCTTGAAACAGAGGGCCAAGGGCACACACAGACAAACTGAGAAAAGTCTGCAGTGATGCATCTCAGAATATGCAAATATGTGGAGAGGAGAAAGTCTGCAGAGAGAGTCATAGGAAGGGAAAAAAAAAAAAAAGAAAGTTTTAACGTTGGTGAGAAACAGCCAGTTTGTAGCAGATGGGCATGTGCTGGGAAATCATTCCAAGTAAACACATCTGCATGTGTTTTCATTACATGGCCGGATACATTTGTTTGTTGTGATTTATTTATGAGGTTGTGAGGGCTCATCTCGTTGGAAGATATTACACCAGAACAGATGAGGAATTTTTCATTGAAAAACAAGTGTGATGGAAACTAGTTGATCAATCAAATGCTAATAAAAGTTTGGAGAAATGTTCAGGTCAGCGAGCAGCAGCCACGCTAGCGGCACCGAGAGACCGAAACGCTCATTACACACCAGAAAAGCAACTTTGATTGGTGAGAAATGTTTAGAATAGCTGATGCTGCAGTCATGTGATATGTTATAGGCATTAATGTTACGAGCAGGAATTGAGTCATCATCCATGTGGGTCAATACTGAAGTTAAAGATATCCAGAGTTTCTGACTGCTACAACAACTCAACATCAATTCAAGTGAACCAAAATGCATCATTACAAACCAGGTGAGAACGTTCTCTCCTCTGATTGGTCAGATTGTCTGGCTGGAGCAGGAAAAGTAAACACAAGAAGAAGGTTACGGGAACCGAGTTCACCTGCTGCTGGGGTCGGATCGAGTTCAGAACTCTTTCACACCAAAAACTAAAACCGCTCCAGAGTTCGTTTGGGACCAGACCGAGACCGCCTCCTCCAAAGGGTCTGGTTGGGAAAACGAACCACGGTTTGGTTTAACCTGAACCTAAAGAGTGCAGGTGTGGAAGCACCTTTAGTCTCAAAGTACAACCAAGGCTGATGAGGCGTTTTTAGAGGTGACATTATCCTTTCATGAACTGCAACATATCACAAAGTTGATATGTTGACTCAAATGAAAGTCACAAGCCAAAACAATCTCGCAATTAAATCTCAGAGTGGGAGTTCTGACGTCCTCAGACTCTTTTCATATCTCATGCATCTTGGAAGTCAGAGAAACTGTGCCATGTACCTGTTTCATATTAAGATCAGTGAGATCAGTCTGAACTTTCCATCCTCACTGAGTCATCTCATGCACTGATAACATTTCTCATCGGAGAATAGAGTGACTCTTATCTCAGTCTCAAGGAATCGCACTGTTTTCATCTCCTCCTTTGTGTCTAAAGTAAACTCCAGTTAAGTTTTATGCTGCTTAAATGTTTTGAATGTGAGGCAGTAGTTTCATGTTCAGCTTTGATCCTCCATGTTCAATAATAACTGTAGGACCCCCGTGTCACCCCTTTTAGGTGCAGGAGTGCAGGGACTTCCATTTAGAGCTGCTTTCACACTGTGTGAGAAAGATAATAGTAGTTCTCTTTCAGACCCTTTGTGTGTTGTCTGTCTGCGGAGCGAGCGGGCAGACACCCAGCTCTGAGAGCCGGTGAAATAAATGTTTATAAGGGCGATGCTAGAATATGGAACCCACACCGAACTGAGCTGTTATCCATGATGTAGTAGGTGCTCATCAGTGATTACCGCAGACTGGAGTTCTACATATACAGACAGCTGGTGAAGGCTGATATAATGACTGAAAAAGGATAATCTTCTCCTTTATTTTCTATATTGCAGGCTGGCTAACTTTAATTGAGATAGCTGCAGTTGGTCCAAGTATCAGCAGTTTGAATTTGGCAATTTTTTGGGGCAGTTATTCTTTCTAAAATGGTACATAGCCATTTGTGTTTTATTATTATTTATTTTACTTAACTTATAAAATGATTTCTTTTACAAAGCATGTCCCAAAAGATGATATTATCCTCTGCGCACAAATCAGACACAAGGTATTTATACAGTGTGTTATAAATAACTTATAATTTATAAGTGTAGGGCAGCTACATACAGTAGCACATCTTAAGCTTCAGAAAAATAACTTTTGTTTATATCCAGCCTAATTATTTTTCAGGAGGAGATGTCAACACACCAGTAACAAACAAGAAGGTTTAAAAGCAAAATAACTTTAAAGTGTAACGTTTGCTGAATAGCGGCCCCTTTGGCCACAGGTGGGAATTACAGCAAAATGACACATTGAATGTAACTAGTGTAGTATTACTATAATATACAGTAGACTGGATATAAATCACCTTTTCTTTAAATTTAAGGTCATTTTGTTTGCACCACATAAACATATGACTACATTTACATATGTAATTGATCATAGATTAAATCAATGACATGATCTTAATCTGATTAAGGCTTTAATCTGCTAAACTCATAGATACACAGTAGATGATAGACGTCTTTGTGAGAACAGAATTTAATAGTCAAGTCAGTAAATTAGTAAATAAATATAAACTAAGTAAGAGGACCTTCTGTTTGGAATATTTACCTCCCACACGGTATGTGTCCTCAAGGTCATGCGTAAATCTCCAGGCTCAAAGATGCAATTTTATACTTTATTTATTCTCTCTATTTGGAGGTGGCTGTGTGTATCTGATGCAGACAGGCTGCGTGGTAGAGAAGCACGTGAACGGCATCATATCCAGCTTCACTTTAAGTGAACATCACCTCTTTGCTCTTTCTGGAACAATATTTCACAAGAAAACCAAAAAAAAATGTGACAAAACTTCTCTTTAAATTAGAATCTGCACACGGCTTCAAATTTGTTTGCATGCAGATAGGTTTTCACACAACATTTGTGTTGCCATACGGTGACGCCTGGTATGTATATACACGACTGTGAGATAGTATAACTGGTTCAGCTGCTGACGTCAACAAACCATGTGTTTCATTATTCTTTTTTAGGCGGGATGAAAGCTGCCGATCAGCTGTGGAGCCACAGAGCTGAAACCGCATTTAAAAACATGCGTGCCCATGCACCACTGCCATAAAGGCACATTGGGACTGTACATATGAATGTGGTTTTGCCCACTCAGATCATTTTCCCTGCTCTTTTCTCTTACTGCTGTGGGCCACCACCAACAGCTGGGTCATGGATCTGTGGCTGACATTTGCAGTTAGCCTGTTGGGTCGGCTGTTTAATCATTTTGGCCATTTCACTGCTAATGTGGTCTGAGTCCCAAGTACATTCATTCATTATTGATGAGAGAATAAATGTCTCTGTGGTATACTAGATGCAGCAATTACCCGACTGAATCATCCCCGTTATGATGAGATGCTTTTTGTTGGTCATCCACATGTATGTGGCTCTGGGGCTTAAAAACTCAGAGTTTTCTTGTGTATGTGCTGTTTTTTCTTTTTCTTTTTTTTTTTTTTTTTCCCCAGCTCAGCCAATCGCCACGCTGTTAGGCAGCAGTCGCCTGTTGCCGTGGCAACTACCTGTTAATATTCCGGCAGAGTTTTCTCACTGACAGGGGGAGACCGCCACTTTCTCGCTACAGAAAATCGATTGGACATTCCTGGAGAAAATAGGGGAGTTGAGCCATGTGGTCGGGGGGCGGGAATGGTTGCCGCAGTACCTGCACCTGCACATGTCTGGGGTGATGGTTCATGGCGTCAGTGACCTCACTAACCTTGAGCGGCAGAGGCTCGGTGCATGTGGCTCACTGCAAATAAAGATGGCATCATCATGATTTAGGTTTCAGCTCTTAATGGCCAGTCATCTTCGCAAAAGTGTTTTTTCTTCCGCTGAGATTTTCTCTCGAGGAGCCTGTTGAAAGGTCAGGTGTTAAAGAATGGAGCTTTCTTTGCTCTTGAGTGGTTAAGGCCATTCAGAAGGGATTAGTTGTCTATCATAAAAAGGGACAGCATTGATCACGAATCCCATTATGCCCCCGGCTTGATTTCAAACAGTCCAGACAATCCCATCACCCATCTCTCTTCTGAAAAGACCCTTTTTAAATGGTTTCTTTTCTCAAGCAGGAGGCAAGGAAATCTGCATACGGAGCTATTAATTACATTCACACACACTCACACACATGCATGGATTTGCTTGTGTTGCATTTGAGCAAGCATGTAGAAGCAAATAATGAATTTCCAAAGAACCGTATGTGGAGCTGATGATGAGTTGATTAACAGAAAGTAATTGTTAACGTCACTTTGTAAGTTAAAATTTCCCAATTATGAAAAGTATCTTTGTGTTTTTGAACAAATAAACACATGATTTTTGAACACCAAACCATTAATGGAGAAAATAACCTGCACATTAATCAATCATTAAAAAGTAATTGTTAGTTTTAGCCCCACCTATATATCAAGAAATATCAATAATTCAGTAACAGCATTGCTTTTGCAAAAGACTCAGACATGAAAAAAAGTTATATAATACAATTCTGGTGTGACCATTTTTATCAGAAGTCAGCAGCAGAGGTGCAGGGAGACGAGAGGTATTGCCTCTGGCTCGGTGAGAAAACCTAACAAGGATAATAAGACTATTCTTTATGAGTAATGCACGAATGCTGAAACTGTCTGCAAGAGAAAAACAGTCTGAATTCAAAATGTCAAGGTGCACCATTAAACCTGCAGTGTTTTTCTCAAAGCAAAATTCATTGTACTGTCACCTGGTGTGCAGTGCTCCTGAGGTTGGTTTAAAAGTGTTTGGGGGTGACTTTTGGACTTCACAGTCATCTCTCGGAGGATTTTGGGAGGTTTTTTTTTTTTGTTAAGTTCTGTCAGGTTGTTAGAGGCCCTAAAGCTTTTCATTTCAGTTAAGGGATTACACTCTCCTTCGTCAACTTAAACCTTCTCAGAAACCTCCGGACAATGTTGAAACTTCTTTGTGACGAGGCTGAGAGCGAGGCTGAGTGTTGATACTCTGAAGATTCAAGGTTTTCAGTTCAAAATGTTGATGGATGAATCTGCCAGGTTTAGCTCCTTGACATTCGCCCCTTTAACAGACCTTTAACTGTTCATAGCAGGAATGTTTTGCCTGGTATTCTGCCTCGCCGCTCTGTATAAACAAATCACAGAATGGGGGGGGACATTGGGGTCATGGCTGTTCCAACAATAAGCCGGCAGCGTGTGTAAAAGGGAGAACTGGCATGGTGTGACAGGCACCATTTTAATTTTTTTATGCGGCGGCGACAGCCAGAGCCGGAGGTATATTGTTTTCAGGTTGTCTTGACAGAACTTCTTCAAATTTGGCACAAACATTCACTTGGACTCAAGGATCAACTGATTAGTTTTTGGAGTCAAAGGTCAAGGTCATATGCTTCTGGATAAACAGGGATGTAACCCGAAACTAGTCTGAGTGGCGGAGGGATACAACTGCGAGGCGGTAATTCAAGTTTAGCTTTGCACAGAGCCAGGCTAGCTGTTTTCTGCTGCTTGTAGTCTTTATGCTAAGCTAACTGTGCCATGGCGCAATATTCGAGATACTAAAACTCGACTATGTGAATCAAGGAGCTGAAAAAATTGATCCAATATCAACTTAATCTTACTAACGAGCTCCGAGCGTCTCAGGAAACAGTGAAAAGTGGGAGTAGGACGTCACTGAGCAGCATTTTTTCCCAGTTGAACTCATTTAGAAAAAGCTTGGTGACAGTAGCTACTCATAGGGAGTCGTTGGTGAGCTACTGTGGCTTGTGAGCTAGCTGCTAACACACTGTCTGTTTGCTAATCTTTTGCAGAGCAGTTTACACCTCGAAAGAGGAGCATGAAATTAAAGTTGATGGTGCAGCACAGCTAATAAGCTACGATAGCGTGCTTCACCTGTCAAACGTCAGCAAGCTCAGGGCAGTTTTCATGAACTAGCAGGTGAAGAAACACCAGGATCCCACTGAAATGAATTGATTCTGCTGCAAAATCTCACCATTTTAAATGCAAGATGCGTTTGGATAACATACCATGGGAAGTGAATTTTTCTTCTCTTTTTGACTGTTGCATCCTCTGTATATCTCTGAACCGTGGATTGAGGGGAATCCTGCATTGAGTGTTGTGTCGCTTCTTTTTGAACCGTTTTCACTTCATCAGACTCGTGTAAACATCAGAAATGTGGCTGAGAAGTCGCTTCGCTAACGTATTGGCAGCTCAAGGCTTTAAAGCTGGGTAGTATCAAAGAGTGGCATCTTTGTTTTACAGTTTCAAGCTGTGTGAGTTATTAATTGCTTTGATCCAGGCTGTGTGAATTTTTGTGTCTTTATTTTTTTCGCCTCTGCTTTTCTGCAAAAATAATTGTCCAAGCCTTTTTCTGGAATGATCTATTCCTGTACAGAAAGCTGTCGTGTGTGTGTGTGTGTGTGTGTGTGTGTGTGTGTGTGTGTGTGTGTGTGTGTATTTGCCTGCACAGCTCAATATTCTCTACATTATTTACGACGACTTGCATGAGCAGCAGTATTTCTGCGGAGGTGACTCAGGGGAGTTCGGTACACCGCTTTGAGCTTTAAAGTAGTCTTGTCCCCGTGACCCAGTCTCCCGTCTTCATCTGCCCGACAGCAATAGAGATGCAGGGAGCCCCGGAATAGAAAACGCAGGTTATATCTGTTTATCTGGGATTAGACTGTTTCTGAAGTGTACGTATATATTCTGCTGAGCTCATCCAATTGTCTCGGAGGTCACGGAGGGATGTGGTTGAAGTGACACAGAAATATGAGGTTATAAAACACGCCTGTAACGCCTCTGAGTCTCATGTTGCTTGTCATTTTTTAATCAGACGTTTGTGTCAGCATCCCCGCCTCTTCCTTTTTTCTTTTTTTTTGCTTCTTCATCTCCAAGGGGGCCAGGCTGGCTTCTTTCTCACCTCTGATGTTTATTACACAAACACCACCTAGGATCAAATATTCCTACTTTTTTTTTTCTTTCTATGTGGAGAAGCCAAGTGTTAGTGAGAGATAACATGTAGAGGGAGTGGGAGGTGAGGAAAGAGAGAGCTGCAGACTTGTTTATACGTCTTGATCTGACGGGATGAATAATTCAGCAAAGGGCTCCCCGGCACCCCAGAATTATATTAAAAGAACAGTTTGGGCAGTAGAAAAAAAATAAAAAAAAGGGGAGACGAGGTTGGCTAACAGCAAAAGATTGGAGTCTGTGATTACAGAGAGCACCGTGAATTATTCAAACCTGTTTCCCCCCCCAACACACACACACACACACACACACACACACAACAAAACATAGTGCAAAATCTCTGTGAAAGTCAATATGGCTTCAGTGATTAGAGGAGATTTCTCTGCGACGGGAGATGGAGAGGCACTGACAGCTTCCTTTTTACCCGAGGTCTGAGGAATCCTCGCTTTTCTGTTTGCCGTCAGCTGTCTGAAGTCTTCTTTCAGAGGTTTAACTTTGCTTCTGCTTTTTTGAGCTTTGCTCTCCCTAGGCGTTTGCAGTGCTGAACCTAGTGCAGGGCAAAGCTGTTTACTCTTGTTTAGAAAAACATGCTTTACTCCCAGTTTAGCTGTATAAATTCCTGGAATCATGTTTATTCATGGAACAGATGTAGTCGACCTTATCACAGTTTGAGATTATAAACTTAAAGCTGCTATGATCAGTATTTATAAAATGAACCATTAGTTGAGTGGCTGCGTGTATGTGCAAGCTGTTGGAACAAGTAGGGATGTAACGAGTCTCCACATCGATGGTTCGGTTCAGTCGCAGTTCGTTGCAAACGTTAAACCCCCCGAATAACAAACCCTCAGTCAACTCCGCAGTTCACTCTCTCTGTGTCATTTCCACACACAGCAGGCGACTGTTTACAGATATTTCTCTCAGGGTTTGGGGGGAGAGGGCGACTTAAATTATCAGGTGTCCAGAAACACAACTTCAAGTGAATGTTAATGCCGCTCTGCATCTGCTGCATGTGAAATGAGGGAAGAGTTTGCGAAGTTCACTGCATCAACTTAAGAGGTGCTAAAATGTCAGAGTTGTGTTTACAGCTCGTCTACACTTTCCCCAAGCAGCCAAAAAACAGTTAGCTCAGCTCATTTCATACCAAACACCTGACTTTAAGGGTTCCCTGGAAACAAACTCGATCGTACAATATGGCATCCTACCACGTCTAAAGGCAAAAGTGTTCCACATCACATCGTAACTTCCTCTTCATCGCATCCCACTGCCCCATTTTTCTTTCGCTGATTTCCATGATGTATGTATCTTCTGTATATCTATGGATTGGAAACATGGCTAACCATTTTCTTTTCCTTGAACAAAAAGACCAATAGTTGTGTGAAGAATGAAAGCTTGAAATAGGAACATACCAAGAGTAAAATTGCTGGTTTTGGGAAAGTAACAAAAAGTGTTTGAATGTGTTTTTTTTAAATTTGGAGGTTCCATAAATCTGATTCTAAGAGTTTTTAAATCACTATATTTCAGTGTGATGCAGCTCCTGATTACACCTTCAAATGAAATGAAAAAGGTCTGGGAAAAAAAGCAAAAAAACAGCAAATCTCCAAATCAGTGCTCTGTGAGGAACCTGTCTTTTCTTTGCAAGACAGCAGCGGAACAAAACTGCAGACCAAAACAATCCGTTATTGTTTCAACGTCACATATTTCACTCAAGCAATTCCATTTGAGACACACCCTAATACCAGCTGCTCCGTCAATACTGCTCAGCGGTCGAACAGCAATGGAAAAAGCTGTTATAATAATTACTGTGTGTGTTCTAAAAGAAGCCGACCTCCACGGAAAAGGCTGTGGGAAGAAGCGGGAGCGGGACTCCGACTGGGGAATACTGGAATTCTTGGGCTGGACGCTGTGGGAAGAGGACATGGTGGGAGGAATCCGGAGCTGGAGAACTCCCTGCCGGGAAAACTCCTGCTAAATGAGACTCGTGAGCCTGTGGCTGCTGCATGGGCCTTTTGTCTTATGTGCTGGCATCAAACACAGACAAAATTGACTAAGTTCCTCCATGTTGTAATTACTATTTGTTGGGGAAACGGCGTATCCCCATGCGCCGTGTCATTAGGATTAGCACTCGGCGGGGTATTGCTTTCCATTCTCCTGTAGCAAGAAAAAAAACTCAATATCCCATCTGTCACAAGCCATTCTCTGCAGCTAAACAAAGCCTGGCTACAGTAACAGCACCTAAATGGATTAATCCTCTTCAGCCAACATTATCTGCTGCACCTTGTTTGCAGGGAGAGAAAAAAAAACATGCACACTAAACACACCTGTGATCACTACAAGATGTTATGTAAAAGGAAAACACACATCCCAGCGCTGCTTATGTTCAAGGCCACGCTTTGGATTTACAGCTTTGAAGTAACAAATGTGGCTCGCAACCTAATTGGCTCAATTAGAATTCAAGCGATGAAGTAGAAGTCGAGAGGAGAGTGATATCGAGCTACAAGAGGCCTCGAGTTTCACCGAAGAGACGATTTATTTCACAGATCACAAGCAGCTCTGCTAAAATTCTGCACTTTGAGTCGTGTAATTTCGACGTTGACAGAAACCTTTGTGTAAAAGACCCGCCGCGCATCACTAGAGACAAAATGAATCAGACTCCCATTCATTAAAATGTTCAGTCGGAGTTTGTATTCATGATACCGCCTGGGCTGGTCTCAAACAGTCAAGAGGTACATTGTGTTATTAACCTGCAACTGTGTCTCCTTGTTAAATCCTTTAAAGAAATGTTTGCTCTGGAGCTGCTGCATGTGAAATGAACGTGGGTTTTTTTAAAACTCCAGTTTACCAACTCTGCTTTGGATATACTGAAAGTGCTGATTGGTGTTTTCCCTCTGCTTTTTCTACACTTCCTACAGTTTGCATCCCCTTGTTATTCCAGAGCTGGTGATTCATTTGACATCAGCATAAAGCAAGAAGCAGAAATGTGCTGCTGAGGGAAAACTTTTTCTGGTAGTTTGAGCCAAAATAGGATTCATAAGTCTCTCCTCTGTTTGACCTCTTGCCTTTGCTGTGCACTGTCTGCAGGTGTGCTGAGCCTGCCGGAGAGTCTGAACCTGCACCGGGACCAGCAGCGCTCCGGGAGGGGCGGAGAGGGTCATGGATACACTCAGGCCGAGCTCCGCACGCTGGAACAGTCGCTGCTCGCGACCCGGGTGGGCAGCATCGCCGAGCTGAGTGAGTGCAGTTTAACCATCATTATTCAGTTCGCAGTGCGTGTCAGAGAATTTCAACCCAGTAGGAGAGAAACAAAATATGAATACAAAAGTCCTAATTTATTTATGCACGAAAATAAGTTTTCAGGTTTCCCTATTCTGGCATTTGAAAAATATTTATGACAAAACTTTCCTCCCAAACAACCACCTGTTATTTTAGGGGATCTCCCTCCCCTGTCTCTGTTCAAAGATGGTCTTCAGCAGTTGCCGTGGGACACTGTAAAACTACTGTATTACATGTATAAAAATCCCTCATTTAAAGAAAATAATGAAAGTCAAGTCTCCAGAATCAAACTGGATGAACTGGACTGAAGGTGAAAGAGAAGCAACCTGCAGGTGCAACTTCTGAACCAGCGTCACAACAAACTTTATACCGAACAAGATTTGATTTCCTCTGTAGAAAGACGTCATGAGTGAGTCACAGTCAGAGTCATACATTTAGATTAAATTCAGGATTTAAGATTCATTGATTCATTGTTTTATCTTCATTATCTTATTTATTTGTTCTCTGCTTTAACTTTAAAAACTCTGTTTCAAACTTTTGACCAACTATATAAAACTTAAACTCCAAAAGTCTGAAGTTGCGTCAGTTTGCAGGATAAATGGTGGAGAAGAGTTTTTTAATTTTGATGCAGTAACATTTTCCGTTGGCAACAAGCATCTTCACACAAAATGACTATTAGATTAGATTTAGAGAAAAAATTCAGAAATATTTTCAAGTTGCTCTTTAGACATCTGACGATCCACAATGCTAACTGATGACATTTAATTACTCCCTGTGGCATTTAATGGATGCAAACTACATTTGGAGGTCATAACTGATCAGATTCAGTTAATATTAAGACCAGTCTCTCAGCTCCATGTTGCATATTTTCACTGTTTTGTGTTGTAGTTCACAGACTTTCACACAGATGATGCATGAATTATAAAAACTCTTTAATATCTACAGCACATATGATCACCTGGTGGAGACTGAGCCACTTGCTTCATGGTAAAGATCCAATATCAGCCAGTCATTTAGTGTAGCTTCCGACCTAAGCTAAAACCTGCCTCCTTCAACATTAGGAGCTGGTATTAGAATAATAATAGAGTTTTATTAACAGTCTGTACTTGGAAAACTGAGTTTAAAGGGCACATAATGATCCATTTAAATGCTCTTTTTGAACCTTTTCTATCCAGCTGAAATTAAATTCTATAAATTCTTGTGAGTTCTATTAAAAAATGGAATAAAAAAAAAAAGGCCTAATTTAAAAATATTAAATATTGACATGAAATATTAGCGACTTAGGGCTACAGTAATTGGCCCGCAGAAGCTAATGTTTGATGAGCAACACTATGTAAGTTCAGCGTCCAGCACATTATAAATGCAGCAGTAATTGTTATGCACATTAAACTTGATCTGTTCCACGACTTATTTCCTTATCCATTTTCCAAATAGCCCCATTAATGTGAAGGAATGCACACTCCCCATCCCTGTGGGCTGTCATGGTGGTCCGAGGCCATCCCCACCCCTCCCCACCACCACGCTATTCAATTGTCCGCTCACCCTTGTCTTCATCCGTCACTCCCTCCTCCCTCCTCCACCGACACACTGCTGCCAGGAACTGTTCTATTACAGCTGTTCTAACACCTGTTTATGTGTCCCGCCTGGGGACCTTTTAAAATCCAAGGTCACCGCCTCAGAGGCTTTTAACCTCAACTTGAAAGGAGGGGCTCCACCTTTAACTCCCAACACCCCCCTTCCTACCGCCACCTCCATCCTCATCCTCCCCACCGTTGCATATTAAGACCCCGCCCCCCCCCCCCCCCCCCCAAGACATTTGCACAAATGTGTATCTGTGTGTTTGCCTCCGTGCACATTTGCCCCCGTGGCACATCATAAACCAGTAATTCACCATGCATCATTGATTAGAGTAAGAACTTATCATCTTTTCCAGTAAATGCTATCACCGACATATGTGTTATGTCGCATTAGTGATTCATCCTGGAGGCGGTTCGTCCTTAACATCTGGACTGAGATAAAATTGCCACAAGAAAAGATGATGCATTTACATTTATGGTATATAATGACACAAAATAATCCCATAACCACCACCACTACTACTCCTACATTATGAATAAGAATAAGACTGGAGATATTCACAGACTGAGCCCGGAGCCAAAACACAGTGAGATAGTAATTAACTAAATTTGCTATGTTCATGTTGCTAATAATTCCTTCTGTTTTATGCTATTTAAACCGGAAACCTGTCTTGAATATCTTGTTCTTACTCCCTCTGGACTTGAAAGGTGGCTCTGAAAAGTTTGTAGCTGGAGAAAAGCAGCTACAGGTAACAGCAGGTAACTCACAGTGGTTATGATCAATTGTTAAAGTTAACCCACTTTAATTATGAAAAAAGTATTAAAACAGCCAGTTTTAAACCACTCTGTCTGTTTATTTGCTCTGTATTTTAAAAAATATACTATATACAGCTTTCATTTGTTGCTAGGGCGGTTAAACAGGTAACCGTGCTGGCTGCAAGTGAAGGCTGTGTTTAAGTTATTATTTTGGCTAAAATACCTAAATGTACAGATAGACAGCACAGATGTGGATCATGCTGCAGGAGTCTCTAACTCTAAAGCATCATTATTAAAGTTATCAAAAACATTTTGGAGATGGAGCGAAAGAGTGAAACTCAGGAGCTCATGTTGGTGGTGTTCACAGGCCCTTGTTGACAGTGTTGCAGGAGGTCTAATATCAGAAAATGAATTGATCAATAAGTTGTGTTTATCATAATTGTGAAGGGATCACTCTATTCCCACCACTAATCACTGGACTTTTTAATTACATTGTAAAACAAAAAAAACGTGACAAACGACAAAAACCTCTGAGCAAGCAGATTTGAGGTTTCTCAGACCTGGACATAACGTCCATCTCACTGTGATATTCTTATCTTTCCATGAAGTAAATTCAAAATAATGAGAAGACCTCCACAGTTTTCCCCTGACGTTCATGAGTTTGTTTTCTGCCAACGCTCGTCTATCTCCTGTTCTGCTTTGCAGAAGCTGTTTCTGGGCATCAGTTACCACCACACTAATGTTGTTCAATAGATTAGTATAAGGTTTAAAAGCGACGTGGATCAGCTCTGTTCAAATTCTGCCAAATGCAAGTACCAGTACCATCAGGGGCTCAGTAACCAGTAGCTATAAATTAGAATAATCTATTACACCACCTTGATAATGGGGAAAAAGTGACGTTATATTATATATAATACAGTCGCCAATAGTTCTGCTCATTAACAGGCTCTAGGAGGAAGGATTTACAAAACAGAAAATGGTCTCATTACTTTGATGAGAAGAGAGAGATGTGGGAAATCAGTGTCGTGAAATGCACACAGAATTAATAAGGCAAAAAGCATTTTAACCCTTCTGCAGGCCGCTCATTATAACAGCTGAGAGACTTTGGTGTATAAGAAGAGAGAAAATCTGATGTAAATAACAGCAGAGCAACAAGATGAGGCTTTTAGTAACATGTGTCTGCACAAATCAATTATTCCATAGCAGGGAGTGCACCAGTAAGACATACATTAAGCATAAAAGCAAATAAGTGAGTGCACCTTCTTCTAATTGCTGTTGGAAATGCTAATACGCATCCTGAAGCAGCTCTCCTGTGTTTATCCCTGCTAATGTGAACATATCAGTCCAAAACATTAAAGGCATTTCTGTTCACGCGCTCGGATCAGAAGGCAGAACAAGCAGCGCCGGCTGCTGTTTGATTCCTGCTCACTGCACCGTGTGTGCGACTCCCTCTGCCGCGCTGCCTCAGCTGGGCTTCCTCACCTCCGGGGTCGGCCAGTCAAACGCTGCCAGAGGTCGACATGTGGCTCATAATGCTGCGGCGGCGGCGGCCAACCGCTCGCAGACATTCAGGGGATTTCAGATGGTTCCGGTGGCATGATTTTCACCTCACGCTGCGTTATGTGAACAGATTGATCCACAGTGAACGAACCGCTGAATAACAGGAGTGTGGATCTGCTTATGAAGTGTATGATGACTGCATTAAGGGGCGCTACTTTTAGCATGTTCCACCATCTGCCTGTGCGAGAACCTTAAAGGATCTGATTTGCTGCAACTTTCTCGTCTCATTTCTGACACTTTTTAACTACAGACAAGTTATTTATCAAACAGCTGTCATGTGAAGCGCTGCTTGTATCGAAGCAGCCACGCATGCATTAAAAGGCTGATGATATTCTGTATTTTTCAAACTGTCAACAAACCCCATCAGAAGGCCTAAACTAGCAGTGAATTGATCCTAATAACAAACATTTTCTATGTATCCAAAACTGATGTATAAGAAGAACACATCAGTGTATTATTCCACCACAGAAAATAGTCCCCAACAAATGTATTTATTTATTTACCTTTTATTTATTCATGTGAATTTGAAAAACATAATAAAAACAATTCAACAGATAATCCATAAAGAATTTAAATAACAAACAATAAAAATAACACACAAGGAAAATTTAAAATAAAAAATGAGTCACCAGTTTAAAACACTACTTACCCCTGTTTGAGTGACATTTGGTAAAAGCTCCAGAGCCCAGCTGTTTTAGGAAACTGCCGAACCTTTTTTTAAAAATCAAACTACATATGCTTGACCTACTTTGAAAGATTCACATCAGAAACACAGGGAGAATAAATGATCTGTGTCACAGACGAGGGCGGGAGAGTCAATATTGTATTTGGTATTTTCATGGGATTTGTTGACAAGAAACAAAAACACAGAATAACCCCCAGTGTTACGCTTTAAGATTACACAAAAATGGGGGAAGGCAAGTGTGACTGTGTTTATTTCACTGGATTAAAATTGTTCATGTTCAACCATTATTCATACAGTAATACAGCAAATGCACTGTTAAAAGATACAATAGAAAAGACATAAAATGACTAGAACAGTCATTAATAGAGCAGACTAACAGATGATTAACACCTCAGCTGCATGTTTCATGTTTAGGTGATTTCACAGATGATTCCTTCAGAGTGCTGGAATAAACTAAAGAAGGTCTGGTATGGGTTTCCTGAAACATTAGTCTGCCACTGGAGCGGCTGAAAAATGAGCCAGAGCAGTGAAGATGAGATATAAGATGGCAATTTCCCAACAAGGGAGTTGCAGATAAATAAATACCAGTGGTTATTACATCTCAGAGAGATGTAGTGTGGTTGTCTGTGCGATGTGGAAATCGCTCCTCCACCTCACCACATGTATTAAAGAAAAAAAGAAAAGAAAAGCAGGTGGTCTGAAAAAAAATATAATAAACACCTTTTCAAAATAAATTTCAATGTAGCGAAACAAGGTCTAACTACGCCTCAAAATCCTCAGGGGGGGGGAAAGAAAAGCTATTTCAAAAAACAGTCGCTGAAAATATAAGAAAACACTCCGACCATCTTCTGGCTCCAAATAAAGAGGCAGCGTCGAGCGAACTGCTAATGCACTGTGGTGATTTCACTCTTTTGATAAGACATTTACAAGTGAGCATTGGGCTGCAATTACCCAGGGATCTCAGGAGAGACGTCAGACACATCAATGACATGCACATCCTCAACAAAGCTCTCCAGCAGCGGCCCTCCGTGATTTTACATCTTTATTTGTCCAGTAAAGAAACACCCAAATGAAATGTTGAGCCATGGTAGCAGCTCAACTCCAGGGATTTTAATATCAGGCTGTCAGATATCCGGTCCAGACTGAAATATATCATAACTATCGGATGCACTGTAAAAAAATTATTCATGTGGTTCAACTTAAAAACTTAACTTCAATTGCTGTCTTAAAAATGTCAGTAAACTCGAGTTGAAGATGATCTTTGTTCAAACCAGGAAAGTGAACGTATACAAGTTGTTTAACTCTCATCAACGATGTTGCATCCATTCAAGAATCCCTGCTTTATCTTGTTAAAAAAACATTCACTTCCACACTGTTTCAACTCACTATTTCAAGTTAAGATAACTTCAACTGTCTTCATACCAATTGTCATTTCACGTTCAGTTTACTCATGTTTTTAAGGCAGCAATTGAATGTATATTTTCAAATTAAGTGGACTTATATTTTGACTGAATTCAGTTCTAATCTTCGTCATGTTTAACATTGTTTTCATTGTTATGAAAAGAAACAACCAGGACTTGCCTTCGCTTGTATTAAAGACACACAGCAAGTTTACGTCATGTCTGTTTTTCATCAAACAACAAAAAAGGAGAAAAATAGTTTGAAGTTGATTCCATTAAAATTCTGTATGACTGTATTTTTTTTACAGTGTGGGTTTCTGTGAACTCGCCATCACCAGGACATGTAAATGCCCAGGGGATGAATCTTGATTAATTCTGACATCACTGGGTCAAATATTTGCTTGTCTAAAACTTACTTCAGTTTATGAGCAAATACCTGCCAAACTAATGACTCTCCCATAAATATGTTGTGTCAATAAAACGGTTTTACCATTCTTCACATTTAATATTGCAACTGGAAGGCAGTCCCAACATGACACTGATTATACGCTGTCTGTGAGCTCAACTTGTGTCACTTTCATGTCAGTTCTGTAGATCTGTAGATCCCTCTTAGCGCTGGTGCTGAGAGCAAAACAAAGAGTCTCAACGTTTGTGTTGCAAACTGATCCTGCAGGATTCCTGCAGAGTCCAAGGACGCCAGGTTTCCTGTTTTTCTACGTTACAGAAATCAGGTTACTGTCAAAATATAAGAATAAGCAGATTTCCTGTGTGTGTATGTGAACGCCTACGCCTGCGGCATTCAATGCATAATGCAAACTACAGGCTGATAGAGGATGTCAGTCATCTCAGTGGGGCCCTGGATTGATTTACGCTAATTATCCTAATGTTCATAATAAGAAATAATGTGCTAATGATAGGTTGATATAAAAAATGCTACGCACTCCACCTCTAGCATCACAGCAGAGACTTGGAACAGATCGATGACAGGAAGCAGGTGTTTCACGGTCAGACACTGTGTCACCACACAAAGCATTAGAAATCTGCATGCTGTCAACACGTTCAGATAGTTTTAAATTAAAATCGATTTTAGCCTATTAGCTCAATACCTGAACGATAAACAAGATGGCTTGAAAGTAAAGCAGCCACACAGAGTCAGTTGTCAGGACAATTTCACACCCGACTTGTTCGGTAATTAATGGATAATAGAAGAGGCTGTTAAAGAGCAACATTCATCACTATATCCATAATTTCATTCTCTCGAGGTGGAGAAATAAGTCTTTTATTTCTGAGGTCACCATTATCTCCCTGCTCATCTCTCGCGCTCATATTTCATGTCTTTGTCCGCGGCGAGGAGAGCAGATCGCCGGCAGCAGATCTGGACAGTTGATGCTCTGTGTGTTTGCTCTTTTCCTCATCTCTCCTGACACTCGGCCATGAGGAATAACTTTCTCTCTGTTTGTCTTCATGTGCCGCATAATGTGTGTGGCGTATAGGGTCTATAGGCGCTGAACTGACATATTGTGACCAGGTGTGACAGAGAAAGGCCGTTCATCTGTCAGCGCGGAGGCTGGGCCGCGGGTCAGAGAGCAGCCACTGGGCAAATAAACGGCGTAATGTAATCCAGTCCAGGCCTCAAACAATGGGGCCCTCCATTCCTGAAGCTGGGTGTGCCTCCACCGCAGAGGGTGGCAAATATTTCAAGTATGAATTTAAGATTTTCCTGAAATCAAACCACATATTTGATTCTATTTAAACTTGGCAGTTTCACTCTGTAAAATAGCTTTTATTGGCAGTTCGTCACTCCCATCCTGGATTCAAAATGCCTTCACATACTGAGGAGGTTTCAGGAAATGATGCGCGCACGTGACCCAGCATCAGTGGTTGTAATTTAATCTCATTAATATCAGCCTCACTGTTGTTCACTGTTCAGGAGCTGCATCAGAGCGGCTCAGCTGAGCATCTCCTGCTGTGTGCAGCATGAATCAGACTGATGGTTGTAGTTCCTTCTTCTTTTGTTTTTGTTGTTGGTTTGATTCTGTCATCAAAAACACCAGTTGTTCTTCTGTTGTATTTAAGTACAAACTTTGATAACATTTTATTAAATTCAAATCCAGTATCCAGGAGGGCTTGAGCCAATATTTGATAATGTCGAATATCATGATATTTCCCAATATATGTGATATTTTTCATGATATTGAGACAGTTTGCGGTTCACCCTGCTGCTGAGTCTGATCCTCATTTCTCTGTTTTTCTCACTGTACATTTAAACTGGGTGGTTCCCAACCTGTGGGCGGCGACGGTATTACAAGTGGGCTGACAAATCATTTCAAAAACCAATTTTGGTGAAAAGATGTAACTATTAAAAAAAAAAAAGATAAATACACTGTTGCCCATAAAGTTGGAATAATTTTGTTTTCAGACACAGTCCTCTGTTTATTCCTATTTAAATGCATCAGTAATCACTTTTGACCAGGTGCAATGATTACATTATGTGTCCCAATTACCCAGGTGAAATGAAATAAATCACATTGTCACAATCATTTCATGGAAAGAGGTAAAAAATATTTTATTCCAACTTTATGAGCAACAGTGTATAAATAGAAATAAAGTTTTTAAATGTTTTAAAAAGAAACAAACCAAAGGAAAAAAACTGACTCTTGTAATGAAGTGTTACCTTAGAAATAAGAGAAGGAAATGGAAATGGAAATTCAAATCTTTTTAAATTCTTTATTGAATCTTATTATGTTTACTCCTCAACATCTACAAGTAACTAAAGGCTGAAATAACTCAGACCTCTAATCACCTTTTGTTTTGTAGCTTTAGCTTCACGTATTTCACAAGCTGCTTACTCCACACAACAAGATCCTGATTCACAACTATTGGATTCTTAAATCGACGGAGGTGATAAGTGAGAGCGTAGAGAAGAGTCGTCAGTCTGTCGGTCCCTGTTGAACTACCAAAACACAGCGTCTTGTGCAGGTCCGTGTGCTTCAGAGAGCATAACATTTTAGCAGTTATTAATTAATATTAATTAGCTGCAGATGATCCGATCTGCTGCCTGTGATGTCCGTCCTTTTAACCAGAGGCAGCAACAGTCCGCTAACGAGGTAAGGGCAGATAACAGATAAGGGGGGAGACGACCGGCTATCAGAACCCATCCCTAGTCGTCGCTGCTCAACAAGTGTTTGCTTTTGTATTAATCTCCACTTTCTGTTACCATAGTAACCATTGGTGTCACCAGAATAACCAGGAGTGAAATCTAAAGGATTACAATTTTAAGACACATAGACTAAATCATCAGTTTTTTCATATGATGACTAAACACATAATTATCACTTTTGAGTCTTTTGATGATCTGTTGATGTTTTTCACGGGCTTTCGCTCGCTCTGTATTTTCCCAGGCTGACAATAGCCAGCTTGAGAAATGAGTCACGGTGTATTCTGCTGTGCACAGGCAGAGAGGAAAGGTGCTTATTCTTCAGGGCTGAGTTGGTTTCACAAATGGAGGAATCCCTCCTCTCCTCCCTGCAAAGCTGCAGGAGTTTGAGAGAGGCACAGAAAATTGCACAGCAGTGGGATTTTATTTTCTCTTTCTCCAGGAAGTGATTGCTTACTGAATACCTGACTAGCTATAATCTTGGCTGGGGTTGGATGTTGAGCATCTGCTTACACTTGTTTTACGACCATACGCTTCAAATTTCTTTCCACAAACAGGCATTATTCTCATGATAAATGATTATTAAAAAGAATACCCTTCCCCATTCTTTTTTAACAACCTACATTTCACCCAGATTTCATTAATATCACCGCTTTTTAAAGCTGTGACTCAGACTACTCTCCCATCGTCTCTGCTCCATTATCCCACTCTCAGTGTGTGAATGTGGGATAATGGGATAGCTTCACACACACACACACACACCGGCCGAGGAGATTCAGAGGGAGGTGTAACATTTCATCTTGAGACCGTCCGTTCTATTCTCATTTTTTATTATATTAGAGTTAAAATACGTCTCCTACTCCACCATGCATCATCTTTCCTAATCTCCTACGGTCTGACCCATTTCTCAGCATGAGTGATAGAAAAGGAAAAAAACAGGAAAATGAGTCAGATTTACTGTTTTATCTCTTCAGATGATAAGAGCTCATGAGAACCATTATCTCATCAGCAGATGACATGATGTGGCCTCAGTTTTAAGGTGTGTTTTTAAACAAATAAACACATTTTCCTTACTTGACCACTTCAGCTACTGATGACAGTCGCCCTCATGTCCTTTCCGTTGCGTCTCTCTAATGGACATGTCAAAGCTAAAGCTAGAGGGAAAAGTTCCTGCTGTCATTTTCTTCCTCTTCACTTCCTCCGTCCTCTGCAGTGCCATTCACATCCCCGTGTCTGTCCATCTTACAGTCACTGATTTAAAAAATAAATAAATTGTAGACTGAGCTTTAAAGATGAGGCCGGCTCATTCAGTCACTGGACCAGGGTTACGTCCATTTTCCTTATCTGTCTCCCGCCACCTTTAGGAGGACGGCGAGGGCATGCTGACACAAACAACTCACCTCACAATCCCTCCAAAGACACACAACACACACATACACACACACACACGCACACACACACACACACACACACACATAAACACACATACCTCTTCATCTTGCAAAGGAGATGCATGCTGGAAACTCTTGTACTCTGTTGCCACACGCTGCAGTAATTACGTGAGGCTGGATTCATTATTGTATAATGGTTTAATGTCCCCCGGTACCTGCCACAGGATCCCACTCGCTCAGTGCTGCAAAGATTAAACTAGAGATTAAAGAGCTGCGTGAGGAATGACTCCAGTATTTTTCAAAAGGAAGACGTAAGGCCGTGTTTTCTGGGTGAATTACTCAGATATACGGGTTAGTGTTCTTGTTCATGGCTATTTAATGGCGTCAAGGTCAAAGCTGGAAGACTTTAGGTTTGTTTCAACAGCAGCTAATTGTAAGTCCTTGCTTCACATTCAACGACCGTCATATAACATGGAAACAACAATTATATATGGTATAACTTCAGCATAAAGACAGAAGGCGGATTAAGATCTGAAAGGAACTCTCAGTCGGGGATGCTAACTTCCCTATAAACATGTTTTTGGTATTTTCAGATCATCTTCCACACATTTTTTCTCAAGTTGAAATCTTTTCCTTTCAGATTGGACGCCCGACTTGTGACTCTTTGTATCCACTAGCGTCTTTGCATCTATGCTGCCTTGAGAAAATGTGTGTTCTGTCTCAATAGATCTTGGGAATCTGTGCCAGAAAAACACATCACGTCCCAGCTACAGAGGTCAACGCGCATGTGTCCCACAGTGTCTAAACACGGGACCTCGACTACATGATACTTCTTTCTCCATGAATATTTGGAGAGAATATTTTCTAGCAAGTATTGACTTTGCATTCTTGGATTCGTTGTTCACCTTGGGACTCCATTCAAAACTGTTACTGGCTGTTCTTTTGTCCTCTGTAATCCGTTGACAAAATTTCTAAAGAACTGATATAAAAAACAGAAAACACAAAGGAAGAACAAGGACAGGCGGTAGATAAACATCTCAGCAGTTTACTCGCCAGCTGAGAACACATCACATGGTCACAGTTGGCCAGCAGCAGCAGCGAATGGGGAAAAACGAATGAGAGCCAAAGATTCACTTAAAGAAAGACCCATCACACCCAAACGACACTCTGTTTTTACAGCCCCAGAACTGATCATGCAAAATCAAACACAGGAGCAATTTGAAACTGTAATGATGCTTGTTCGTCTCATCTTCTTGAGAGGTTTGCTCCACAAGGACACAAACTTTAACTGAGGACTCTTGAATTTAATTACCACCAACTGGCCTCAGTTTTAAAAGTCTCGTTGATGCGGACGTCCGATCATGCCGGTGTCATGATGTCTCACTCTCCAAGTGTGCGACACCTCTCCGGAGAGGTGCAGCACCCGCAGGCAGATGTTCGTCATTAATAATTATTACCCATCAGCCCGACATGCGAGAGCCGAGGATACTCGAGCCCGCCTCTCTCTCAGCTCCTTGTCTACCAGTGACTTCAGTGGATGAGGGAGCAGCTGAAGTTTTAACATCCACTTTACACTGGAGTCCTGCTGCAGTGAAACGGACTCTACACCGTAGACTCTGCCTTTACGGCGGCGCTGGTGGTGAGAGATAATGCAGACGCACTAATTGAGTGTTTTGGAAGAAGCCCAGAAGGCTAATGGAAGTTTTGGGGTAATAAGGCGGTGAATTGAACAGGCTGCTCTTACTTCTCATCTCACTGTTTCCAGAAAAAAAAAAAAGAGAGAGAGAGAGAGAGACAGGGCAACTGTTTGGAGACAAATACCGGCAGCTGTTTGCAGCAGCGCTTTGATGAAAGGGGACTTCACAGAGGGGCCTGAAAGCTGTTGGAATTGTGACTGAACTTCTGTCATCAAGAGCCGTATCCTCCTTCAAGTCCTCAGGCAGTCGGTTTATCATTGAGTCATGATTCATTTACTGTAAGAAGGCTTTTTATTTAGCCAACCCTTAATGAGCTGGAGCGTCATCACAAGGTTATATTAAGACGTTAATTGGGGTGTGATAAATATCAGTTTTTGAGTAACGGAGCTGCTTGAATGAAAGCACGTGGATATGTAAAGTTCAGGTATGAAAAAATACTTAAGCGTTAAATATATAAATTTAATATAATACATTTATGAAAACCTCTTCAGCAAACTACCTGCCATCATCTCTCATCTCAGCTTTTTGCTTTTATTGTTATTCAGACCCATAAACGTTATGCTAACTGTACGTTACAGTGTCTATAATGCACTTGTAGGAGAACAGAAGGATTGCCGTGAAGTTTGCCGCCGACTGTCGAATGTTAGCATGCTAATGTGGCAAGGTAAATCAGCATTGCCATCGAAGCAGCTCTGTGCCAGAGTACGGCCTCGCAGAGCTGCTGGCGTCGTCGTAGACTTGTTAAAGTTGCCTCATCGCAGTTGTTGTTTCTTTTTCTGTGCCTACACTTTTCTCTGCTGTACACGAGTACCATGCAGAGCACACAAGTACACTGATATTTCTTCACAACATGTACTTTTCATTTGGTTTGATTTGTTTTTTTTGGGTTTTTTTTTTGTAATTAGAGGGTCTAGTCACCCCCGGCCTTCCTGTAACTGTGACACATATCAAAAGAAATGGAAGAGAAATAAGCTCTCAACTGAAATGTGAATGCTGCAGTCCTATTTAAGTACATTTGACACAGCGGATAATCAAGACCACACATAGTAAGGTTATTTATTATACACTGCAGCAGTCTGCAGTAGCGCTTCTGCAGATCTTCACAGAAGAGCCATTAAAGTCCCTAAAAGAGCCATTAAACTGAATAAAGTGGCATCCATTTAGAAGTCCCCTCCTGTGAGTTGCAGGAAAGATGATGACAATACGACGAGAGAGATAGTGTGTGTAATCTCCTGCTCCATTTCCACCACAGACTGGAAATATTTGGAAAAACTCAAATAAAATGATGAGCGAAAATGAAGCTACGGTTCAGAAACCTCTTCAGAGTGAGAGAAGTCATTATCAAGAAGGCCCTTGTATTGTTTCCCCTGGTTTTCATAATAGTTGTTAATGAAGAGACTTATTCCAGGGGATCGCTGGGACTTTTACAAATGAGCCATCGCATCTTTCTTTCAGTGCACTGGGCTTTTTTCTGCTGTTGTTTCATCGTAGTCATCAGTCCAGCAAAGTACAGCTGCACCAGACAGCTGTGGGACATCCTAATGTCCAAAAACTAGCAGCAGTGATATTCTCTGCTGTACCAGTAGTATCAATAATATTTTGCAGCATCATGGGATCCTCATCCGTCAGTGGACGACTGGGAGTAAAAAAGAAAAGAAATGAGCCTGGACATACATTATGACCCGGATTGGCCCTGATATTCTATTCAATAATAAATAGATCCCAGAAGAAGAAAATGGGGATCTTGTTCACTAGATCTAAACTCTCTATAACACATGTAATCTGTTCAGAAATGGGATACGATCATTTATAATTCAAAACCAAATATTTCAGTGAATTATTCTGTACCCCATCGTCACTGGATCCTGGGGGTGAGACAGATGGTGTCGCGCTGCTGTTGCCTTCAAGTGTTCCTCTTTCAGTCCCTGCCTCCAGATACACAGTATTTTGTGATGCAGTGGCTGGATAAACACTGTACAGTAGCTAAGTTTTTTTACCAAAGTTACAGTATCAGCATAAGAAACATTTAAAGCTGCACTGCTCGATTTTGGCCACTAGGGGGGAAGAAGGACTCCAAAGCAAGCTGAGAGACGCACCCTGTTACAGTGAGTGATGCCGTGAGTCTGTGGAAGTGTCGACAAGCTTCACGGAAACACTGGCCAACATCATCATCCCTACGATGACTGCGAAGTTATATCTGGACCTGAAACCTCGTGCTGCTGTGGGTTTAGCAAATCCTCTTTAGGGTGAATTTCACTGCACACATATACATTAGTATCTTACATATAAACCCTTATTCCTTGAATCTTTTTTATCACAAATGAATTATTCACTCGCCCTTTAGCTCTGTTTTGGGCTCCACAAACTTTGACAAAAAAATATCTGGCTCTTCAGCAGCTACATTTCATAAGTTTCATGCAAACTNCGAATTTCACTGCACACATATATATTAGTATCTTACATATAAATCCTTATCCCTTGAGTCTTTTTTATCACAAGTGAATTATTCACTCGGCTCTTCAGCAGCTACATTTCATAAGTTTCATGCAAACTCTCTATGGAATCACAATGAGCGACCAATATAAAAACACTGATTACTGGAACCTTTGCATTGTGAATTATTTGTGCACAGACTGTCAAATAGTGGGATTTTGACGTAATGGGTGAAAAATATCTTTTATTATATCTTTGCTATATTTAAACTTACTGCCTCGGCCGTTCGTGTGAGCGTACCACCATGTGAGTAGTGTCTGATATTTTGAGCAGCCCAGGGCAGCTTAATAGCTGGAACATCACTCGTGCTGCTCTGATGTCTGGTGCTTCAAAATGAATGAATCATCGTGTAGCACTTTATTTGTTCTCGCTTTTTTTTTTGGCCCCACCTTTTGCAGTCGGCGTCCTGCTGCTTTTTCCATGTTCCTGTTTATCCAGAACACAAACAGCGAGTTACAGTACCGACAAGTTCAGTGTGTAAAAAGACAAGGATGGATTAGCATTTCCCTCACGACCATCCCTCCCTCTCTCCCCTCTGGAGCCTGTTTCCTCCCAGAGAAGACAAGAAAATAAAACACAGTTATATTTATGCTGTTTTTGTTTCATTCCTGTTTGGCTCACAGGTCGACCAGCCCAGCAGATAAACTCCCGCTACTCCAGATGGTCACTCGGCCTCTGATTGCGTCAGAGCCAGGTTACTATGAAAGTGTGATTCTGGATTATAAAACCTCCAAGCTGAGAGCACTCATATGTTTAAAAGGTAGCTGCTGTTCTGTATCTGTCACCGGATCCCCTGTCTATTCAAACACAGGCGCTTATCACTGACCTTCCCCCACATGCCCAATATTAAACGTGTCTGCTGGTGATTAATTTCCACTTGAGCAGTGCTGGTAAAAGTGTCTACCAGTTCTGTGTTGATGATGACATGTCCTGTAATTGACTGTGATTAATAGTTGCCATGGAATTGCTAATGCGCCCCAAAGGCAGAGCTGTGAGTCGGTCATATTACCAAGTGATGATTAAATGTCCTCAGTTCGGCCCCCGGGGAGCTATAGGCCATGACAGCGTGTCAGAGGACGGCGGAGGAATCTTCCATCTCCATTCCTCCACACAAAAGTTTTCTCACTGTGATTATCTCAGGTCACATTTGATAAGAAGTTGGTTTCCCTCACTTTGTCTGGCTGGATTTCAGACTCGTTGGCTGATGTTATACTTATCGTCTATTGCTTGCTTTAATGAGGTGTGCTGCGTTAAAAACAATATGTGTCAGAGTTTCATTTTCATTTAAATCCTTAAATTTAAACACCACAAAGGATTGAAGTTGGTCATCACACAAACTTACATGTGTTCAATTTAACACTGTTAGTTCAGTTTACTGATTTAACAGGGACAATGCAATTTAACATGGTTCTAATACAAAGCATGAAACAGACGTGTTGCACAGAAAGTTTATAGCTATTGGTAATTTTCAACTTAAGATAATCATTTTCTTTTATGTACATAAGAGGAAACACTCCTCAGAGTGATTTTGCATCCTTATTTTTTATGTAATCAATAAAAATATCAATAATAATCAATAAATGTATAATAATTGTGTGGAATGTGAGAGGGGTCGCTCATATTGAACTGTTGATCTGCAGTTTCAATGAGCCTGATGAAGCATTTTAGTGTCTTTAAGCCTTTTGTTTTCACTCACAACTTTACTGTTGTGATTCATTCTCACCGGTCTCATAATGTAATATGTTATAATGTTATATGACGTCATGTTTACACGATGTAGGAATTAAATTTAACACCAACATCCAAGTTTCATGTGGATAAAATCAAAACAGTTTGATTCAAAGATGGAGACCGCACTCGGAGGATTATGTCCAGATGCAAAAGAAACATGATGTAACATTAAATTATGCTTTTCCCAACTACTGTTGAAAGATAAAATGATACCAAACTCAGCCATGCATCTTCATCTCCATCTCATTTTCATTAAAAGCTTTGCTCTTTTGATGGATTCATGCTTTCGCCTCACAGAAGGGCCTCCGTGCTGAGCAGCTGCTGGAGATGAGTGTCCTGAACTTGCACCCTGAATCCTATCAGGACTCCAATTAATAATTTCCACCATATCCTCCCTGATTCTGCACCAACTGGAGGGAGGGGTGGCGGGGGGGGGACAACAAATCTTATCAAAAAGAAAAGATACAAAGGAATCAAAAAAAAAAAAAAACAGCCACACATGAGATGCAAAATATGAAATTTCTAGATCAGTGATGCGGGCAGATTCACACAGTGTTGACAAAACTGGTAAATTATTTGATATCAATGGAGGAGTAAAAGAAAATTCGTGCAAATAAGAGTGAGTAACCTTGACATCACCTCCATCCCACACATGCACTGAGAGGAGTGTGTGTTGTGGGCTGATGGAGGAGTGCATAATTTACTAATGACACAGTACATGACTCCTGGGTATTGAAGAATTCAAACTTTGTAAAAATAAATGTGCATAATTTCCCCATAACAACAAGACAAGACCTATTAAACCACTACTGATGTTAGTCGGGTTACTAGGGTCTTAGTTTGTACAAACATATTCACATTAATAACTTATTAGTAGAGAGAGAAAGACAACAGCCAAAGTAAATACGCTCATATAAAATATATTCTGAGAAAACAAAATTGCTGAAATGAAATCTGAATGTTGTTAATCTGCTCCTCATATACTGTAGCCACTTTCAAATATGTAATACTTTACGAGGCATATTATTAGACTCATAATTAGTTGTAATAATCCTGTTTGGGTTTGTGCTTTTACACTGTATTGCAAGACAAACGTAGTAACTCAAACCACATTCCCTGTGGCATCCCATTATGAGAACATGATTACACTGTGTTTACTTGTAGCTGTTGAAGAGAAGATATTTACGGATTAAAATAAATACATGGTGTGAAATGAAGTATGTTATAAAACCTTAACCTGGCCCTGTATGCTTTCACCAGGTGGAGAAAATAACCATTGAAGTTGACTTTAAATAGCTGCAGCTAATGAGGTGTTAACATCTGAACAGTGCACTTCAGGTGAATATACTAAAGTCTGTATACTTCAGTGCCAGGAGGCTGCCTTTGGTTTGTAATGATGAAGCCTTGCTGCACTGCCTGCTGCCTTTGACATTATGTTTTTGTGGAGTCACAGTAGTGATTTGTGGAGATTATTACTGACAGGAAAACATCGAACCCCAAAATTAGATCACATTAGTTCTTACGCGTTGATTGTAATGTATCAGTCGACAAAGACAAGTGATTATTGGTTTTGTCGTCGCTGTAAGACATTTCATAATGCAGGTGCAGCGTTGCGGTCCAGACTGAAATATCTTAACTACTGTTGGAGGATTGCCATGAAACTTTGGTCAGACATTTTATGGCCTGCGGGGGATGAATGCTACTGACTCAGGTCATCCCCAGACCTTTCATCTAGCGCCACTAATTGGAATATATACCAATTATTTGGTATTGATATCCTCGGTGTTTGGTCAATGTTTGTGGTTTTGAGTGAAATATCTCAGCAAATATGAGATGGATTGCCATGAAGTTTGCTACCGCTGTTCATGCCCCGCCCTCAGGATAAACTGTAATAACTTTCTTGACCCCTTTACTTATTAGGTGACAATAATTTATTATGTGAAAACTTTGCAACACAAAACTTACCTTACTTCTTATGCATTGACTGTAATGTACCAGTAGATGAAGACAAGGTAAGTATAGGTTTTGTAGCTGCTGTGTTTTGAAGTGTTGACATTTCATTATATCAGGGAGTTTTTTTTTTTTCTCTATGCGGTTTCACCATTTTTTCTCTGGGAATAGGGAACAAAGTTTTGTTCTGTAATGAGTCCTTCCAAGTGGGAAGGACTTGGCTTGGAGAAAGGAAGACACGAAGCTGTCCCCTATGATTAATTCAAATGAGATGAAGCATGAACCCCATAGGAGTGTTGCTTAGATAATTACAGCAAAGGAGACGGGAGCAAATGTTGTCCTGCTGACGAAACCAAAGTCACAAGAACAATTAATGAAGGCAAAGAAAGCTCAATGATCAACCGCGGTGCTGGCTTTAGCTCAGAGGGACAGCGGTGGTTTAACCGTTTGCTTGGTGGCTGCCTCTAAAGTTTGTTGTGGTAAAACAAATAAATAAATAAATGTGGGCCATTATTTATGGACGTCATGCGATTATAGAATTCTGTTTCTGCTCAGCAGCTCTGCAAACCCCAGGGGAGCGTTGTCAGTTCTCGTACTTGTGCTCTGTCGTCTCTTTTATCGGTTGCAAACCCCCCTCGCTGAGTGTTTCTTAATGTAAATGCATATTTCAGTCCCTTTTTTTTTTTTTTTTTTAGTTTTGTCTCCTTAATCTTTATTAATGTCTCACTCTTCCTCTTAACATTCAGGCCAGTAGCACACTGCATAAGCACACACTGAGTAGCACGGGGACTTCCTGAGTATCTGGAGTGGAAAAGGTTTTCTATGCTCAGTTTATTTCACCTGCTTGAGGTTTCAAGCTAAATGCTACTGAGCACCAGACATGCATAGCAAACAGAGTGTGCAAGCTGCAGAGTGTAGCACAGTCTTGAATCATATGTATACGAGCACCTCTGTAGAGCGACAAGTAATGATTGCTGTATTTAATGATTTCTATATTGATTTTTTTATAAAGTTAGAAATTAATGAAAATGCACGTTTCCTAGAGCCCAAGGTTGTGTGTGGTCAGCAGTTCAAACCCTGAAGGTATATAATCTACAACTGTATTAACCACAGAAAATCAATAAATCTCCACATTTGAGAAGTTGGACCAAGGCAGTGTTTGGCATTGTTGTTGCTAAATGACTTACATGATTTACAAATTATCAAAACTTTTAATTAATTTTGACAAGTAAGCGTTTTCTTGTACTTGTGGTTGTAGAAAGAAACACACTGTATAAATCCAACAGATTACACAACAAAATACATCTGTACTTCTGTATCTGCGAATTAATAGTAATGGTCCGGTTTGGTTCAGTTAAGGCACAAACACGACTTGGTTAAAGGAGCTATTTGTAAGTTTTGCTATTGCAACATAGCTAACGTTAGCATTAGCAGCTGTTTACTTACCAGTCTAGAAGAAACGTTGTGAGTTCAGCATTAAAAATGTCATTCCTTTTACTCACCAACAGCTGTCTCCAGTGGTGGAAAGCAACAGCAATGTTAAGTCTAGTCTCTATCACGTCTTCTCTTCTGCTGAAGTTAGCACGCTAACCAGCTAGCCCTCGTCACTGTAGCCTCCAATCCGCCCTGAAGACACGGCACTGCTCAGAGGACGTATTATAACCTCTTGTCTTGTAAACGCAACAATGGTTGAAGCTCAAGTAGCTCTTACAAATAGCCTTTTTAAGGTTGGGAAGCAATTTAATTTAATTTTAATTTAATTTAATTGTTATAACAGTTAAAAAAAAAAAAAAACAATGTTGACTGTCAGTAGGAAACAGGAAACTCCAGTTGCAGACTTTTATCACATGTTACACAAACCTTAAACAAACTGGTGTTTCAGCTGGATTTATAGTTGTGCACAGAGATACCACGTGCTGACCTTAAGATCTTGAACCTGTTCACCACGGCTGCTTGAGTTTCTAACGCCGGTGGAGACTGTCGATAGTGACAACGGCGTTACTCAGTAGTGTTTTCCTTTTCAGTAACACACACTCAACAAAGCCATTCTTCTGCTCACTGCACTTGATCACAGTAAATAACAAAGGTAAACACAGAGCTTGAATGGCATTAGTCTCCTCTTCAGGTTTAAGACAAGGCGAAATAGGAATTAGTTGTAGCAAATGCGTCACTGTATTTTGCAAAGTAAATGAAAGAATGTAAACACAGTCTAGTGTGTTGAATATAATTAAAGCACAAGAAACACACACACACACACCGTACATCTGTCTGTTGCTGTCAGAGGGTGAAATCCAACGCTGAACCAAATCTGCACTGTAGATATTTAATGGCAGGACTCCAGTTAACCATTTGTGTGAAGTATAAATCCATGGTACACTAATCATGATTTCTGCATCTGACTCCTTGAACTTAGTGACCATTTATAATCATGTTAGTTTAACATGGCGCACCAGGACAGAGGTTGCCTGATCCCGTCATGTGTCTTCAATTACTTCAACACAGTCGTGGAAACGGGGCTTGATTTGCTTAATTATATATTGATGTGTTTAATTCTTTCTCAGTAAGTGTCTATGAGGCTCCCTGGAGCCGGAGTGCAAACTGTGCCGAGAGCAGCGTGCTCTGTTTACGTCTGACTGCCTGTGAACTCTGTCAGGGGTCTTTAGTCTGACAGATGGAGAACCCTGGGCTTAGACTCACCGTGTCATTCTGTCTAAGGAATGAGGTTTCAAGACGGGCCAACTTGACTCACACTGGGTATTTTTGGAACAAACAATCAAACAAGATCAGGGAGAGAATCTGTGTGTGTGTGTGTGTGTGTGCGTGTGTGTGTGTGTGTGTGTGTGTGTGTGTGTGTGTGTGTGTGTGTGTGTGTCGCGCTGCAGCTCACAGCTTCATATTTTCACTAACACACACACACACACACACAGGCGGTGGTATAGTCTGTTTCCCATGCGTCAGACTCTGTGTCCACGTCCGTCTACAAACCCCCAGCGTTCCAGTAAACCAAGTAAATAATTAGATCAATAAGGGGTATTAATTTTTTCAGAGGAATCCACCCTGCAGGCTCACACTGCAGTATTTTCCCCTCTCAGAGCAACATCGTTATTCTTAAACACATCACTAATGACCCGATCGATAAGCTGCCGTGAAGCTGCCAAAATCCTAAATCAGAGAATTATGACTTTCCCAACGTCAGCGCTGAATATCTGCCTGTGTTGTAGAGACGTATTGAATTTTAGAAGTTGAAATTCAAACCTCCTCCGGAGTGCAAAAACTATTAGAATTGTAAAAATTGCTTCAGACTTTCATTTTTCTGCTGTTCTTGCTGTGACAAGATGCAGCTTTGAATAGTTTCATAGTAAGAGCAGTGAACCACATTTATCAAGGAAGAAGCAGAAAATGTTGCTGAGAAAAAAAGGTTGACTTTATCTCTGTGGCTTGTGTAGTTTTCACAGAAAACTGTACAGTTTGTGTGTGTGTGTGTGCGTGTGTGTGTGTGTGTGTGTTATTGTAGCTGTTAGTACTACATTTCTAAACCTGACCGTTCCAGAGGCAAAAACCAAGTCTTTGTAAAAAGATTTTTATCCCTACAAATTGATTAGAGGACAATTCTCCTACAGTAACAGTTATCATGGCAGGAAGCTCACAAGGTTTAAAATGCTTTCCACATTCATTTGACATTTAACACACACACACACTGACACAGATATTGTAGTTTCACTTTGACTTAGTAGTTGGTCGCGTAAGAAAATGGAAGAGACAAAAACGAGAGAAAAATAAGAGCTAAAGATAAAAGTGACGACAGAATAAGCTCACACTTCTATATGATTTAATTTCAAGGCAGCAATTTCCCACTCAGCAAGGAGTGTGTGGGCATATGTGTATGACTAAATGTACGATGAATCAGAGGGTGTGTGAATGAAGGAGTGCGTCTCTACATCATCATAAAAGTGCTGTGAGTACTCATGTGTCAAATGAATGGTGTAGGAAATGGATCTGAGCTTTGAGAGTAATGCGTAGGACTTTGTTATTAAGACTAGCATTTCATGTGTAATGAATTTCTCCTTGTGTCACTCTGTATGAGTAGCATATCATGTGCTGTTCTCATATGTAAAAAAATAAATAAATATCTTCCAGGTGATTTGGTGTCCAGGGCCATGCACCACCTGCAGCCGCTGCACATCAAAAACCCTAGCAACGGGACTCCGGTCCACCAGAAGACCAACGCCACCACCACCACCACCACCACCACGGTGCACTGGGAGCCCGAGGCCCTCTACACCCTGTGTTACTTCATGCACTGCCCACAGATGGAATGGGAGAACCCAAACGTTGAGCCGTCCAAAGTCACCTTACAGACTGAGAGGTGAGTCCGACAGTAACCCAGGAAGTGATGACGCTTGTTTTTACATCTGATTATTTTGTTTCCTTCAGTCATACTTAAGAGTTTTTCTCCTAGAGACAATCTGTCACCAATAAGAGCGAAAACTATGGTGTCCCTGATGGTTCAACACAGTGTAAAAGCCACAACACAAATACAAAAGCAACTACACAAAGGCAAAAGTCACAACACAAATATAAAAACCACAACATACAACGTACAAAAGCAGCAACACCAGTGCAAAAGCCACTTTTGCACAGGTGTTGCTGCTTTTGCATTTGTATTGTGGCTTTTGCATTTGTATTGTTGCTTTTGCATTTATGTTTTGCTTTTGCATTTGTGCTGTGACTTTTATAAAAGTGTTGTTGCTTTTACATTTGTATTGTGGCTTTTGCATTTGTGTTGCTGCTTTTGTATTTGTGCTGTGGCCGTTGCACTGTGTTGACCTGCCTGGTAAAAAGCTGAGAGAAAGTAGTTTAGTGAAGGACATTAGTTGAATCTGGAGCCCAGCGATGAAGCCGGTGAGGGATTGTACCCGTTTGCATCACTTCTTCTCACAGAGCTGCTCAGAAATAATCTTGATGGTCAAGTTCAAACTCAGAAGGTGGAAAGAAAATTCAGTAGTGGGACATGACTGTGAATGGAGGCTCCTGCGTGAGATGGTCTGGCCTTGAGGAGACCAACACTATTAATGCATTCAGCAAATTAATCTGACAAGTCAATAAATGTCAGATTTATCTCCAGAAATTTACCTTCCAACAGCTGATGAGGTGCAGATACAAGTGGTGTGTATAAGTTCCACAGAGCTCACGAGAAGAATCTGGGCCTTTTATTTCTGGTTTTCATTATTTCCATTTATTTAGCAGGGAGTGGTACAATAATCTGAACAATATGACAAAGTAACATGATATTACATGAATTATATATGGTTGTAAATAATAAAAATCAGTCAAAAGAAAACTGCATTTTTTGAAGGTTTTGAACTGGAACAGGCTCTGGTGTCCGCTCATAATGTATTCATCTTGAAATTCAGACTTTGGAGGGCGTCCCTGAACTAGTACAAAGGAAATGAGCCAAAAAAAAAAAAAAAAAAACTTCTTGACAAGAGCTCCTTCTTCACCATTCACTTTAGTCAATTAGCGAGTTTGCACTCAATGATATGCGGCCCTCTGCCTCCACTTATCAAGCTATAAATCAAGAAGTAAGATGATTTCTGTGTCTGACAAATGTTTGTGTAAGTTAAAATCCAATCTCCCAAAATGTCCATCGCCCACATTTCTGGCACTCCTCACACACCGTAAAAGCGCTACGTCGAGCCGGCACGACTTCCAAACGCTCTCCATCTTGATATGCAGACACATACATCCTCTCAGACTGCAGCTGTCAGTTCGTGGGCACGCTACAGCGAGAATATTTTGTAAGTGTTGTTAAAGGTTTGTACAGACATTCCTACTTTTCTTGCACGAGTTTTTCGCCCCACAAGCGATCCGGTAAGATGCTGCGTGGGCTGGTCATCGCTGACACCTCCCCAGGCGTTTAGCAGATTGATGGGAACCAGAGGGACTTCACTCGGATGGACGGATGGACAGATATTCCAACATCTTTCCTCCGCTCTTAAAAGATAAAACTCCATCTTGACCACCCTGGGGAGCAAGAGGAATGTCAGGCGGAGTGACATGTCAGCAGGCTCTCGGGCCCCCGCAGAGAAAATTCTCTATTTAGTATTCTGCTGAAAGGTTGAAGACGAGTGGAAAAGGGCCTGAATAACACAGTGGGATAAGAGGGAGACAGACTATGAGTAAATGAGGTAAAGTAATCTTTTGGGGTTGTTTTGCGAAGCTTCAGATAAGCCTCTGTTAGGTGAAAACTTATTGAAGGGAAGTAAATTGCCGAAATGACTTTTACATCTGAGTTTTGAATGTCAACATGAAGTTAAATTACCCAGAGAAGAAGAAAACCAGTTAATCACTGAAGTCTGTAAGAAATATGAAGACTACTATATTCAGCATTCGGTCCCAGACGTTGACTCGAAAGGAGGAATTGTTACGCCGGCAGGTCTCTGGGTGTTGGTTGTCGCTGCGGGCCTGCCGTCTGCATCGATGGACAACATCACCCTCAGTGTTTTCATTCAGGAACGTGGGGCGCCATCTTTTTCAAACCTCCACTGTAAATATGCCTTTCAGGAAGCAGACAGTTAAAGCACAAGCTCTGGGAAAAGGGAGGACAGTCCAGGAGTTCAAATTCCCTGGCAGACTGTAGGTGTAAAGACAAAGATAGCTCTGCTCGTGGCATGAGCAACTGATGCACACAAAATGTAGACTTGTCAAACACAGAGCGTCGATATCTAAAAGCTGCTGCTCTGATTAAACATGCGCTCGCAGCAAATTTACAGAAGGACCAGGCAGCTGCATACACAGTAAACATAACGGTCCCTAATGGTCTCTCTCAGTTGGGTTCTGCCACCACCACCACCCCCCACCCCCGTCTCTGCCCCTCCAGAGTCTGGTGCATCCTGAGGTTTTTCTTTGCCACTGTCACCAAGTGTAATATCGTAAAGAATACAGTCTAGACCTGCTCTATATGAAAAATGCCCTGAGATAACCTCTCTTATGATTTGACTTTTGACTTGACTTCTGTTTGAAATAATTTTTTGAGAAATTATCTTTGCCGGCGGGTCGTGAGGGAGAGGAAGCTCTGCAGGGGATCGTTACTGATGGATTTGTAATATAATTATCCGACTATAACGTGAAATTAGCCCATTTAATTTAATGTTTTAAAGTTTTCTAATGTGCATCCGAGGCTACTTCATGGTTTCAAAGGAAAATAGCTTTATTATCATCTCAATTGGGATCGCCTGAGTCAGAATAACCCGTAACTCTACCATTATGTTTCTTGAAGAATAAGTACAAATGTTGTATGTGAATCACTGAGTTCATAAAAAGGCTGTATTCACTAACTGCAAATGAGGGGGAAAAAAATAAGTTTCATATCTGCCTAATGAGAACCTCCTGAAAAGAGTTTTTGAAGCGAGTCCTTTCTGCCAACGACCTGCTTTAAGGGACCGACGCTGCAAAAAGCTCATGTTGGACGTGTCCCAAGGTTGTTCTGTTTGTCATTAGTTCACTAATGTGGAGTAGAGAAAGAGCCGTGTCTATGAGCCTGAGAGGATAATTATTATGAACGAGCAGGATTTACTGAGGGCACACTGCCAGCGGACGGACTCATGAAAATCATTCACATCTACGAACTTTATCCCGTCCAGGAGAACAATGTGTGTCGTGCCTGTTTCTGTGCGTCCGGAAACGTTTCACAGTGAAGAATCCAGAACTTAATGAAGCAGTTAATCGATAGAGGAAATAAATCGATTATCGATGATTGTTTTCATTTGTAAACATAAAGAAGTAGGTGACTCATGCTGCGTTCACGTCGAATGTAAATTACTGTAAAACATAGTGACGTGAAAAATGTCTTTGCTCAGTCTCATTTTCATGCAATATTAAAGTTTTCATTAGGTTTTTATTTATATATGTGGCGAGTTGTGGACATAACACACACAACAAGATGACATCACAAAAATCAAATTAAAGAATAAACAATACCACAATAAATAAAATTTTGTGGGATCCTTTTAGTATTTCCAATAAGTAGATTGACAGTAGCAGAGAGTAAATGACAGTTGGCGCATATTTAAAATGTTTTATCTTCCCATCCTTCGTTAGTGCAAATTTTTTTTTCCATTTCTTATTGTGTTGTGTTACTTTATGGTTTGTCGTAATTATTTCTTCTAAAAGAAATTGGCTTTGTGATTTTGTTTTATTAAAACTCAAAGCTCAAAGTAGTTCTCAAGCTTTAAATAGAAACATTTTACCAAACAGAATTATTGGATTTGTTATATGAGGACAGTTTTATACTTGAGACAGCTGAATATAATAAGAGCATTATTGCCAGTTTTTCTGTCTGGGTTTTTTCTTTCCTCAAGATTCAGTGAGTGTCCACATTGTGGTATGAAGTTACTGTGACTGAGTGAAAATCCGAGAGCACCGACAACTTGCTCAGCACTTCACTCCGAGAGGTTTCTCATAAACGTTGTTCCAAGATAAAATAGTCACCTTGCACTTATGATAAATACCTGACTAATATTTTTTTCCCCAGGGTTTTGGCAGTTAGAGCTCAGTCCGCCCCAGTGGAGCTCGGGGAGCTGATTGCCGGGCGATGTGAGACTTTGTAATCTCATCCTCTGAGGATTGAATAAGCCACTGCACAGCGGGACTGAGGCGTCGCATCATAATGCGGTTTCAGAGTGGTGTAGCGACAGTTCGTTGATGTGCCGCAGCTTCTTGGAGTATTTCATTTAACTGCAGTGTTTCCACAAAATCAAAGTTGTCAAAAACAGCTGCTGATCAGACCTTATCTATACTAAATGATCATTCACTAAACCCCTCCCACAAACAGCAATTACCCAATCATAGCTTGTCAGCTCCGAGGCCCAGCTGGTCTTTGGATTTCTCAACATCCACAGTATTTCTCCACTGTATGGAAACCAGTCCTGGATGCTATTAGAGTTCAGGCTAATGTTAGCAGCTCTGCACAGAGTCTATTCTCCAGCAGCCTGTCACAGTTACAGGAGGTAGCTTTATGTTTACCAAACACGTGACTTAGTCTTGATCCTGAAGTGCTCCTCCTTCACTTCTACATCGTCTACAATGGACGAGGATGTTGACTTTCTGCCCGGGACACGAAGCCTCGGCCTCAGCCGTAAGAAAAACCAAGAGAGAAACATCCAGGAGTCAAGGACGCGGCGTTTTCAACCAGTTTTTCAAGCTATAGCTGCAGCTGCCAAAGACAACACTCGCTGTAGCTGTCAAACTCAGCGGCCACAGAGTAGGAAAGAAAAGGCTGTTTTTGTCCTCCTTTATCTGAAATCAAGAACGCATTCTTTCAACGATTACTGGATTTCAAGTGGTAATCTGCCACTGCCATCGTTGTAAACTGCATCATGTGCTGTGTGAGAACAGAGAGCTGCCTCATTTAACGCTCAGTTAAGTGTAAAAGGATGGGGGCGCCTCAGTACCTTACCTGGTTAGCTGCACACCATTAAGGCTGGGTTTGAATCCAGCTCTCTCTCTCTCACTGTCACTATCATAATAAAGGCGAAATGCCTGAAAAATAACTTTAAAAAAGATACATATACGTAGATGGAAGGACATTAAAGGAATCGTTGGACATTTTGGGAAACACTTTTATTCACTTTCTCGCCGAGAGTTCGATGAGAAGATTGATTTAATCCCACTCTTGTGACTGTGCATGAAGTACAGAGCTGCAGCCAGGCAATAATTAGCTTGCAAGTTATAATAAAATATATATATATAGCTGTTAATTAAGTCTCAAGTCTGTTTTATTTTATATAATAATATAAAGATATTTAAGTGTTAAACGTCTACAGGCCTGTACACGGTCGTGCACTGTGCCCACACACACACCACCTACTGAACTTTAACACTCGAACGCCTGCAGGTTCCCTCTCGGCTAAATTTAAAATCAATTCATCAGAGGCTTTTAGACATAATTATAGCAGTTTATAAGGCATGACCCACAGTGGACCTGCGACATGTCCCCTGTTGGCTCGGTGGAGTGTTGCTAGGTGTGTAATGATGGGAAGGAGCTCTGTTGGATAGGTACGCTGGCACACACACACACACACACACACACTAGTCCTAGAAAGAAATGATGAAATATGAACATGTCAGCCAGGCAAAGACCCATTACTGATTTTGATTAAAGGAGGTAATAACAGCATTTAGGGAGGTTTCAGCATCTAGATCTCTTTCTGTTCTGGACTGTCTGAGTCCTAAATTATGAATACTGATGTGGTGTAGCTGTCTTTTGAGTCATCTGTAAGGGCATCTTTAATTAGAAAGTTTGTGGCTATCAATGTTGGACCACAGTCTATATTAAGTGACTTTATTTGAAAGGTGAATAGAGCACACACTGTGAAACCCGTTTTACCTGGAGAAAACCTAATCTGACGCGTGTGTTTTCCTCTGCAGGCCGTTCCTGGTACTGCCTCCGCTGATGGAGTGGATCCGGGTGGCGGTCGCGCACACTGAGCATCGACGAAGCTTCTCCGTGGACAGCGACGACGTGAGGCAGGCCGCCAGGCTGCTGCTCCCCGGCGTGGACTGCGAACCACGACAAATAAAGTAAGATTATGATTCTCATAACATGGTTGTAGGGCAACAACCCAGCTGCTGTGGAGGTAGAAATAACCTCACTGCTTTAGCTGCACCTCAGTGAATGACACCGAACTGTAACTGTGGGGAGTGATTCAGGTTTATGACACCTGTATTGCAAGAAAATACCAGGTGAGAATATCAGCCACAGTCTTTCTTAGTTCTGGAAGTGTTGCATCAACAATAAACTTTTGCCCATGAGCCCATTATCTCAGAAATATCCCAGCGGTCACACAACAGGTCCAACTACTGTATGCACACATCCTCAGGAGAGTTATGATGTGCACCTATAAATCTAGCCCTCTTTTTTGACTAGAAATAATTACAACATGCTTGTTATAAAAGCATATATCCATACATATCCAAACTGTCATCATAACAGAGGGCAGATGAGACTGAGGTCCCATATTTTACACTTCTCCAGTGTTTTATTTTGATGTATTGATCCATAAGAAGATATATTTTCATCTCAGTGTAGTTTTACATCTCCTCTCTCAGGCTTCTCTCTGGAGCTCTAGCAACAACAGGTCGGTGAGCCAATCAGAAGAGAGGAGGCTCTGAGCCTCTCTTCTGATTTTAAAGCTCAGTGTCTGAATACAGGCTGTGTGCATTCCTCTGTGGACTGAGGCTTTGATACTTTCACAGTATTAATATAGAACCTAGACCTGCTTTATAATCTAACTACACATTGACATCTGCCTTTAGACTGTATGAGACCTTTGAGGCTGAGTCCTTGCCACAGTGGCCGGGGTTTAAATCCAGCCCAGGCCCTTTACTGCATGTCCTCCCCTCCCTCTCTCCTGCCTTCCCTGTCTCTCTCCACTCTCTCTCTCTGCCAAAAAGAAATTAAAATTCAGCACATAACTAACAAGACATTGACAAACATCATGAAGAGGTTCCTCTCCGACCCCGTGGAAACTTCAGCAGTGACAGCTGTTCGCAGCGTGGATTAACAGGCTTTTCAGGGAGACGTGAATGAGTAATAATGAGTCATAGCAGAAGCTTTACCTGGAGAAAAGCTACTTTAGGAAATGAGGAAAGTAGAGAACAAGAAGCACGCAAAGGAAAATGATGTGTTAACAAATGCAAACTCCAGTGAAATGACTTTGTGAGCAAACAGTTCAATTTTTTTGATATGAACCATTCATTTTATGACACCAAGAGTTTAAGTTGGGAAAAGGCAGAGCGGCAGTCGTTTTGTGTTTCCTCCGGTGTGCGGCGGAGATGTATACCCACAGATCGCAAAATCCATTTCTGAGATAAGCCCCCACCTAATCACAGTAATGGATCTGTTTATTCCATCTGCAGAGCGGAGGATTGCTTCTGTGCCACCCGAAAGCTGGACGCAGCCTCCACGGAGGCCAAGTTCCTGCAGGATCTGGGCTTCAGGATGCTCAACTGCGGACGGACGGACCTGGTCAAGCAGGCCGTGAACCTGCTGGGGCCTGATGGCATCAACAGCATGAGCGAGCAGGTCTGGCACTTAACACACACACTCCTACACGTATGCACAGCGTTGACATCACACACCTACACGGGCATAGTGGAGAGCGATGCGCAATGAATTGTGATTTTCTAACCAGTATTACCTGGCAACCCATCCCAGTTCTCACACATGCCGGGCACAGACTGCTCCCTGTGAGTAATGCAATGTGCTACATTCTTGTGCCATGATGCAACTTTTCAAAATTCACATTATTTAGACTGGATCAAAATCAGGCTGCAACAAATGATTCTTTTCATTATTGATTGATAAACAGGTTTGATTTTAAATGGATAAAACTCAATAAAAGACGGTGACAGAGCGAAGCCCATCTCACCCCGGTCACTCAGTTTGGCTGAACGAGTCCTGATGGTTCCAGACCTTTTCCATTTCAGGATTATTGAGGTCACCGTGCTCCTGGAAACACTCAAAGCTTTAGAAATGGTTTTATACCCTTTGCCCCGATCTGTGGGCCAACACAATTTCATCACAAAGCTCTACAGAGAGTTTCTAGGACTTCAGGGTTTTTGTCCTGACTCACAGTGTGGATTGTTAGACCTTCTATCCAAAGGTGTCCCGTCAGTTCATTTTGCCACAGGTGGACTACAGTCGAGATCTAGACTCATCTCAGGGATAATAAAAGCAAACAGCAAAAGGGTCTGAATACTTCTGCAAATACACACGTTTGCAAAAACGTCTAAAAGATCGTGGATTGACGTGCAAAAAAGGGGAAGGTGTCTAAACACTTTCTGAAGCTACTGTTAATCCACATACAGATATAAAGAGACTGACAGTAGCTTTGCATTATAACTCCAGTGTTCATCCAAAAGATGAGGGAGGAAAGAATGATCTCGTGATACTGCAGCACTTTTCCCGGCCTTGAGCTTTGATGGGTTTTGCTTTGACCGTCGGGTCGATATCTCGGCTTTACTGCATCCAAGTGTTAATGTCATTTGGGAATTTCTAAATTCCCCTGTCAGTGGAGATATCGGTTGTTCCTTGCACTAAGTGGAAGTTAATAGTGCAGTCTGATTTTCCATGGTCAGAAAGCTGTGCCTGATTAAGTTCAATTAAGAAACTTTTAGCAGGTTTCCACTCAGGGTTTGTGTTTGTACTGAGCCCCTTTTTGAGTTTGTTTCTAACGTAAGATTTTTGTTTTAAAAAACACTGACCCTGATTTCTAGCAGGTTGATTCATGCCACATTCAGTCAGATCATTCGACTGGAAGAGACCTGAGTTCCCTTTCGGTATTTGCACGTCCTTATCAGTATAACAAATTGTATTGACACTTTTCCTCCTCACTCCTCACATAAATATGACGCCATGGTGACACACAGGCCCCTAAATGGTGCAGGGGACCAGACAGCGTTACAGGAGCAATAAAGTGAAATCTGCTGTCTGTCATCACGGCTGAGAGGCATTTGAACTCATCATGATGATCATCGGGGTCAGTCATCTCTCGCCCTGCAGCCGTCTGCTGATTAAGTAGATCGGCGTCCAGGAAATGTTTAAGGATGAATCACCACAAAGGGATGTGAGCCCTCGACATAAAGTGCTGTGCTGTGTTACGAGCTGGTCGTAAAAGGCCTCTGTTGAACATAACGGCTCAGATCAGGCATATGATTGAAGTCTGTTTTATGGAATCTCGTCCAAAAAACACTGGAAAACGTTCTCCTCTTTAGTCCGGACCGTCTGGTGCACGGGACGCTCGGTTTACATTAAAGTTCTTTCGTTATTTTATTTCCTCTTTGCAATAACACTTGAGTGAAGCTTGGCCATGCCGCTCGGAGCGTAATGTGTGTGGGCTCGTCAGGCTCAAGAGAGTGCTCGGTGCATACGGTGGCCTGCAGAGATATATGATGTTACGGGAGGAGTTTTGCAGCCCGCCTATGTTGTCGCTCTCGTCGGTTATTTTGAGAAAATTAGAACTTGAGAGCAAACCGCTGGAAAAGCCTCTGATTGACAGGATGGGCTGCATGTTATGTAGGAATACCGAGTTTATTCGAGTGCAATCCTTAGGCACGGAGCTGATTAGTGAACTTATATCCTCCACATATGGCACTTCAGAGGTTCCTTATGACAGAAGGGTGATTTAAAGAACATTACGTAAAGAGAGACTCGGGGACTAAATGTATTTGCGTTGGTTTCCCTGTTGAAGTAATGAGCACAGCTGCTGGTGAGCTCCTTATAGAACGGCTAATGGTCTCCTCAGGGCTTTGCTGATAGCACACAAATCCATGTTCACATTTCTTATGGTATGGTTAACAGAAATGACCAAAGCGTTAGCCCTCACAATATAATGTCATGGGTGTTTGTTCGGTACGATAATGAATAGACGTGATAGAGAATAGTAATTTGTTTCTGAACACAGAACGAGCGTCCGAACATGAGTCTTTCTAAAGCTGCAATAAAACCGTCAGACGTGTATTTTGTATTACTAGCTGTACAATAATTGTCTTATTTATATGATTGAATTCAACCCTTTTAGATAGATAATCAATAAATCTAAAGAACTCAAAAGCCACAGTCTTTTATGGGTTTTAGTTTTTTCTCCAGAACAGTAAAAGTCCCAGAATCCATTAGGCTACAGGACCACCAGTCCATCGCAGAGCTACCGCACATGCCCTCACATTCACACCACTTAGATGGTGAGGGGAGTTAAGAGTTTAAAGTCCACCGAGCCCGGGTGTGTTTGGACCGTGGGAGGAAAGTGGAGCACACACTCGGAGCACGGAGACGGATTCAGACTCCGAGGCAATACAATACGAAAAATTGACCCCTATTTCTCACCTTGACCAAATAACCCAAGGTCAAACATTAGTATCTGCTCTGCTCCGGAGATGTAGTCAGTGTGACGAGCTGTTTTGAAAGTTTGAGGTTTGAGAGATTTGACATATCTGCTTGTTTTTTTTGGTTTGTTTTTAGTTTATAGAAAAGTATTCCACATTTTAGAGGAAATAGTGGAAAGTACATTTCTTTACTTTTTTCATATAACAAAACAAGAAGTTTGTGATTGATAGAAAAGAGGCTCTAACTCTTGATTTAATAGAAGGTATAGTCCCTGACAGAAAGGAGTTAGAAGTCTTTTATCCAATCTGTTCTCACTTTCTCTGTTAGTGGCCGGCGAAGGGAAACTTGAACATCAGAAACTCAACCTGAGCTTCATTGTGAAGGTGACTGGCAGGGTGATAGGCGTCCCACACACCGGCCTGTCTAACTATCTCTGACAAGCAGGTCCCTCCACAAGTCTGGGTCTGTACCGGGCTGCTGCACAAAACAACCTTCACTGTGAGGAACACTCCCGTCAGGAGAGCTGCTCAGTTCATCAGGACGACACACAGGAGGAATCTGCACATGAAAACTTTTGCGGTCTTGTGTTTTTAGAGATTGTTTTTGTCGTGTTGCGTTTTATATATCGTATGTAATAGGAGACATTTGAACTGAACCGACACGACTCGGCACCTTTTCTCCTCAATTAAGCACCGCATCATGTTTCACGCAACCCAAACCATGTAACCCCCCCCCCCCTCTCTCTCGTCCTGCAGGGGATGACCCCGCTCATGTACGCTTGTGTCCGCGGCGACGAAGCCATGGTCCAGATGCTGCTCGACGCCGGAGCCGACATCAACAGCGAGGTCAGTGTCGCCCCATAAAAAAAACGCGTGTGTGAAACGCAGTAAACGTCACATTGGTTCCACATTTTTTATTTTTTTTGATGTATCTGTCCAATATGTTCATTTGCATTTGTTTCTGTGTACCAGTGAAAACGATGAACCAGCTTTGTGTCACCCCTCTCCCCCCGCCCCTTTCCCCTCTGTCTTCATTGTCTCACCTGCTCTCGGCATGCTCTCTGTTCTCCTGGCAGCTCATTACATGAAGTGCACTGATAAGAAACAACAAACAAGGACCACTCGCACAGTAACAATGATAGTTTGTCCCGGCGCTGATACGGAATAATAATCCACTGATACTCCCCCAGTGCGCGGGGCAGTTACTTCATTACATGTTACACCACATCAATAATGCATCGCTGTCGTACGAGTGTGTGCACTTATGTAACTCGCTCCCGCTGACTGTACGTGAAGCATGAACCTCATTGCATTTATTTATTGTGTTGAAGTAAGAAAAAGTAACAGTGGAGCTATGTTGCTTTTTGTCTGCAGTGTGTGTGTGTGTGTGTGTGTGTGTGTGTGTGTGTGTGTGTGTGTGTGTGTGTGTGCAGCTGCTTCAGTCTCAGTTGGCAACAAGAACATGCAAGAATAGAAAAAGCCTCATGGACTCTCCTCCCCCACAGTGACCTCACTGTTGACTCCTGTGGTTGCTCCAATGGTTTAGTGCTTGTGTTTAGTGCAGGTGTGTCGACTCAAAAGCAAAGTGCTACCTGAGTTTATGTGCTGATAAACTGCTCATTTCCCATGTATTTCTAATGGAGTCATGGCCATGCAGATGTTTTTATGTCTGAAATAATTTAATCTAATGATTTAGTTGAATAATCTATGAGCCACGATACAATAAATGTTGTTTGTTTTCCTAAACCAATGTCCTGGTTTTGGTCTCAGGGTGATTCGATGGATACGAAAGTCAAAATATTTGTATTTTTTTAACAGATTTTCCTTTAAATCTGATTTTTTTTTTCTTGTGAAATATTTTTGCCTCGAAAGATCCTTCAAAATAAACAGCTTGAAAAGAGAAAAATCCCTCTGAGCCTTTAAATAAAGTTAAAGCAGACGCCGCCGCACATCCCTGATTATCACTATTAAAAGCATTTTGTTAAAATGACACTCCAGAGTCTTCATGTTGGAATATATCGCAGCCAGTGACGCCGTCTGTTTGTGCTGAAACTGACTGATATTATGAAGTAATTAATAATTCATCGCCGTGAAGACAAAAACACCAACAGTCCCAGTGTTGTTTAGCATCGCAGCTGGAATGAAACGTGACATTATATTAAACATGCGTGTGGAAGAGGCCTCCTCCGGGCAACATTTAGAAATCATTTCTATAATTCACTCTGTGATAAAAAGCCACTGTAGAAATTGCGGAGCAGCATCGTGGCTGCGCGGCTCTTTAATTCGACTCTGCCGCCGGTTTTTGTTCATGAGTCAGCAGCGCCCGTCTCGTCAGTGTCTGTAGTCTTCGCCTGTGTTGTATTTTCTCTCTGGTTTCATTCCCTCTTTGAAATGAAACCCTGTTTAGAGATGGAGCTAGGCAGATAGTACGGCGTGTGGTCACAGGGCCGTGCCCGGGCAGATACTCAGTAACCGCGTCACGTTCACACCGACGATTCAGATGAGACGTAGAACAGAAGTGAAACTCGAGAGGAAAGAAATCTCCCTCTGCCATCCTGCCCTCCTTCGCTTACACTTCTCCTCCTGCATACTGCTTCTCGCTCCTCCTCCCTCCTCCTCCCCCCATCCTCCTTCCCCCCCGCCCTCGCCCTGAGCTGTGAATGTTAATGGCTGTATATCTCTCTCCCTGAACCTCACCTATGACTTCCCAGGTGCCAAGCACAGTAAACAAGCACCCCTCAGTTTATCCTGAAACGCGCCAGGGGACGCCACTCACTTTCGCCGTGTTACACGGACACGTCCCTGTCGTGCAGGTAGTGACGTTTATGACCTGTAACCATTAACCTGTGGCCCTTGCCGTGACCTTTGCACCAAAATGAGGATGATAATGATGATGATGATTATTATTATGGTGCCTCATAATAATAATAATAATAATAACAATGCCAATGTGTCCTTTTTATTTCTCCTTCTTGATCCTATTTGTACAGTAATGATTTCTTTGTGGAGACGACCCGATCGAGGCAAACTCTCCAGACTGAGTTTGTTTTTAATAATGTATGCTCTTCAGATGTGTAGATGAGTCACCCAGTCCCCTGGTTTTCACCAGAACTGGATCTAAGGATTGGTCCTACAGCAGCAGGGAGGAATTTCCAGAGGCAAGCGAAAACAGAGCAGACCTCAGCCAGCCTGATACACAGCCGCAGGGATGCCAAATTTCAGTGTTTTGTTCAGTTCTGTTCAGTTGTAATATATAATAGATTCTCTTGCAGTAGTAACTCTACGAGCTGACTCTGGCTGACAGCCTGATGAGCACCGTCGCCTTCAGGATTTTCTCAATTATTAATCTGCACCACTGCAATCAGAGTTTTTTGTTTTTTGGGGGGGTGGGAGGTGGAGGTGGGGGAGAAGGAAACGGGTTGGGGGTATCAGGAAGAGGGATGTTGTGCTGTAGCGAACCCCTGTTCTTCCTCCTACTTGTGTTTAATGTTTGTCTCCTCCAGCTCCTTCTGAGCCAGTTTCTCCTCCAGCTCTGCCTCCTCCACTCTCCTGCTCCAGTCCTCCTCTCTCTGAACCAGCTCCTGCAGGCTCACCTCCAGTGCTCCACATCTGGCCTTCCACCCCTCCTCTCTGCTCTCCAGCTCAGCCTCCCTCTGAGCGAGCAGGGCCAGGACGTCAANGGTGGGGGGGGTGGGGGGTGGGGGGGTGATAGAAAAAGAAGCCATTTTGATTCTTCCTCTCTCAGCTCGACACCAACAATAACTCGCCCCAGACAGAACCTGATGAGGAAGTGCAGCTAGGAGAGTGTTTAATGTCCAGAGCTCGGACAGTCTCTAAATGAGGTGGTTTAGGTTTCCAGCAGTTGAGGCTTTTCCCTCCTGCCAAGCCTGATTGTAACACACCGTCTCCCCCTCGCCTGTTTTTCTTCTTCCCTTCTCTCCCTCCTGGTTTGTGCCCCCCCCCCCTCTCCACCTCTTCCCATCCCCGCCACAGTTGTTGCTGGATAATAGAGCGAATGTGGAGGGCGCCCTGCAGGATGGGGCGGAGAACTACACAGAGACCCCGCTTCAGCTGGCCTCTGCTGCAGGTAATCACACACACACACACACACACACACACACACACACACACACACACACACACACACACACACAGCTTCCTGATGTGAACATTTGACCCAAGTATTCTCATTCCTGACGAAGCGTATGAGGGATTAGTCGTGACATGTTTGATTCTAAGCTCACCAGAAGGCATTCTTACTCTGCTTTAATCATCTAATTAATTCATCACTTTCAATTACGATCTCGGATTCAGGACGGCGGTGGATTTTAGATGCTGCCTCTCAGGGTTGCGCCGCTGTGTACTTGTGCAGCCATGTATGAACGAACCTGCAGCAGGTATATTTAATTCAGTCAGTCAGAACGGGCTTTAAAGTGTCCGTCGGAGCAGAACCGAACGTGCGTTTGAAGAAAAGTGTGAAGTTGTTCGGAGTCAGGTGAGAAAATCGGTACCGCTCTCTTATCTGTGCAGCAGATGTGAATCAATGTAAATATAAATCAAAACACAACAGGTGGTGTACGGGAGTGTCTCTTTATGTCGCGGCCAGTGACTCTAGGAAGGTGTGCGCAGGCCCCCACGTTGCCACGGTAACGAGATGAAAACACACAGCCAGGGCTAATGAACCGCTATTAACATCCTACTCATGAAATAATAAATAATGTAGCCGAAGTAAAGACCACAATCCCAGAGGTAATTTGTGTTAATGAACAGCAAAGAGTGAGAAAACTTTCCAAGCACAGAATTATTTAAATGCAGGTTCAGACTCTTTTTCTGACTGTTTTTACGGTGACATTAACTTCACTGGGATGTATAAAGCTCAAATAAGCGGCGCACGCAGCAGAGTCTCCATGGTGTCAGATAACGTCTGAAGTGTTGGTGTTAATCACTTTTACAACGGTAGTTTCTGGGTTTTTCTTCAGCAGATCTCGCTGCTCTCGTCACTCGATTCCATTTAAAGCTGCAATGTGGAATTCAGTGAATGTGAAAAGGGTAATTTGATGATTTGTATTTTGTTTGTTGTGCACCTGAACGGCCGTTTAAAGCGCCTCCCTTTCGAAACACAGACATCAGTGGTGGAAGAAGTTTTCAGATCCTTTTACATGAGTAGAAGTACCAGTACCAGACTGTAGAAATACTCCACTACAAGTAAAAGTCCAAGTAAATGTGTGTAAATTATTGAAGGTATCAAAAGCTGAAGTGTTTCTTCTGCAGAACAAAAAACATCAGTAAATGTTTTTTTCAGTTTAACAAACACTGAGAACATGAAACTTTAACACACTTTTTTTTACCACCTGTATCCAGTCACTTAATAAATTTCTGGACTGTAATGTGTCTTTTCTTATAATCTTGAATGTGTTTCCCTTCATCTCATTTCCTGTTTTGTCAAATTAAAGGAAACTTGCACGAGAAAGAAAAATGTCAAAATTAAATTGTGGAAATTAGTGTAAAACAAAGACTTTCCTCAAATGTCTCGTGAAGTTCTAGTAACATAAAGTCATTAAACTGGTATAACTGGTCATATTGAAGCTGATTTAAATGTAAAATCTCATCCTACAAAGTAAGTAAAGTTGTCAAATGTAAATACAGGAAGGTAAAAAAGAACAGAAATAATAGAGTAGCTCAGAATAGTACTAGAGTAAATGTACTGAAGCTTTATCTGAGTGTTTTGCTCTTCAGGTAACTTTGAGTTGGTGAGTTTGCTTTTGGAACGAGGGGCGGACCCCATGATCGGGACCATGTGTCGAAACGGCATCTCCTCCGCCCCGCTGGGAGACATGAACTCATACAGCCTGGCAGCAGCACATGGCCACAGGTAACACACACACACACACACACACGTGCCAACCACCAGTGATACGTATATCTATTACCACGGCGTTGATCCGTTTACGCGCTCTGCCCCGGTCGTTCTCCCTCACACCAAATCCTGCAGCGTTTGAGAGGCAGATATCTCAGTTCGCCTGTCGGACAGCAGGCGACGATAAGCGCCGCAGTCTGCTCAGAGCCACTTATGGCTTCAGTCTGACATCGTTTCCCTGCAGCTGAGTAAGATAAAGCCCATTAACATTCAGGGCAGTGAGAGCTGCTAGGAAGTGGAGTGGAGGCGCAAGCCAACAACACAATGCAGCATTATTAAGACAATCAATTATGGTATGATGATCATGCTGCAGCGTGTCGTGAGCAAGGTTCAAACTGCACAGGAGAGGAGGTGAGAAGTTCTCACACGCAGTTGCTCAGGCACAATGATGAAAAGGTACAAAACACGGCTCGCTCTTTCAAGTTCCTCTTTTTAGAAGTTTTGAAAGATTCTAAGAGAAGATTGATCTGTTTTTTATCTCAACACATTAAGCTGAAATTAGCAGAAAAAATTAGCGAGCCTCCACCAAAAGAGGAAAAAATAAACCTTCAACTTGTTCCAGATTTGTTTTTCTTGCATGTTATATCTTGTTAGCTTTCAAGCTAGTCGCCAAAACATCTTAGAATCACTTCAGAGGAAGGAAAGTGTGCAAAGAAAGAGACGTCACAGCGAGGGACAGGACGTCCGAAACGCCAGCGCCTCCTTACTGAAGCAGATGGTTCACTGATGCGTCCTGAAGCTGTGATCACACTGTATATGTTAATGTAAACAGCTGAAGTCTATTCTTCTTCAGAGGAGTCCATCTGTTACTGCTGCGTCATCCTGGAGCAGAAACGAGTGACGAGTTTACAGACTATAAAACAAAGCAAGAGAATCAGTTTCAGCTTCTACATTTACGACTCTGCGGACCCGGTTCAGAGGACACAATTGTGCTTCGTTAAGTGCATGAGAATATTTGGAGTGTCATCAGAGCTGCAGAGCTGAATGAGCTTAACGTGGAGTTAACTCAGAATGTGTGGGTCAAATTTAGATCGGTTTTCCGGTCTGTGATCATCCACCTCACAGCTTTTCCTCCTACGACTGACCCCAGGCCTTCCTTCTCTTTTTACCTCTTGCCCCCGACCATAAAACCATCTGTCATTCAGTCTTATCGCTCTGCTTTCCTTTAATCTCCATCTGTGTCTTTATCGTCTCCCTCTTCCCCTCCAGGAATGTGTTTCGGAAGCTCCTGTCGCAGTCGGAGAAGGAGAAGGGGGATGTGCTGTCCCTGGAGGAGATCCTGGCCGAGGGTTCGGATCCCGGGGAGAAGAGGTTGGCTCTGCAGGCTAACAGCGGAGGGACCCTGCGAACAGGAAAGGCCAAACTGAGAGCCCTGAGAGAGGCCATGTACCATAGCGCAGAGCACGGCCATGTGGACATCACCATAGACATCCGCAGCTTAGGTCAGATTTACTAATACATGCTTCACTGGCACACATGCCTCGCTCTGTGCTGCCTCCAGCTGTCCTGGAGCTGTGCTCATGCTGTGCCTGTCCTGTCCCGTCCTGTCCAGTCCTGTGCTGTCCTGTACACACCCTCAGCAATCACCGCTACCCATCCAACCATGAAACTGTCTCCGAAGCGGGACTTTTTATATCCGAGGCGATAATAGCCCGGGCCAAAAGGTGTGAACACGATTATGAAACGGTGTCCTCGAGCGCTGCTCATCTTGTAGACGTGGCAATCATCAGCTGTCAGCCCGACATCGTCCACTTCATCGGGCACAGGACCTCGTGTGGCTGTTGATTTGGTTTAATTGATTTTAAGTGACAAAACAGTTTCAGCACACGGTCCAGCTGTTGGTTGCATCACAGTGTTCCTCAGCAGATGGAGTTATAGACAGGAAAGGAATAGTTTGATATTTTATTCTCTTGGCAAGAGTAAGACACGAGAGGATCGATGACCCTCTCGTGTCTGTGCGACAGGTATGATGCTAGCCAGTTAGCTTAGCTTAGCACAAAGGCTGGAAACAAATGGAAACAGCTAGCCTGGCTCTGTGGAAAGGTAACAAACCCACCTACAGGAACCTGGAAAGCTCATTCATCAACACATTATATCCTGTTTGTTTTGTCAGTACATAAAACAAAGTGTAAAAGCAACATGCTGTGGTTTTACAGGGGATTATAACTAAATATTATAAGATTGTCAACTACTGTTTGCAAGAATTACACTTTTAATCTCAGCTATTGAATTTTGTTTCAGAAAATAGTGAAAAATGCCCATGAAAATGTCCCAGCGCCCAAGGTGACAACTTTAATTTGCACTTTTTGTCCGAGCAGCAGTCTGAAACTCAAAGATAACGAATTCACGATGATATAAAACATCAAAAAGCAGCAAATCCTCAAATGTGAGAGGCTCAAACGGGTGAATGTTTGGTTGATAAATGACCTATCAATGAATTTTCCACTCAGTTAATCATCTAATAATTTCAGCCGCGCTGTTGAAACTCGGAGCTCCCACCGTCACGCCATGATTTATGTTGATTTCATGCGCACATCATTCACTGCTCATCATATTGTTGCTGAACATTACAGTCATTTTTTTCTAACAGGACATCCTTTAATTATATTGCTGCTTTTTTTTTTTTTTTTTTTACTCCCACCGGAGCCTCCGACTTTCCACTAATCCAACACTCACCGTGCAGTTGCCCTTCAAAACTCGCACTAACGCCATAAAGTGATGGAAACATGGTCGGTTCTCTCGCCCTTGAAACCGCTCAGACGTGCAGACTTTCCCTTTTTGCCGTAAGTGTGTATTTACTGTCCGTGTGGTGGTGTTCCCAGGCGTGCCCTGGACGCTGCACACCTGGCTCGAGTCCCTGCGCACCTGCTTCATCCAGCACCGCCGGCCGCTGATCCAGGGCCTGCTCAAAGACTTCAGCTGCATCCAGGAGGAGGAGTACACCGAGGAGCTGATCACGCACGGCCTGCCGCTCATGTTCCAGATCCTCCGAACCAGCAAGGTCACCGGGGCTTTCTCTCACCTGCATGTAAACAAAGTGCTTGTTAGGGAAACATCAGACAGAGTGAGGCTGGGTTTGCTGGGAATACAAACTGTCCTGTGCTCATGTGCAACGGTGACATTAATACTCACATTTGCATATATTTAGTTGCATTCTAAACCATATTATCATACATTTGCATGAAATTTAGTCCTGAATAACTCAGAGGCCACGGAACCGTAATCTGTGTGAAGTTTGTGCCCTCACTCGTGCTGGTGTGTGTTTGCAGAACGAGGTGATAAGCCAGCAGCTGTCGGTTATCTTCACCCAGTGCTACGGGCCCTTCCCCATCCCTAAGCTGACAGAGATCAAGAAGAAACAGACCTCGCGCTTAGGTAAGAGAGCCGGTTAAAAATAGTGGCTGCTCCTCAACGCTCTCCTGTGCTTCCTGCATGAAAGGAAGCCGAGTGATGAGGGAGTGACAGCAGAGTCTGAGTCACAGTGGGAAACCAGGGGATTCTTGTTTTTCTGGGGGGGGGGGCGGGATTTGTCTCCCACTTTGGCGAGGTCGGAGATCACATGTCAATCAAGCTGATTTAATACGAGGAAACATGTTCCTGGTCTTTCTTCAGCAGCGTGTCAAGCTTTTATAAACTCTCTCGTTCGGCCCTTTAAAATCACAAAAAGGCAAATGTTAATTACATTAATATCACTCCAGTTTATTGACTAATACAACAATTTATTCTCAACATTTGGGAAATATCACAGTGTAATTAAATTCTTTGTGTAGTTTTTCAGAATTGAAATGCAATCCTCAGTCATTACCACACACCCCCGAACCAAGATTAACCCTTATCTTTCTTCAGCAGCTCAAAAACTTTGTTTTATCAGCTCGATGCTTCATGACTTCACCTCATTTAATGAGAATTGTTGATGAGGTGAAGACGTTCAGATGTCTGGTACAGAAATGACAGCAGCTAAAAAACATGTTTAATTACAACTGATCTTCATCTGCTGCATGATAATCACCTGTGACTGACCCTCCCAAATCTGCTTCATAACATTTTTAACAATAACAGAATGAATAATACTTTGTAGTAACTCCAGTTTTCTGTTTGTCACAGTTCTAGGTTTTACCACGTATCTACAGGTTTTAACAAGGTCTGCAGAGAAGAATAAAATACCTAAAGAAGAAGTGAAAAAAAGTTCATTTTATAATTATTTGTATAATTATTTTACACATGAAGCCGAGGCGTCTGTGTGACTCCAAAGCACAGAGAAGGAAAACGAACTGCAACAAACAGTTTATCCTCAAGAGTTCCTTACACAAATTTTGAACCTTCATGATCTCGGTTTGTTTTCCAAGCAGATATTTTTTGTTCACACGTCACTGATGATGTGATTTATCAGTTTAATCTGGTATTAAAAGCTCCTTTGAAGTCGGGAAGGTCACAGACATTTCCACATTTCCATTTTTCTCTTTCTTTTTCAGATGTTCTTTTTAATTAGAGCAAGAGGAAGCTGTGAAACCCTCAGTGACTGTGCTGCAGCACCACCTAGTGTCTGTTTATCAACAGGGTGAAAGTACAATGACAAATGGTTTGTTATTTTGTGTGTGAAGACGATTAAAGCTTGAAAAATCTTTGACAGCTAATTAATTTATCACAGTACTCAAGGATGCTCTTTCAGACGCAGCTAAAAGGAGCGGATATCAAATCCAAATTGGCTGCGTTTTTACAATTCCTCTCAAATGGAAATAGTTGTATTTCGATAACGCGGCGCTGATCGCTAAGTGATGAATCGCTCCGAGAGTAATTAATGACCACATTAGCTTAATCTTCTGCTGTTTGCTGTTCTGCACCCGCGGTGTAGGAGACGTGAATAATGATGCATCATTACGCTGTTTTTTATTGAGTTTTCATTGTCATCATCTTTCCTTTTTTTCAGACCCTCACTTCCTGAACAACAAGGAGATGTCGGACGTTACTTTCCTGGTGGAGGGGAAACCATTTTATGCACATAAAGTTTTGCTGTTTACAGCGTCACCCAGGTAAAGGGAACATTTCGCCCTTATGTTTATTGCTGCCTTTTTTTTTTTTTATTTGTGTCTTTTATCTTTATTTTTTTCCACGTACAAAACAGCTGTGATGTCCCCCTGAGTTCTCCTCTGTCATCCAGGTTCAAGTCGCTGCTACAAAACCGACCAGCAGCAGAAAACACCTGTATTGAAATCAGCCATGTCAAGTACAATATATTCCACGTAAGAACTTTATTCTATTACCTTTTTTTTTCTGCTAATAAAAATCCTTTGACAAGACGACACATAAATCGACAATCAACACATTACAAATAAACAAATATATTCCTTAAAGAGTTGTGACCAGGATGTTTTACTGTGTGCAGGATATTTTATTTAAATAAAGTATGTGATGACAGCTCTGTTTCTAAATGACCTCACACACTCAGTCTGAAGCGTTTCCGTTCTGTTATTTCTCCCCATGAAAAGAGCATCACATTGGTTTTTAATCTGGAGCTGAAAATAGTTCCCAACAAATGCATTTCCTCCTGTCTGAGTAACGTCTGCTAAAGTAAATAGATAAATAAATCGCCGGCAACAGACAGGATATGGAAGTCAGAATGTATTTTCATGGGATTTGTTTGACGATAACAAAAACGTTGAATGTATCTGTGATGAGCTACAGGTGTCAGCTACATCAGCCTGGCCGGGTTTATCTACTGCCATCTACTAATTATTGTTTTTTATCATCAATTGATCTGTTGGTTATTTTCCAATCAGTAGTTTAAACTGCAGTGTGTCAGGAAATCGTTAAATAGGATCCATGGTGACTTACCTAATGATTAATAATAGAATAATTAACTTTCTGTCAGTGCGTATTGATGAGCTCTGGAGTCAGTATCTAAACATCAGGATCCTGTGAGACTTTTAACCTTTTATTTGTCGATACTAGTGACGAGTTGGGGATGTTTTTATTACTTTAAATACATGTTCCTGAGCCAAACCTGAAATGTATTGAATCTAAATGAGTCATTTCAAGTTTATTTCCTTTATATTAATTAAATTTGGATTCAGAAAAACTCCCACAACCAAAACAGTAAAGATTAGTAACATTACAATAAAAAGACACTTCAAAACTAAAAGAAATGTAGATTATGATACAGACTGAAGCCTGTTCTGTTGTGTTTCAGCTGGTCATGCAGTATCTGTACTGTGGAGGCACCGAGTCGTTGCACATACGCAACACTGAAGTTATGGAGGTAAGACAGACTTAACGGACGCCTGCTGAGCGACAGCGCTGGTATTAGCGTTTCTAATCCCGAGTCCTGTGCCTCATTCTGTGCGGCTGTACTGTTCCCCCGCAGCTCCTGTCTGCAGCCAAATTCTTCCAACTAGAGGCCCTTCAGAGACACTGTGAGATCATCTGCTCCAAGAACATCACCACCGAAACCTGCGTGGACCTCTACAAACACGCCAAGGTGAGCACCTCTCTCTGGGAACAGATTAAACTATTTGTCAAGTTGTCGTAAAACACCAACGTAAAACAGACCAAATATGTTCCTGTAATAAACTCTCACACAAGGCACCAAGGTAACACTAACAGGCCCCCGCGGATTCATAAAAATGTGATATTAAATATTGATGAAACACTCACACTGCCTGTTACAGCTGTTTTTAAAAGCTGCACTAATCAATAGTTTTATGTGACGACGGATCTAAAGACGGTGTAATGTGAAAGGTGTCGCTTTTCATTTTCCTGTTATCACCCGGCTCTGCGGCTCCTCTCGCCTCTGCGGATGTTTAGCATCTTCAGTCTCATTGTTTTGGTTTTAACAGGCAATAACTTCAGTGTTTGGGTTCAGGGTCGCTCCCACTGCTCTCACAGTGATGCTTTCAGGGAACGCTCTGTAAAACTGATTGGTTTTAAAGTGTCCTATGTTCCCAGGAGTGCAGGAACAGCTTTCTGAAAGCTTCGGCCTCCAAACCTTTTTCTCTCTTAGTCACTGTGTGTATCTGATGTGTGACGGTTGAACCTGCTGGCCTTGTTGCTGTGAGTATTTCTGTAAATTCTTTAAATGGAGTAGTTGTCCATTTTCTGTTTTAAAAAAAAGCGCTGAAATTGTGGAGGGGAACTGTCTCTTTCTTTTTCACCATTTCCTCGCTGTCCTTCTTGAATCTGCGGCGTTCCGGTTCAGCGAATGTCTTTTTGTTCGTCTGTTGTTCGTAGTTTCACCTCGGGATTAATTGGCACTTTTTGAGGAGAAAGATTGTTTTGTTTGTTGTTTTGACCTCGAGTGACCCTGAGCTGCTTCAGTTCACTGTCACAATTTCACCTTTTTGGAGAAATAAATTATTTCACTTTAAATGCAATTTAGTTTTCAGACTTTGGTTTTGGGGACCAGAGAGGGAACAGCTTTATTATTTATGCTGTGCCCCTGTAGACGAGGGCGTAGCACCAGCTGTAGCTGCTACAGCTCCAGACAGAAAGTCACAGTGGAGCGTTCAGCAGCTAAAGAGCCACATAAGTTCTTCATGATTCCCTGGAGACTAAAAACTGAGCTAAAAGTAAATATTACACTTTAACACACGACTTCAAATGTACGCTAATGCTGCTGAATGAGTAACGTTTGCTATATAAACTTTATGTGTTGCTAATATGTCAGTGTTGTTTTTAGCTTCACGCTGCACCCAGACAGATAGATAGATAGATAGATAGATAGATAGATAGATAGATAGATAGATAGATAGATAGATAGATAGATAGATAGATAGATAGATAGATAGATAGATAGATAGATAGATAGTGAACCCTCACTGACCTTCAAAGTCTTATTTTGAATGTCAAATGAATTGATTTATAATAATAACAGCACAAATGAAGTAGAAATGAAAGTTACTGCATGGTCGGTAGATAGTATGGTCACATGGTTCCTTCATCACTGCAAATTATTGCACTTTTTCTGGACTTTCTGTCATGAAAATGATCAGATTTTAATGTTTTCATTAAAGCTGCTGCATGAAGAATTTGAAAATGTCTGACTTTGGCGCCTTCGAGCTGCAGCATCAATGAGCTGAAAGAAACAACAACGCTGCACTTCTGATTAAGATTGTCTCAAACACATTTACACGTAGTTGTTTTAATGCAGCTTCCAAAGCAGTTAACCACTCTCTTCGCCATCTTTGTTTCTTGTAGTTCCTTGGCGCCACGGAGCTCACGGCTTTCATCGAGGGCTATTTCCTGAAGAACATGGTGCTGCTGATCGAACTCGACAGCTTCAAGCAGCTTCTGTACGAACCTCCCCCCGCCGAGAGCCCCGCGTCCAGCCCCGGCATCTGCTCCGACATCCTGCTCGACCTGGAGAAGACTCTGGCCACGCGCATCCACTCCATCCACCTCTCCACCTCCAAGGGCTCCGTGGTGTGACGCCGTCCTCTCCGGAGCGCTCCGATCCAGCCGCAGCATCCATGTAACACCATCCAGTGTCCCGCTATTACAGCCCCCCTCCCCCTCCCTCCCACCTGGTCCCAGCCCCACTGCTGAAGAGGAGTTTTTATGTCAGGGATTCCCTTTAATTCTGCCCGTTGCAGCCAACGGAGGGGTTCATGTCGGCGTACGAGACGAAAGCGGAGAAACTTTCTCGCTTTGTTGGAGGCTTGAACTCGTCGTCCTGATGGCTCCCACTGATCACATCACATCACACCCCCATACAGTAAAAAAAAAAACTGTCACACAAACAATAAAGTGACCTGACCCAGCAGTATCACTTAGACCTAACCATGATTATAAAACTTTCTATCGTATTTCATATAGAATACATGCATGAAATACATACTGTACACCTTTTTTGCTTAAAAGGTAGAGTAGAATTTTAACTCAATAAAAGCAGCTTTCTCATCATCTCTGATATGAGACTTCAGTTTACAAATAACATCACTGTATGGAAGTGGATGCCATCGCAGTAGAAAGTTTCACACATGCCAAAACATAAATATAATCCTACTATACAACCAATAAAAGTGACTCGTAGCAATGCCAGCAGACAGATTTTAGGCGGACTTGTTTGAACTTCTTTCCATTTCATTCTGTCACTTCTATGTTGGATTCGTTTCACTGTGTTATATCTACTGTGTGCAGAGGCCAAACTGATCACAGGAACTTCCACCGTGGCCGACACCGCAGCGCTGATTCAGACTCGAGGCGGCCCACTCAGTGAAATCTATGCTGACGTACGCTTGAAACACGGCTGTCCAACTGGGAAATTAACTTGTGGTAACTCCACGAGCACTGTCGGGTTTATTTATTTTTATTTTTTTATTTTTTATTTTTCTTTCTTTTGCATGACACCTCCTCCACTGAGCTGCCCTGATATTGCTTTTTATGCAGAGCTTACTTCACGAACCAATTTCGCAAAAAAGGGGAAGTGAGGGAAAACGCTGCTTATTAACTTTGTATCTACTGCAAAACAGACTGGACTGAGCCGGGTCTGGAGATGGATTTTGACAGGGAATTTCTCTTAAAGATATTTAAAGCAAAGTGTAAATACGTCCTGAAAGTCATCGTGCTGGTCGTTCTTTTTATTTTTCTTTTGTAAACTGATGTACAGTATTCTCCTACACTCGCTTGGCTGATGACAACAGTCTCACTGAATGTGCTCCCTGAACAGTTTGTTCCTGCTGTATGTCTCTGTTTATGCAAAGTTGCATGTTTAATCTGTTTCGTACGACTCCTCCCTCTCGCCGTAGGTGTGCTGTCTGTGTAGATGGGTAGGGCTGAGTAGGATGTTGATTGTTCCAGTTGAAGTCCAATCGAAGGATGTTCCTTCACATCGTTTCGCTATTTCTGATACATTCCAGATGATCAGGGTAGATGTCTGTCACTTTTTGTTTTTAAATTTCACCTCATCTGAATTTATCAATAACAAGCAGCACTGGATTTATTAGAGACGCAACGTTAACAGACAAACGTGACCCAAAAAATCTGCCTGTTTTAAAACTAAATAAATAAATAAATAAAGTCGAAAACTGGGCAAAAAAAAAAAAAGTTGGAAAAGTTGGTGGATAAAAATCGATAAAAGCTAAAAGTTCATTGGAGATAGCTTCATCATGATGAAAACGTTTCATCATGTTATCCACATTGTTTTTGGAGGAATTAGCTCCACCAGCTGTTTATCTTGATGTTGCCCAACTCGCAACATCTGCACAGGAGAAGTGGATGAAACGTGGGTTCATCTACTTTTTTGTTTTCCTTAAATTCAGACGTGAACTCAGCTGCAGCTGAAACTCGTCTACAGCTCGGGAAAAACAAAACCCTCCTGGTCGAATCATCGGTGCAGAAGAGGAAAAGAGGGAGAAGTTAACTAAGGAGTATTTTAGAAATGATGTTTTGTGTTGAACGGAGGGCTGGAGGAAACTGAGAAACACAATCTGAAGCTTTAAAGAATTTAAATTTCCATTCTGCTTCAAATCGACATGAGTTTTTGTTCCCGGTTTCAACGACAAAGACTTTGAATTCACCGCCGCTTCTCACTGGTGTTTTCTCCACGGCAACAGCAGCCGAGACGATACTGAAACACAAACGTTATAGAATCGTTATTTTACCTGCAACAGTTCCGTGTTTCTACGTTCAGTAACATTGAGGATGTCATTTAAAGAAGAAACATGAAATGGAGGTGCAGGAGGAAAAGCCTTCGGCCTTCTGCGTCAGTGTGAAACAGCACATCTTCACACTGAAGCCAAACAAAGGCGGAACAAAATCCCAAACACCTGAGCCAAAGATGGAAAAAGGAAAATCTTTTCTTTTTTTTCAAAATAAAAGATGCAAAATAAACAGATTTTATATGTTTAAAAAAAAGTTAAAGTGAGTTTAAAAGTTTAAAAAGTGAGAAGAGGCAGATCAGACAATAAAAAAAGTCCATGTTTCATAACCAAGTTTCATTTGTATTCTATTGATTTTGACATTCTGGTGTTTACATCAGTTATTGATGATGTATTGGCTCAGGTGTTTTGAGAATTTGATTGGTTGTTCCAGCCTGTGGCTTTAGTGTAGAGACGTGTTGTGTTCGTATTGTCCGTTTGACGTCTGAGATGTTGCGTCTGTAATGAACCTGGTGCTGAAAGTATTCACACATTTGACTTTCTGTTTCGTGTAATGACATTTTTCCTCCACACCTGCCCACCTGCTGCGCATTTAGATAACGCCTCGGTTCCGAAAAGGACCAAATGCTAAAGCAGACTCCCTCTGGAGTTTAAAGTCGCTCGATCTAAATCGTTTAAGAAAATCTGAAAAAATCCCCGTTTGACCCGACCATGACCCTCTCGCTCAGACACAACACATCTTGATTTAGGAAGAAACCATATGGTCTATTTTATGAATGTAACAATGCAACAAAAGTCAGATATTTACAAAATGTGCAACGTCTCCAGTCCAGCAACAAAACCAAAAGAAGATGCTTCCCTCTGTTTCTAACAGCTTACAATGCAAACGTCTCGAAAGTGTCTTCATAGTTTGTGGTGGTTGTTTCTACATGAATCTGACTGTACCTTCAGAGAAGAGACAAACCTTATGACTTCAGATATTGTAGCACACTCAAAATTACTTAAATATTTGTTTTGGGCCAAAAAAAAAAAAATACAGTCTAAGAGAGAAGAGAAACATACAGGAATATACGAGCTGGTTTTAAGTTCTGTAAATAGTTACAGAAAGTGAAATATAGATATTATCCTACGACTTTATTTTCTTACCTACATACATAGCACTATATATTTTATTTTACATTCCACAGCTATTTTGTTTTACAAAAGTGAAAATGATTATATAAAAAGATGCTTTAAAGTTTTGAAATCAAGCAATATTTCCATCGGACTGTATTATTTTGACGAGTACAATGAATAATATGCCACAGGATACGGAGCTATAATATAAATGTGAATTGAAAGACACATAACGGACAAACGAGTGACTGAAAAAAAGCCTGAATATATTCTTTTTCTTTGTATTCTTGTGACATCCCACCGTGTATTTTATTTTAAATGTATTTCACTCATTTTAAAAGACTATTTCTACCGTATAGGCTGCCAGTCTGTTGATTTTACCCTGATAGCTTTTTACTGAAGCTGTTACTTAGACTAAACTCTGGTTGAAAAACATTCACTTTTACTACATAAACTGAATCATTACACACGCCCACACATCTGAAACTTACTATTTAAATGTGAAATGTAACTTAAAGATGCAAACCGTTTTGTCTCCGCAGAGGTAAAAAGGTTCATAATGATGTCAAGCACTTTTTGTGCTAGTGTTACTGTAGCCTCACACAATCAGAAGCATTAGTATTTGAACTGTAAGCTTAGGTTTGAGTCTCGTTGTGACCAACAGCAGCTGAATATGGCTTTAACATTAACAGATGAGAGACTTGAAGCTTGTCTCTGTTTCTATCAGTCTGAATGTTATGTCATTAGCAATAGACGAACTTTAGCTTGCCCCCCCCACCACCACCACCACCACCCCGCCCCGCCCCGCCCCGCCCCACCTGTACTGGCGCTTTTGATTCGAAACTGGGTCAAAGCCGTAGAGTAAATGTCGGTTCGCATGGCTCTTCTTGTTTAATGTTGTTGAGAATGTGCTCTGTACACCAGCTCTGTTGAACAGGACTCTCCCCCTTTAGTTGTCTGAGCATTTATTTGCCTGCGTATTTGTTCCTGGTAATAAACAACAATTTCTCCTAGAAGCAGTGGAAACATGCATGGGATGTTCACTAGATTTCAAATCCACGGGGGGATGAACTTTTTGCAAATTCTTTTCTTTTTTTTTTTCCTTTGATGAGAACATGTATATTGTACAAAATATATATATATATATGAAATATAAATTATACATGGTGTGAGAAGCAGGGATGTGGTGGAGTATAACAACAAAGAGGAATGTTACACTCGTGCTACAGTTTCTGTCGTTCCATGACATGCTTTTGTGGACAGCTAATAAACGACCACAGTTTAAACCGTATTTTGTTTGTGCAGTATTTAAACTGTCGGATGAATTTGACATGAACTGATGCTGATATTCACGGTACGTGTGATCTCCAGCTGGTAAAGAGGGTCAAAGGTCAAAGGTCAGTGTGTCCTCACAAAATGTGGTTTTGAGCTTGTTGGGAGTCCCTTCAGATTTGAATGTTCACTTCAAGTTAAGAATGAAGTGATTAGACTTTGGTGATCAAAGGTCAAAGGTTTATTTCTTTACAATGAGCATTTACAAGCTCACAGAGCAACTAGCACAGCTGTGGACTCTTCAACTGGTTCTTTGGGCTGCAGTGTGTGTGTCCTGTGAGTTATAGTTAGGCTGTAAAGTGTCAACAACTTCCATGAAAAGACCAAAACAAACTGTATTACTCCACTGACTGAGGCGCACAGCAACAAGCCCATTTAATCCTTAAAAAAACAGGTCACAAATAAGAAGTTTAAGTTTTTAAAAAGGATTAGTAAATTCCTAAAACAGCTGAGCACAGTAGTTTCTAACACAGTTTCATAAAAAAAGAGTAAACAGTGCATTTGTTGGGTACTATTTTCAGCTGTGGATTAACACACATTTAGTGCTCTAGCGAGTATTTCCAGCAGCAGCTTCAGTGTATAAACTAAAGTGATAATGAAGGAACATTTCGCCCAGTGCAAACATGTCTTGTTAACAGTACAGAACAACACCGGAGCTCTATAACACAGAGGATTAAGAAACACGGTGGCTTTAGATACACAGATCAAATAACAGTTGGTTTTTGTTGACAGCAAGATAAAAATAAAGAAAATAAATAACAATATCAAATATCACCAGACTCATACTTTAAGAAATAGATGACCAAACTCAGAATGACAGACATTCAGTTTTAATTTAAAAGCCATCATGAGGAGGAGGGAGGGGAATATGGAGCAATAGCTCACATAAAAGGTGTGTGGCAGCTGATGGACGAGGAACATTTGATCTTGCACTGTTTATTTGTAAGAACAGCTCATAAATAAACACTCATGCAAACTATTTTTATCAAATAATGGCAAATGCTTCTTGTAGGAGTCCCTATATTTGACTTGATCTACAGTTTAAAGAATAAAAGACATTTAAACATTGTAAAATTTACTATAATATAATAGTATATACAGTAACAGAGAAATCACAGATGAAAGCAAACAAAGCCGTGAGTTTGGAACAGCTTTGTTCTTTTACAAGGACACTGCAGCATCCCCTGAATAAAAATGTGACAAATCTGGCTGCAGCCCAGCACCAGGGTGTTTTATCAGTCCCTTCACTTCAACCCAGCAAATGACTGGAGATACTGAAAGTCATGACAGCTCCCTCACAAAGCCAGCGGACTGTCTGCTGTCAGGCTGATGAAGAAATACAAGGTCATAAAAAAGTCTGGAGGAGAGTTTGGCTGTGATTCAAATTTTTTTTTTGGGGGGGGGGGATTCCTTCTCTCTCTCTCTCTCTCTCTCTCTCTCTCTCTCTCTCTCTCTCTCTCTCTCTCTCTCTCTCCACAGAGATACAAACTGCACAGAAGATACTGAAGGAAAGAATGATACCACTGTAGTCATGCAAGTTAAATTACACTTATTTATTTATATATGTGAGTAGATAAATTAGGTTTACAACGAGGCCATTTCGAATTGTCTTGTGGTTTTCTTTACACAACAATAATTGAATATGTCTCTATTTAATATCACATATTTTGTTGCTGAAGTAAAGTTAGTCTGGCCTTTCCTGATGGTTCGTGGTTTTAGATTCTTTCCTCTCCACTTTGGTCCCCTTCTTCTTCTGCTTACACATTTATGCTGAGTTTAAACACTCAACAGACAGCATGCAATCACTAAAACAATAATTTATCAAGATGCTTAAAGAGTTAAATGACTTATTTAACCTTTCTTTCTAACAAATAGGAAGAATTTGCTGTATTGGCTACTGGAGATGTTTGTCTTGGAATAAAATCTTATAAAATAAGTGTCATATTTACATTTTTATACTAGAGAAATAATTTACATGAAATGCCTCTGAGGTGGTTTTACTTTATGTGATGTGCTTGAAGTATGTTTCCTGGCACATTTGTATGTGTTTCTAAAAGCTGATATAAAGTTTCCTTAAAAATGTTCGTGCCACACTGAATAAACATCTGAAACATGATTACAAACAGTAGATATTTGACTAAAAGTGAATAATTATATTTATATTTATACCAAACAGAAAGAATGTGTTGTATTTTCTACTGAAGACGCCTCTTCGCATTAAATGTTTGGGCTCATTTCCTCATATGACCACTAGGGGGAGTAGAACCCAAAACTACTTTATGTATGCTTGACATTTCCCAGACGAAGAAGAGAAACAGCTTTCCTTTGCTGCCAGGCCCAAAGTTGGTGTAATTGTCACGCACAGTAGTTTTCTTGATTGAAATTAACTAAACAGATGTCTCGGCAGGTCGCGTGGGGAGACATGTACCCGTAAAAGCCCGCGGCAACTGAATGAGACGTAAATTAGTGACTACGCCTGCGCACACCTATCAGAATATCGAGCCGCCCTTCCTCCCCGCCGCCAACTTGCACCGCAGGGTCGGGCGGACGTCGACTCACAACAACCCCGAGTTGATTTGCTTCGCTAACTGAACACTTTCCGAGTTAAAATGGAGAGTCCGCAACGCGCCGAAAACGGTAAGCTGAAGATAATTCAGACAAGTGTCACCCATAGCGAGATATCACGTTTTCTTTTGGATTGTGTGCGCCCGATTTTGAACATGGCGTACCCCGCTCTGAGATGGCGGTGGCTTTGTGCTGCGTTACAGCGCCAAAGAGCTGATGTGTGCTGTAGTCAAGGGAAGGAGCTTAACGTCAGCTAAGCTAGTTAGCAAACAGTCAGCCCTGATATTTTGTATCGTAACATAAACGCTTTAACTTGACAGTCAGTGGCAGTTCACTGTCCACGTAGATCAGATAGCAGCTGAAAATGAGCGCTGTAACGGTTGACAGGTGCTGCATTCGCGGGCTTCAACTAGCTAGTGGCTAAAAACAAAAATACAAAACAGCTAGCGCCTGAACGTCGGACAGGCTTTAAAATAGACATACAGCCACACGTTTACTTAAGTAAAATATCAAAACGAATAGCGATGTCATTTCAAAAGAAATGCACCACCTTTACCATTTTCACACTACTTGGATAGCATGGAAAGTCACCTCCGTTGCAGCCATGTTTACCACTAAGTTGGAGCGCTAATGTGCTGTGAGTCGTTATTACGACACACGTGCCAGTCCCTGAAGGCAACCAGGCTGTGTAGTGGATGGCCCACCAGGAGCCTCAAAAACCAGAGGTTCACTGTTAGTTAGTTATTGTGGTGGTATCACTAATTATACTTTTGTTTGGGAATGTTAACCAGCAGACCAGGTTTTGGAGCCATGTGACAAAATCTAGGTTTCATACTGACATTATTTCAGGTAATATTGGGATCAACTTGGACATAATCCCAAATAAATATGACTAATCAAATAGCCGCATACTAATTAACCTACATTTGAGCTGAGCAGGAGCTGTGGTTGGGCTTTTTGGGGTTGTACACAAAGAATGATAAAGCCCTCTATGTAATCTGCAGTATTTGATTAGTATATGAAGGCTACAGGGTTTCCCACATCTTGTTTCTGACCCAGGGTCACCAAGCAGAATAATCTGTTAATGGATGTGCTGTAAAACAAGTGATGTGTCCTATTTTTAGAGTTAATTTGCATAATTGTGGTGCAAAGAGAAGCTTCCAGAAATTGCTGTCACCTTTGTTGTGACTAGTGTTTGTTTTTGCAGGCTGATATAAACATGGATTGACAAAAGCTGATATTAAATGCCAGTTCACCTCCAGAAACATTACACTAAGGCTGCATTAAGGATTATTTCATTATTGTTTGATCAGCTGATTTTTTTTTCTCGATTTATAATTGATAAATCATTGTGCCTGTAAAATGTCAGGAAATATTGAAAGATGCCTGTTATCATTTCCAAACCTAAAGTGGGTTTATAGTCATATATGACAAACAAGAGCTTTTTTTTGTTGCAATTGATTAATTGATGCATTCATTAGACTAAACATAGGCTCACAGAACAGCTAAACTTAAAACTGAAAGTAAATCATAATTATTAGAATTAAACATATCTGTACAGAAAGTAATATAAAGTGTATATGAAGAATAAAGTTTAACATTAAACACTTCCTGTTACAGACTTAGACTTCAGGAGAGATACAGAATGTTGATGCAGTCAGACACATAGACGTAGAAAGTAAACAAAGGATTTGCTGCTATTTGTCCTTTAATAAAAGCCCAGTGCTCATAAAACATCAGCATATCCATGGACTCTGAGCATATTTCTGTTTAATCACACGCACATTGTGATATATTTTCCAGATCATCCCCTTCTGCTGCCGTCTCTGCGCCTCTTCATAGCCCCGCTGCGCCTGGCGTCTGCAGCCATGTGGCAGGTGGTGCAGAGGGGAAATGTGCACGACTATGGGATGGTGGAGGAGTTCATCAGCACTGTGACAGAAATTGTACCTGAACTACTGAATGCAGATCAGAAAGCTCAGCTCCTTCTGGGCCTCAGAGCACGGGTAAGACTGTTTGAGTGTTTAGCAGAAAGTTTTAATGATTCAAAAGGAAACTCAGGGGAAGGGCAGAAAATGACAACGGCAGCAGTTTGGTTTCTCCCCTGCAGATGTTAAGCTGTCAAAACAAAGTGTACAAACCTATTGTTATGCATTCTAGCAGTCACCTTGATACACTTTTTTGTAATGGCTATAATAATACCAACACCACATAAAAATTCAAAGCACCTGTATGTCTCATCTGAATGTTCCCGCTCTGAATCCTACAATATGCTGTATTCACCTTGAGGTGAAATCATATGTTGCAGGTGGTTCTTGAGCTGTGTCAAGCCGAGCAGATATCTGACAGAGAAACCATCGAGATGCACCTGGAACAGATCAAAACCCTCGTATCCACTTGGGCAGCGCAGGTTAGTTGCAGGTCTGAAGTGTGTGTCATAGTTTACATACAATGATTTTTCTTTCTTCTTAAACTACAACTGTTTTGTTTTTGTTTTTTTCCAGCCATGTTTTGCAGAGGTTGTGTTTCCAGAGTCGAACTTTGTGGATCAGATTGAATTGTTGTTGAAAGACCCCGATGAGAAGGAGAAGTTTTTCCAGGTTTGTGATTTATTTATGTTTAAGGGTCCCACAAACATGTGATATGTACAGTTGCTGTTAATATTTCTTCAACAGTGATTCTCTCCCTCCCTCCCTCCAGGATGTCTTCCCGACAGATTTTGGGCCTGAATACGACGGCGCTCTGCAGGTGCTAATGCTGGATTTCCTGTCCAGACTGGAGAAGCTTCTCCCAGTACCAGACATCCAGCAGGTACTGGAACCTATGTGGGACACTAACCCTTGAGTAACCGGTTAGTTTGTCACCCACCATAAAAAAATAATGAGGGGAACCTGGTTGTAGGCAGAGTAAACATTCGCTTTGTGATTGGCAGATCTTAATTGGTGGTTTATGTTAATTCTGTCATGATTGAAGTTGAAAGTAGGACACTGGATTTTTCTTCAGCACATCAATATAGCAGCACAACGTATTCTCTAAGGTTTGTTACTGTAATCCTCTGTCTCTTCTGTAGACGGCGTCCATGCTCTGCGCTGTCCCATCAGCCCTGGAGGAGTGCGTGCACTCAGTTCCTGACCTGCAGCATCTGAAAGCTGTGCTCCTGTATCACACAACACTCGGACATTTCGATTTATCTGGTGAGTCTCATCTGCGCTGCCTGTATTGTCTTTGTCTGTGGGTCAAATATGCAAAAATACATCTGATTTTATCCCTTAAATTACTGGTAAATGAGTTTGTTTACATGCACTTCAGTATCCAGATAATGAGCAGATGAAAACTTTTTCCTGGTTTCTCAAAACCTGAGATTCAGCTGAAATACTTTGATGGAATCCATCATGTTTTGAGTTAGTTTGATAAACCAAACCAAGATTAATAAAAGCTCAGGAGATCAGTCGAGTCGGGTTTATGTCATGACTTTGAAACACAGACCTGAGACGCCGAGCGCTGTGATTCACAATGAAGAAAACAGACTAAATAAATATCCTCAAAGTTGATTAAAAAAAAAAGAAAGGAGGGCAGTGTTGGGTGTCCAAGAAGAAAAAAGAAAAATGTGGAGCAGCAGATGGTGTGGAGATGCAGACAGTGAGGTTCATTTTTATATTAGCAGCCTTAGTCAGAGGTAAATTACTTCTCCAATAATAAAACAAGCTCGCTCCTTTTATAACGGATCTTTTGAGGGAAATCAGCAAAACAGCTGAAGAAAATCTCACACATGTCATTGTATCTGAAAATAGGTTCATGTCTTCACTCTCTGGCACTGATGTGCATGTCAGCGTACGAAATGAAATGTGTAAATTATGTTTATACCTGTTAATGGGATTCTTCTTCTCCACACAGATGAAACTCAAACCATTCCATCTTCTTTTGGGAATTGCATCCTGTCTTCATTGTCCCTCCCTCAGCTGGAGAAGGTTGTGATCGATGCGGATCAAATACAGCTACAGCCTCCATCAGAGCAGATACAGGGGTGTATGACTGTCCAGGTGGAGGGTGAGACTGTGACTCTGTTGGACTACATACAGATTGAACAGCCGTTGGTTGAGCCTGACATTCAGGAGGAAAATGAAGTGAACGAGGAGGAGACAGCCGGAGAAGGGACAGACGAGGACGTTGGTGACGCCTTAAAGCCAGCGGCTTTTCAACCACTAAAACAAAGCAAGAGGCTGCAGCTAAAAAGAAAAGCTTTAAAAGAGAATGACTCGTTGACAGCTAAGAGGCAAAGAAAGAAATACCCCAACAATAAGACGTGTCCCGTGTGCAATAAGACATTCCTTCGGGCTGCGGCCATGAGACGACACCAGGAAATTCATTCTGAAAATCGGGATCTCAGGTACAAGTGCGCCAACTGTGACAAACGATTCAGGGACCATTACGACATGAACCGACACAACATGCGCGTTCATGAAAAGGAAGAGCTGAGCAGCAACTCTAAAGAAGAAGACCCAGGGGATCCCAGCACCTCTGACATGATGTCAGAAAACAAAAACTGCGGTCTGTGTGGGAAGTATTTTGCCCGCCGAGTCGACATGGATCGCCACATGAAGTCCCACTCAGAGGACCGACCGTATAAATGTTCTTTCTGTGAGAAGAAATTCAAGAATCCTTATGTCTTAAAGAGACATCAGAAGGAGATTTGTAAGAGCAGAGAGCTGAAAAAGCCAAAGAGGAAAGAGACACAGCGACCAAATCCACAGCCGCCTTCAGAGGGGTCGACGGAGGGTAAAATCTGCCCCATCTGCAGCAGGATCTTACCTTGCACCGCAGACATCGCAAAGCATTTACGGTCTCACTCGGAAGAGCGTCCTTTCATTTGCGTCACTTGCGAGAAGGGCTTCAAGTACAAGGACACATTGAAGAAGCATCAGATCATTCACGGCCACGAGGGGATCAGAGAGGAGCAGAGCAAGACAGTGGAACAGATTTTGGCTGAAGCAGACACTCGCAATTGTGATGACACTAGTAGCCTTGATAAAAAAGAAAGTAATCTGGAGGTGCCCACGGACACAAACGAGGAGTCCCCGTCTGCACCTGTGCAAAAAGTCAACAAAAAAGCCCTGAAAGTGTGTCCTGTGTGTTCCAGGGCGTTCGACAGTGTCAAAACACTAAACAGGCACATACAGTGTCACACAGACGATCGGCCGTATCATTGCGTCCACTGCAAGAAGCGTTTTAAACACATGCACGGGCTGAAGCGACACCAGATTTACGCCATCTGTCACAAGAAAATCACCCGGTTCTTGTGGAAAAAGGAGCCGAGGGCGGGGCCCAGCCAAAGCGAAATGACCAGCGCCGACACCCAACAGGGGCAACCGCTGAAGATACCAGTGTGGTGTTCAAACTGCGGCAAACACTTTGAATACCTGTCCGCTTTGAAGGAGCACCAGGAGAACGTGTGCAAAGTGGACGTGAGGGAAATCATGAAATGCGACAACTGCGGGAAAGAGTTCAAAAGCATGACCATGCTCAAAGTGCACCAGAGGATCCACAACCCGCTCTACTGCAAAGAGTGCGGGAAGATACTGGCGAACGAGGCCGCCTTCGAGAGGCACAAACTGATGCACAGGCCGATGCAGTGCACGATGTGCGACAAGACTTTCACCTTGCTGAGACGCTTGAGGGAACACTACGAGAAGCAGCACAACTTCACCGGCCCGTATCCCTGCGCGCAATGTGACAAGACCTTCATCCAGCTGTCCTACCTCGCCATCCACCAGAGAATCCACAAAGGAGAGTTCCCTTACATTTGTAACCTGTGTCCAGAGAAGTTCAGGTCGTCCAACTGTCTCACGGTTCACCTGAGGAAACACACAGGGGAGAAGCCCTTCCTGTGCTGGCAGTGTGGGAAGTGTTACCGCTCAGCCTCAGAGCTCACGGTCCACATGGGAACCCACTCTGAGGAGAAACCCTGGGCGTGCACAGACTGCGACATGTCTTATCGCACAAGGCTGCAGCTGACGAACCACATCGAACAAATCCACATGGGCGTCCGGTATCCCTGCAACAGCTGCGGGAAGCAGTTCATGAAAGAGACGTCCCTGAAGAGGCACGAGCTCATCCACACGGGCGAGAGGCCTCACCAGTGCACCGTGTGCGGTAAGACCTTCCTGACCGCCAACGAGCTCCGGCTGCACAACAGGTACCACACCGGCGAGCGGCCGTACAAGTGCGAGGTGTGCGGCAAAGCCTTCATCCAGTCGGGATATTTGAAGTCGCACATGCGCATCCACACGGGAGAGAAGCCGTTTAAATGTGACATATGTGATAAAGGCTTCAGGTTGTCGTATCACATGAAGAAACACAGGCGGACTCACGCCGGGAAGCCAAAGAGCTACATATGTGAGGAGTGTGGGTTAGCGTTCCTCCAGAAAAAATCCCTCTGGGAACACTCGCTCACTCACGCGGTGAAAATCGAACCTTCATTCCCTGATGAAGTGGAGGTCGTACTGCAGTAGAAATCCTTTTGTTTTAATGCAGGTTGTTTTCTTTTATACAATGATGAAGTTTTCTCATGTGGTCACCAAAAATACTCTTCATTTCCTGGTTATTCATTTGTTATTTGATTTTGACCAAGTTATTTCTGTTCCCGTTGTCGCTTCACTGTTGATTCACATGTTCTGAGGCATATTGATGATCTATAAGGCATGTGTATGATTTCTGCTTACAATGCTTTATGAAATAAAATTAAATCATGAGTTCAATTCTTGCACTCTTTGTTTTTAAGTGAAGCTTCTGTAAAGATTGACAGAAGTCATTGACAGTAGTTTTAAGTAACTTCTAGTTTCTCTAGTTTCAGGATCTGATTCTTCATTTTATATTAAATGATTTTGGCTGCGGACTGTTGGTCGGACAAAACAAGCAATTTAAAGATGTCACCCTGGGCTGTGGGAAATTGTGATGGATGTTTTTGATTGTTCTGTAAAATTTTAGATCATTTGATTCAGAGCTAAAACTAAATTATTTATTATTATTGAATAATCTTAGAGACCAAGATAACGTGTAAATATCTGGTTTTGTCCGATTAACAGTATAAAACCAAAGATGTTTAATTCACTGTCATAAAGCAAAGCATATAGCAACTCAAAAGATGAATCAAATGTTCAAATAATTAATCAAATGTTATTAATAGTTACTGATTAATTTTCTTTTGATCCACTAATCCATTTATTGGCTATGAATCAACAGGTTAATCAATAGTGAAAATAATTGTTGGTAATAAAAAGTAGAGTAACTATTTCAAAAATTGTTTGAGGTTGTATTAATGTGTTTTAACGAAACATCAAAGTACCAGTGTGTCCCAGTTGAACACTATATACTAACTGTAAACAGTATACTATATGATTTTTTTTGCAGTTAGCACGTGATTCAATCAAAATGTGACTCCAAATTAAACTTCACAAACAGACTTGACGATGTTTTCCAAAGTTATTTTTTGATTTCTGGGGTTTAAAGGAGAAAAAAAAAAAAAAGCTGTTTCACCATCATCCACAATTTGCTTGAAAAGTTTGTTGTTGTTTTTTGAATATACTTCATTTTGTAATTTTTCCAATGAGAACACACAACACACTGAAAACCTGCTGGGATAGGGGACATACAAACTGATGTCCAGCGATTAGTCAGTAGTGCTGTTTAACCAGAAGATGGCAGTATAGCAGTACTAATGATGATCGGGGGCTCAGCAGCCGTACTTCAGGGAGGGTAAGCTGTCAGTGTTGCCCCCTGCTGCCACAGCTTGTGTTGGAGGATTTAGGACCCTGCAAGCTTCCTAATACATAAATAATACAGTTTTTTCATCCTTCATTAACATCTGTATTTCAATTCTCAGTAAAAAGGAATACACGCAGAGAGACGTGTTTACGTTGTCATTTGCAGGGCAATGCATTGTTTGTTTATGCAGATTTTTACTTTATGCAACATAAATTTCCCAACAATTGTTTATACAGGCTCAGTGACTGCAAATCAATATTTACCCTCTGCTCTTCCTCACAGTCTGTGTCACCTGACTGTTTACCCAGTCTGAGTGACAGTTGAAACCACAGCGGCAGCAGCTACAGCAGCATCCCTGCCCATTTCCAGGGAAACTGCTCCCATCTCTCAGAAAAATCAAAGGCCGACTGAGTCAGAGCTTCTCCAGAGTGTTGGGAGCAGATCACTTTTTAACCCAAAGCATATTGATTTATATGGGGCTGTAATTGCTTCAGTGTGTCCTGGATTATTCCCCCCGTAATTGAGGCCTGGCAGAGGTCTCTTTCCTAGACATAGCCTCCCCGGTGCCAGGTGGTTGGCAGAAAGGAGTACCGCACCCACTCCTCAGCCAGCAGGAGAGAGCCAGCGACCGGTGGCCCTTACCCCCCAAAACCACTCGTCATTGTGGGATAAGTAAACAGCACAAACAGCACACTTCCCTGCATGCTTTGAGGCATCTCGCTTAGGCCCGGGTCCAGCTCTAACTGCAGAATGAGACAGCACATTATGAGCAAAGCTGGACGGGACAGACGGCTCGCTGCAGTATCACTGACACTAAAAAAGATCTGAATCTGTGCATCTTTTTTGGATATCTGACTCTTGTCTGTGGCTTGTCTATCCAGGATCAGTTGTGTTTACTGCAACCACATATTAAGGCTGCAATTACCGTACATGCTATTGTTCAAGTATTTGTTTTGTGTTTTTGTTCCCGATTCAGTGGAACATTCCTGAATTTTGTAGCAGATGGAATGCTTGCACGCTCAAACAAGTCTTGAGATTATTGTGGTGTCACACGTACAAGGGGGGTAGACAGAATAATGGAAAAACTCCATGAAACTGGACCTAAGTCACCATTGAAAACACAGTCACTGGAGTGTTCATGTTATAGTTTGTGCCATATGTTGCCCTGATATTCCAGGACTTATATGACCAATGCACCTGCAGTTGACGTGGCCTCTTTGGGGCTCTGTGATGCCAACCTCAATCTGAGAGGTCACAAGATTGAAAATATAAAACAGAAAATCCATTCTGTTGCACAAAAGTTTTTTGCTACTTTATTTTGAAGTACAGGATGCATTCAGGCCTTTAAAAGTCCTTCAAATTAAACAGTTTGAAAAGAAAACAAATAAAGGAAATCACAGTTCATCTCCACACTTAAGTGATAGCTAGACCCGTTTTTGTCTTAAAATAGTTTGACATTTTGGCTGTGGCGCTTTGTCAGACGTTAGACAATGCGAATATTGATACCACTCTCATGTTTGTAAGGTAAATATGAAGCTACCAACAGCAACTAGCTAACATAGCTCAGGGCAAAGACAGTGACTCACTATCAGAAAATATACAACAGTTAGTTCCCGAACAAGTACTTTGATTGGACGAGAGTCATTCCATGAGTGCTGATATAAAGTATAACAGCACTGGGACATTTAACTTACTTGTATCACTCCGCTTTACAGGTGTTTTATTGACTTAATTAGCGTTACATTAACGGTCGTTATCTACCTTAGGTTCTAACAAACTTTGCAAAGATGAAAATATTTCCAGAGATATATCATTTGAATTAAATGAATGTATGGTCGTCAGAAGAGGATGAAGGGAAGAAGCCTGGAGACTTCAGACCTGAGGTGATGTGCAGCCAATTAGCAAGCTAGTGTGCACTGTGCAGGTCAGGACAATGTTTACGTGTTGCTTAGCAACAGTTAAATGCCAGTCCAGTGGCGGAAGTATTTGTGTTGTCGTAGCCAAATAAATTATAAAATAAACAAACAAATCATAATCTGTTGTTGCTTATTTAAGTAAAAAGGCGCTGGTATAACTTTTGTATAAAAGCAATATCACGCGGTACGAGGCCGCACAGCCGTGCTGATGTTCGGGTCAACATGGCTCCCGCTCCTGTGATATTAATTAAGTGACTAAACAATCCAGCTGGGCGCGAGCTAGCTGGTTAGCATGGTAGCTTCGGTAGAAGAAAAGAAGAGAAAGAGAAATGGAAAATAGGAACCACTGGAAACAGCTCTTGGCGAGTAAAGTAATGAAGTTTGATGCTCAACTGGCAGCATTTCTTCTGGACTGGTAAGTGAACAGCTGTTAATGCTAACATTAGCTTTGTAGCAATCGCAAAATCTTCAGGAGCAGTGGAAGAAGTTTTATGGTCAGTGTTGGCTATTGCCCAAATAGTTGCCTGTTTATGGAGCAACATTAGCATACACTTTTAGTTGTGTTTGTGTCCACCTGGTGAATATAAGTCCAATATTCCCTCTTGTTTTAGCTTTGTTTTGGTCTCCACCAACTCCTGATGGAAATATGTAACTTTTCAGCTGCTTAATGTGAAACTATGTTCACCAGCTAGCAGCTAACTGTGTCTGTCTAGTGTAGAGCAGGTAGTGTGCAGTGGGGGTTTTTTTTGCAAGCATTGTTTAGATTTAAATGAATGTTCAATGTTCAGCTACACAGACCAAGTCACAATCAAATTAGCCGAATAGACTGGTAACAACAAAACATACAGTAAATCACAACCAGGATGTGTGTCTATTGTTTTCATGTATCTGTCGTTCAACCTCAAGGTTTAGTTTCCTGTAACTGATGTGATACCCTGCCACATCCAACATGTTCCTCAGCGATCACAAACAGTTAAACTGTACCAGAGATATTTTTGAAAAAGTAGGTTTTGATCATCAACAGGCACCACGGAATTTCCTGACCTTTTTGCCAAAATACTGTGACCCCTGCGTGTTACTACGGAAACATAGCGTATCAAAACAAGCGCCCCATTTCTTGCGTTTGCTCCATGACGAACCTTTATTTCTTCCATATGAACAGCGTATGGCACAGCACAGGGCTTTGATAACAATATCTGCTCTGAATGCATGGACAACAGTGCCACACACATTACCCTGCATAACCACCAAGCTTGGGAAAGTAATACACACATTTAAAAAAAAAAAAAAAAAAAAATCACAAATTACCCCTACAATCACTTGCAATAGATACCCCACTTTCATTGTTTTTGCAAAGCTTTTTTGTTTTAGTCAGTGGATAGAGGAGGGAATATAACACAGAGAACCCACTGAGCTGGAAAACCCTCAGACTAATCAAGAGAATAGAGGAGGATTGCTCTCCTAATCAAGTGTGTGTATGTGTGTGCGCTTGCATGTGTGTGTTTCCTCAAGTGAACCTGTGTGTGTGCCCAGACATATCCCCAGCCTCACACATTCCCTCCCATCTTGGGTACCAGCCCTGCAATCCCCACACACAGCCCTCCATCCTCCCTCGCCGCTGTGGTGTTCACGCGGGCTTTTTTTTTTTTTTTTTTTCTTGCAAAAACCAAAAGCTTTATCTCGTTTTTCTTCCACTCTAATTATTCCTCCGTCCTCTCACTTTCATCCACTTGCATTCATTTGCATTCTGCACCGCTGTCTGTATCTGTGTATCCGTCTGACTTGGACATTTGTTTGGCAGGAGAGACCAGACGGGATGCTGTTAACGCTGCAAAAAGTGTCCATCTCTGCAAGTCTTTAATTTGTCTTGCTTTTTGTTAACATGTGAAGGTTGTTCCAGATGGGGTGATACAACTCTGCTTGTTGCCAGATTTGTTGCAATAATAGTCTTTTGTAAGTATAACTGTGTTTAAATAAGGCAGATCACGAATCCAGTTATAAAATAACACTAAACTCAAGAAAGAAAACCTTTAAAAAGTGGGAATGCATTGCAAATAAGTGAAACTATCCATATGATATGTATTTTAAACACTTCCTGATAAAGAATATGTGTGACTCTGAGATTCTCTCCTGATCAGAATGACTTGCAGAGATGGACATTTTTTGCAGCGAACACTTTCTCCTTCCTACACCAGAAGGGAGTGAAAACAAGCCTTTCCCTGGTCAATGAGTTCACTGGGGCGGACGTCTCCTTAGACAAGGCTGTGTGTGTGTGTGTGGGGGGGGGGGTTGTTGGGGGAGGGGAGATGGGTGATGGTGGTGGGGGGCTCAAAAGAAGAGAAGACCGAAGAGAAAAGCGAGTCAGAGCGAGGGAGGGAGAGAGGGAGAGAAACCTGGCACCAAGACAGTTCAGAGCATTGGGCATTAGAGACCGCGAACAAGGGAAGGTCAGCCCCCCCCCCCCCACCCCGCCACGCCTCACCCCACCCCCCGCCACCTACGCTCGCACCCCCCACCACCACCCCCCCGCATCTGCCCCTTTCTTCTTCCTACTACTGCATCAGCAGATGTACTGCACAAGCCCTTCATCAATATGAACACTGCCAGACCACAGCTACAGTGATAACAGGAAAATCTGTGATGAAGCATTTACACGCTACATTGTGGGAGCTTTTATGTCAAGAGGCAGTGAAAGATGAGATAATTTCACATCTAAGATCAGCTACTGACAGAGAGGCTTATAGGCGTCAGTGACCAGCCACGTCCCTGATCTGACGCTAACAAGGTCATCCTCCCGTCTGAAAGCAGCTTTGTCCCTCTAATCAGAGGAGCATCATCATCATATTCCGCGTTGTATCAGCAGCTCCTGGCAGTGACGCAGTCCACCAGGGGAGGCGAACGGAGACGTGGTCCGGTGCACATCTCGTCTCCCAGCAGCAGTCCTGAGAAGACGATAAGTCGGGTCACAGATTGAGGTCAAGGACCTGCATGCGTGGCAGTAAAACCTGAAGGTAGACGTCTTTGGAAAGCCGTGAAAAACTATTAATGAAACCAAAGAGCCGGTTCTTTTGAATGCAGATATGTTGTTAAATGCAAGTCTTTATTTAAACATGGTGAATTTTTTGGCTGCACTGCAAACTCATACACAAGTTGCTTTTCTATCATATTTTTGACAAAGCAGCTGCTCAACAAGTGTTTGCTGTCGTATTAGGCTGCACTTGCTGTTACCGTGGCAACCGGAGGTGTTGCGGATTACGACGGATTGCGACGTAAATTTTTCTGTTGATCGACTAATCGTTTAACCGACTAATTGTTCTCGCTCTAATGTAAAACCACGAGATTAGGCAGCGTTAGTCATTTAGCTCAGTGGTTCTCAACTTTCCTCAGGTTGTAACTGAAATTAATCCAGTATTTTTACAAAAATTAAGCAAATAAATAAACAAATTTTGTGCATCAGAAATAAGCAAACCATAAACTTAATTTTCCGTGGCCTCTGTCTTGTGACCTTTCCGATTTTAACTCGCGACCCCTTCGTGGGTCCCGATGCTCATGTTGGGAACCACAAATTTCAGTTAAGTTAAGATAGGAGTGGGCCCTGCAGCCTCTGTACCACGAGTGTGATTCAGTGGCGTCCGTGTCATATGGGGACATTTGATAGTGCTTGTTTTTTGACCCACTTTACCCCAACAACCCTAACTGTTGCGTGTCTCTAGCCCTCGGTCCCCTTTGGATGCGTCCTCGCTTGTGATGCACTTACACACTCTGGCCGAGCATGCTGGGATGCGCGCTGCTGTCCCGTTTTATGATTGGGTCACAGCACTGATCTCATGTTTAGTGACTGGATCAGTGTTGATATCCCGTCCTGGCTGAAAACTCTCTTTAAGCCCTCGCCTCGTGTGAAGCTTTGCTCTGTCATTGCTGCTTTTTTTTTTTTTTTTTTTCTCCCCCCTGTGTCACAGTGCGAACACACTTTGGACACACACTCTGTAGTGTGCTCCAAAAGTGGTGGCTGAAATATGAAATATGAAAAATATGAAGTAATGTCTTCTTCACCATGAATCCCCATGTGTTTTTGTTTTTCCAGTCTTTTTTTCACATCAGCCTCTCAGTTCACAGAAGCATCAGATGTCATTTGCAGACAAACCTGCTTGTATTGACTGAGAATGAGTCGAGGAAACCAACAGCACTGACTGATTTATTACAACAAATCACAGTGACAGTGTGCAGAAAAGCAGCAAATCCTGCACAGAGGCAAAGAGTTTAGAAAGAAGGACCTTCAGTGTGTCTCTCTGGTTATCTCTAGCTTTGTTTCACAATAAGTTTTTCTTCCACATTGACTCCATTGCACGTGTATTCATCTTTTTATTAAGCTTTTTTATTAGATATTCGTGTTAGTAGCACACTGTTGACTAAGTGGAAAAGTGTTTTTAATGATTTATTTTACCCTTGATCAGGTCAGACTTTGGATAGACTGGCTGCTGGATTACGCAGTGCCAAATTACGCACAACAACCAACAGTCATATCATAACCTCCAGCTTGTCTTTAACTTCTCCTCCATGAGCTTTCAGCGCATAAAACGGTGTGTTATATGAGTGCTGAGCTGCTGCTGGTGGGGCAGCGGCGCTTTTTCTATCTTGATCTGAACTACTAACCAAGTCTTAGAGAGATCAAAATTCAATCCCGTTCTGAGAAAAAAAGAGAAATGACGTTATTTGAATATGTGCCCAAAATCCTTAATGAATAACTTAGGACGAGTAGGAGGCAAATGCTGCCCCAGCTGTTTCCTGTTGAAAATGTCTGTGTAATGTAGATAAATGTGAGGGATTTTCTCTCTAAATCCGTCTCCTGTTCGCTAAATCTCACTTCTCCAAAACGAGCCTGCGCAATGGAACAAAGTCGGAATATTGAGATGTGACATTGCCCGCATCTCATCCTCTTTTCTCCCCGTTTTTTAATGACTTCAAACAAGTTCATTTTCGCCGGGCTTTGACTTGCGGAGACCCGTGGGGATGTCTAGCGCTCTTTCCTTTCAGTGGCATTTATGTGATGTCTTCAAGGTAACTTACCTGATTTCCTTTGACACTATAGATTTCACCTTGGTTCTTCACTTGCTCACTATTTGCACAGAGCATCCTTACCTAGTTTAAACTGAAATAATAAAAGGGGATTTTAATCGCTTATTTATATTTTTACAGCTTTGTAATGCACGATTAATGAGGATTTACTCTGATTTTTATCCTTTTTATTCAGTTATTGAAGCAGCTGTCCTGCATGCTGTGCTGATAATGACAGAATGTCCCCATTTGGCTTTAATTGACTTTTCTTTTGGAGATGTTGACATGCATTGTGCATGAGTTTTCTCTGCTCGGATGAATGGGTTTTTCATCCTCGGTGTCTCTGTGCGCCCTGCGCTCTTTTTCACCAGAAAGCTCTAATGCAGCTCTGCAACTTTCAAAGTAATTACTGCTGAGTCTGCATTATTAAGAGCTAAATATCTAACCTGATGCTGCGGGGTGAAGAGAGAGGGGAGCTTAACATGAAATACTTCTGGGCGTCGGGACCGTGCGGCTGGGGTTGTGATGTAGATGGATAATGTCCCGTGTTTACTCTCTTTATTATGTATATTTGGCCCACTCTGCTTCCTCCGCTGGGTTTGGCGGGAGAGCCGTTTTCCATCTCACATTTTGGATCGGAAAGATCCCTGGCGCTTTTTTTTCTAACATCTTTTATTCTGCTTTTTTAAATTTTGAATCACTTTGAGTTTAGTTTAGTGCGTAATAATGCGCTGACAGCTGCGTTTTGGCACAGGGGGCAATGCTGAATCCTCGTTAGCAGCTGCTCATTAAAGATAGGTTTTTAAATTTCCCCGATTAATGTGGACTGTTGTTGGCTGATTAGGTCATACACAGGCGCTGAGTAGCCAGATGATAAGGAGGAAAGTGTGTTTCCAATTTGGACGCGCTCTGCTCGGTTGCGCACAGGCGCTCCGGAGCATCAGAGCCGGTCAGCCTCCTGTTTGACTGTTTGACGCTGGCATCAAGTGGAAGTTTGAATTTAATACGTTTTCCTCCAAAACCCTGTAAACTTACCATCTGTGGCAGCGGCCACTTTTATTTCTCTTTTCTTCCCCCTTTTCCTCTTTTACAGAGGAAACAGACTGGATGATGAAGAAGAAGCCTTAAGCTCACTGGGTTTATTCTTATGTGGGAAAATGTGTAAAACTGCTATTACTGATGTGCCGTTGAGCAAGATGCTGAGCCACATGCAGAGTCACAGCAGAAATGCTCAACGGCCAGCAGTGCGTGAAGAAAAGAGACTTTAAAAGTGACTTCTTTTTTGTTTTTTGCTTGAATTTGTGATTAAATGTAAATCTCTCTTTGATGATGCTCTGCCTCGAACAGCAGTGAAAATGTTAAAGCTCTCCCCTCTCTCCCTGTGCGCAGAGTGCGATGTGCTGTATCTCCTGTAGCCACACCCTCTCACTACTGCTGTGTGTCCTCACCCTGACTCCGACGGCAACAGGGGCGGGCCCAGAGACCCTGTGCGGGGCGGAGCTGGTCGACACGCTGCAGTTTGTGTGTGGAGAGAGAGGCTTTTATTTCAGTAAGTGCACCTTTTTATTTATTCATAAAGGTTGGCTGTATCTGTCCCAGAGCTCTCCACCTCCAGCGAGCTCATAAATAAAAAAGCAGCCAGTTTGACATCTTGTCTTGACTTTCCCTTGCATCAGTGTTCTCTTTCTTCCTTCATTCATTCCTCTTCCACTGTTACATCTTCTCTCTAAGTCCACATTCATCCCTTTTCTTTCAGTGTTCCACTCTCATTTGTGGACTGAAGCCCAGATTTTGAACAGGACACCTAAATGAAATATAGAATAAAGATAAGTAACTATATTATTGGTGGCAGATCACAGTTTTGCCCACGGGCAAAGGGCTTTAAGTGGAATTTGGCTGACTATCTCTGAGAAAAAGGAGGGGTAGAAACTAAATGTTGCCGTGAAGTTTTTTCTTTTTTCCACCAGAGAAGGGAAAGCTACCCAAAGAAAACCCTCCACCAAGAATCCAGGATTTAAATCTCAAATTTTTCCATTAAGGGTACAACCCAGCCCAGAGCAGCACAGGATATATGGAGCTACCGAGGTTAGGTGCAATGTTCCACCGGCAGCCAGTGTTTCTCAGGACATGTATCCTGATCTTTCTGTCAGAGACGGACAGTGTGACCGTACATTAGCAGTATATCTGGCTCCAACACTCCACGGCTGAAGTTTATAACCTCATTATTCACATTTCTTTGGCTGACATCCATCAATTAAGACACTTTTCACCAAATGTCCTTGGTGGAGATACAATGCTTTTTTTTTTTTTTAAAGCTTTTCTAATAATTGATCATGCATCTGACTCCTGTGCAGTTTTGACATAACAATCCATTATTAATGGTCTGGTTCAGTCCCAAAGTTATGAAAGATTTTCCACATGTGGTAGACTTTGTCAGCTGCCAATTTCAGAAAGAAGAAGATATAAGATTTCTGTTGGAAATCAGCAGCATCTATAGTGCATTTGCAGTCGCTCTCTTTTCCAGTAATTGATTGCTTTCACCTTAACCTGAACCTGGAATGGTTCATAGATACACCTTCTCAAGAACCTGGTGACTGATGGAGGATTAGGGGCCAGGAGGGGCCCAGTCTTTGAATCCAAGTCTCCGTACAGCAGTGGGAATAATGCAGTAGTGGCCAGTGTATCGTCATGAAAATGTAAAGCCATTAAAACCCCAAACAGTATAAGTATAGTTTATTAGTGAGATAATAACAAATTAGACTGTGCTGTGTTGCAAACAGCAGTCCTTGGAGCTAAATTTGCTAATTAGCACTGAACAGAAAGTAAAGCAGAGGTTGATGGGAATGTCAATAGTTTTGCTCGTGGTTGATCATAAACCTGGACAAACAAGTGTTAGACAAATGGAAATGTTTGATCTGATAATGGAGTAAAAAATTAACATATGGTATAGTTTTAAATTTAATCTGAATCCATCTAATATTGGTCGAGACATTTCACACAAAACCTCAGGGTGGCGCTTGAGGAAGACTCAGGGGATCCGATCAGCAAAATCTTTAAGATCCATCCTCTGAGGAACATGAATGTGTGAACCAATGGTAATCCATCCAGTAGTTGTTGAGATATTTGAGTCTGAACCAAAGCGGTGAACCAACCATCCATTTTCCGTCCCTGGAGCCTCCCTGCTAGCATGGCTGAAACCTGGACCACAGATTGTTAGTGTTCACAGACAGCACTCTTATCTGGAGCTAATTCATAAACAGAGGCCGCTGCCAATTTGTTGTTTTTCCAAAGAAATGTTGGTTAATAAGTTATAAATGATCTTGGCACACAATGTGAATGTCTTCATCATCTTTTCATCATCCAAATTTTTGTTGTTGACACCTGTGCATATGTGACCTGATGCAGGTTTTAGCACATGGCGATGGTGGCAACAGTGACATGCTTTAACGAAAGAGCTGAAGTTGTGATCTAACGCTGTTCTCTTGAGCTAAATGAGAGATATTGATTGGTTGTTTAAAGTTGTATCAGCAGAGAGGCATGATGTTGCATCGCAGCGGCTGTGACTGACCAACACTATTGCCAGACAAGAACGCTGACACTGGACGATTCTGTAAAACCTCGGATTACATTTGATGACGATGTTTTCTCCAATACCAACATTTATCTATGATGTCTTTGCATGACAGTGTATGGTATGGTTAAAGATAGAAAATTGGATGGAAAATTTCTATCTGTGGTGCAGAATTATCTAATATGCACCTAATTCTGAGCTCTTAGGTTTGTTGCCTGCACACTCACATCTTGTTCATGCACAGCTCAGTGTGCCTAAGAGTTACAGTTATATTGGATGATTTCGCGGCACGCAGTTCAAGCCCAGTGTCAACTGTTTGTGCCAATTAAGAAAGAATCTATATGTAGCTGTAGTAAAGGTGTGGAAGTGATAGCAGAGGTTGTTTCCAGGCACACACACCAATATTAGAGCTAACCCTAACCCTTCCCCTAAGATTAACCAGGTGTTTCAGTTGCATGACATATAACATTACATAACACAACACTATTGTTGGTTAAGGTAAGGCATTGTACGCATAAATAATCTTAAATCGTCCGAATAGAAAGGCCCAAAAATGTCTTTAAACGTAATGAGATTTTTTGCAGAATCATCCAATATCAGCGTTCTCTCTGGCAGTTGGGTCACCATGCACCTTGCTGCTGCTCCCCACCCTTCTGCCAAATTCCTCCACCCCTGCATGCAGCTTTTCCAGGACCAGTCAACATCATTCTCTACATCGGGCCTTTTTTGTGCAGCATTTGCCAGAGAGCTGTTGGAGAGCCACCAAGCTGCTGCAAAGCTGCGAGTCTTGTTCGTCCAGATGCTCCTGGCAACACCCACATGCTGTGAAGTGGTCATGACAGCCTGCTCGATTGCCAGTTTTCTGCCAGTTAAGACTTTTTGGTCTTTGGATTCTCTCTGCTGCAGCACTTCTCTTGTACAAATGGCCATGTTCTCTTCATTTAGGCTGAGAGGCAGTGGAAGATTATGGGCAGCATGATCAAATATTACATTTTAGTAAATGCAGACCTTAAATTTTTGTTTGTAAACTCAATTTGTCCGCAGTCATCAGTCATTATTTTGGTTCTGGGTAGCTTCAGCATGCAGTCAAAGGTTCTATACAATAGAAGAATCAACTCTTCAAGACTAACTTGACTTGTATTTTAAAGAGGGTGATATTAACAGATTTTCATCAACCTTTTTCTTAAAAGTCAAACTCACTAGCAGATCCTTGGGTAATGTTTATCTCAGTGTGAAGGTTTGTGAATTGGTCCCAGGAAGTGTCTCCAGCTGTTGCCAAAAGCTGATGAAATGTTTAAGATTTTGACAAGGTATGAGGGTGTCCAGAGATTGGATGATGTGAGAATGTGACGAAGTGTTGGCTACTGATAGCGGATTTATACTACAGACTTATAAATGTTTCTCCCAGGCTATAGAGGTGTAGCACCACTGTCCATATTCATCTTGAGAGAAAGTGTTGAATAGAAGCCAATGTAACTCATGAATCCTGATGCAGGATACACTTCTTAAACAGGAACAGACCCTTTTGTGGTAGGGGGAACGTATTTGTCTTTCCCGCATTACCTTACACTGAACAGTCACTGAACTGCACAGCGTCCATCTATCAATGCCACATTTTCCTGTGTTGAAAAAGAGGTGTATTTCACGAACACTCCATCCTTTTTCTGAAAAGACGATGAGGTTTGAGCAGCAGGGTGCTGTGCCTTGGAAAATATGCTGTTCCCTGTCTTCCTCGGTTTCTCTTTCTCTCTCATATTCTCGCTGTCATTCCTTTTTCTTCTCCTCCTCTCCTTCGGTCGCCACATGTACCAGTGGCTGTTTGCATAAAATATCTGGAGAATCCATTTGGGTTCTGTCGTCTATAGGACACAGCAGTGTTAACGGCCTGGCCAAAGGAGGCGTGCTCCTTTCCCTGAACTCTTCCCCTCCTGTCTGGTAATGTTGAACTTGGCAACCCTCTGATTGATAATGTGTCCAAAGACAGTGTTGCAACGACAGTGGGCTTTCTGTGCAGCGAGTGCTTTTGCCAATCCACCTTACGCATGTCACCAGTAAAGTAGCACACTTGCATTTGAAGACTGCAGATTTCCAACCCCCGACAGAAATGCTAAATACTAGTTGGTGGAAATTCTTTTTTTTTTTTTTTTTTTTTTTTTTTTTTAAGGTAATGAAACAAACTGCGGTCTCAGAAACAGAAAAAAAAATCCACAACCTTAGTCAGTTTTTCCAATTATTAGCCTGACCTAGAAATCCTCAGTTGTCTTTGTAATGCTTTAGCAGGCAGGACCGTGGGGTGATTTCACTGGGATGTTCATTCCATGAATCAGATCTGTTATGGGAGTTTTTTTGGCTTAAGTGTAAGTGCTAAGTAGCTCCATGTCCTAAGTCACTTTTAGTTCATGCTGAAATATTCTCACTTATTCTAGAGTGAGCATGAAATATATAATCTTACTGTTGATTTCTGAAAAATGAATGATACCCAAACTCTCATGAATTACAACAAGATGGAATAATCCAACAGTTTTGGCCAAGACTTAACTGCTGGTACATGAAGTTCTTATAAAAAAAAGAGTAGCCAAATGTGAAACATGGTAATTGTTTTTTTAGGTGTTTTGGCTTGTACTTATGGCATGTGAATTGAAGGTGGAAAGGAAAGGGGAGGAAAATTGCTTTTAGCAGCCATTGATGAGACTTCCTCTTCAATATTCATCCCTGTCAATTTTATTCAAAGCCACTAGAGCCGGAGAGAGAGGTAGAATGTGTAAACAGCACGTCACATGCATGCACGCACACATGCACGCACTCAAACACACACATAGCTAGGCCTTGTCCCTCAGCAGCAGGGGATTATGTGGATTACAGGATGATAAGGACACCCCCCCCTCCCCATCCCCCCCCTCCTTCCCTCCCTCCCTAGTTTTACACTGGACTTGAACACACAGCGGAAGGCGCTGAGATCTGAAGAAAGACCTCCTGTGTCTTCTCCATCACTGCAAAAAGGTGTCGTTTTCCTATTAAGACCTGAAGTAAAAACCTCCGACCCTTCTGTGAATTACTGCTCAGTGGAACAAAGAGGCATCTCACGAAGAGGACAGAAAGGCATCCTCCAGATTTAGATCTGTACATTAGGTGAAGTTGAGACACGAGGGATTTGAGGACACTCGGGGCCTAAACACTACTTTACCTTTGAAACTCTTCATCGGTTTAATCCAATTACATAATGTCAGACCTCTACAAAGAAAAATGAGGACATATCTGGTTGCATGAGTGGAGAGATCACCAAGATTTATAGTTGATATCCTGGACTTTTTTGGCGTTCTTTCTTCTTTACCTTCTTCACCTTGTCTCTTAAATTGTCTTTGCGTTTCACATTCCAGCTGTGAAGAAACCAAAGAATCCTGCACACTGTTGATCACTTGTTCTCACTTTTACTGCCAACGTTTGGCACAAAAATAGATACGGTGAACAGGGATA